>NC_081410.1:492360441-492722941 GCF_030272615.1 Cryptomeria japonica | reverse complement strand
TTTGCAAATATATTTTTCTTTTGCCACAATACTTCATCTGGTTTGTCACCACAAGCATTTTGTCATCTGATTCCATCTATCCATTAGGCTCAACTGTCAAATCCTTCTACAAACTCATGTCACTCTCTGGTATAACCTCTACAATTGGTTCTATTAGATCTTTCTTCAAACCTTCTAGTATAACCTCTTCCATCAAATCTTTCTTCAAACCTTCTGATATAACCTCTACCACCAGTTTCTTAGTACTGCATCTTTTATCAGGACTCAGATTCTTCACCTCCTTCTCTTTCTCCTTCAAAGAAATAAATGTGAACTTCTGCCCATCCTTCTCAATAGTGACTAGGTTTCTTCTACAATCATAAATAGCTCCTCTATCATACTACCAAGGTTTTCCCAACAAGACATGACAAGCACTCATAGATACAACATCACAAAAAAATTCATCTCTAAAAGGCCCAATATTAAAATTCACCAAACACTACTCCTTTATATCTATCTTTTTATCATCTTGTAACCAACTCACATCATAAGGACAAGGATGCTCAAGCCTCTTCAATCCAAGATACACAACCATCTCCTTAGATACCAAATTGTCAATACTTCCACTATCTACAATAACCTTTGAAGACTTACCACCTAATTTACACATAGTCCTGAAAAGACTCTTCCTCTAAGTAGATCCAGTATCCTTTCTTCGAACATCAAGGATTCTCCTTGTTTTGATGCACAGTCAGATCCGGTACCTTCTCCTTCCAGTTCCTCATTTGCCACACAACTTCTTGCCATTCCCTACTTACATTCATAGAATCTATGTCTGGTTTCTCCACACTTGCAATATTTGCTAGAAAATTCTCTACCTGTACTACTACTACCTTTCCTCTAAGATTTTTGTTTTGGTTCGTTACTCCACTTAGGTTTTGATTCATCTTCCTCAACTGGTTTCTACATACTGTCAGTCATCCGACCTTTGAATTTCTACTTCCCTCTATTCGGCTGTCTTCTTCTCATCTTCTCCTTAGCCTTCAAAGAATACAAGTAAGATTCTCCAATTGTGGAAACCCTCAACATACTCATCTTATCTTGAGTGTTAAAATCAAGTCCATTTATATACCTCGCCACCTTTTCTTTGTCCATCTCTCTATGTCCAGATCTAATCACCACCTTGTAGAATTCTGTAAAGCGAAAAATCGCGATCGAACCCTAGTTGCTCTCCCCTCTTCCAACTCCAAGGAAAGAGAAGGGAGGTCGCGCTAGGGTTGATGGTTTTCACTTAGGGGAGAGACTTTACATTCAAAAGAGGGGTTGAAACCCACAAGATCCAATCCCACGCAATGCAAGATTGGATGCTAAATGAGTTTCAAGGGTTATGACAGCAAGGCTACCCTCTTTTGTAAAGAATGTTGATAGAAGAATTAAGCCAGGAATGCATAGAAAGTGTGAAAGATTCACTTATAAACTGAGATAGGAATACAGTATGAAGCTGCGAACCTGGAATTAGCAGTAAAATGTCAATACGGCGCTGTCCTGCAAATTTGAGCAAAATTTGTCGGGACGATGGCGCCCGAGCACCATGGTCCTCCGAAAAATCCGCGAAACGAAGGGGGATCTGTTCGTCTCTGCACAAGGATTCCAGATCTTCAATTTTAGCCATGTACCTGCAACCTACACACAAAAAAGTGAAGACGATTGGGGGGTTAGGGATTAGGGGTTTGCCTTTAAGTCAAACCCCGGTTTTGGAATTAACCAAGAAATGAGCAATGCTGTAAATGTAAATGTCTGTAATGTAAAACAAGTACTAATACCTTGTTCTAAGGATGTTTGTATCCTTATGTGCAAAGGTTTAGATGTTGTTGTTTGTTGTATGTTGTATGTTGTATGTAGCATGTAGTATGTGATCTCCTCTTCAATGGTTGAATCCTTGTCTTGAATGCAACACTTAGCCTTGAATGGAGACTTGAAATGATCAATTGCTTGAAGGAATGCTTGAATGCTTGAATGCTTGAGTGCTTGAGTATAGTTTCCACGCTTGTACACATATCCTCTTCATATCCAAATGAGAGAGAAAAATGTAGTTTATATACTTGTCAATTAGGGCTGATAGACTGATTTTCCCGACCTTAGGCCGACCAGGAAATGATAATTTCCAAATTGAAAACAAAAAGACCCGAGACCCCTTAGGATACCGGGCCCAAAATAGGACCTAGGGACCAGGGCGCTGGGCGCCCTGGTCTTGAAGGACCAGTGCGTTGGGCGCTCTGGTCCCACCTCCCGAGACAGCAGGGTGCAAGGAGGTTCAGGCCAGGGTGCTTGAAAAATGCAGTTTTCAGTGTCATAATCAGGTTTCGGGGTCTCCATTCAGGTTGCGTGTTGCGTCACCATCGTGAAGACCGAAATGCAGTCGAAATTGCAAGTGTCACAATTTTAGGATGCTACATTTAGCCCCCACTTTAGCGGGAGTATGTATGCTCATACTTCCGGTAAAGTACAAGGAAACAATATTGAAAGACTTTCACCACGTCAAGGAGGCAAGACACACCAAGCCCCCAGTGGACTAAGGATCTTACGACTTCGATTGATAAGGTAAAAGGGAAGATCATGAGGGAGAACCATGACTGTTAGTAGTAAGGTTCCCTCACTATGAGTCATGCAAGAAAGATATCAAAAATTTTCAAGGCAAAGCTAAATTTGTCAAGAAATTTTCAAGTATCTTGAAAAGATATGAACGGAATGTATGCCCCCCTACGTTAAAGCGATCGCACACGCCTCACCGGGGGTGATTGCTTTAAGGTAGTGATACATATAAGAAAATGAGAAGGGAAAGGAGCACGTTATCACAAGGATTTAGCCCCCAAGTGTGAGATAAGCCCAAGGATAATAGATACAAAACACAAAGCACGAGGTGACTTCGCTTTCCTCGGGGTCAGTATGCTGTATGATTATTCATGTATATCATATGTATGTATGCATAATTGTTCTTCATTCCCCAATCAAGGAAGGTCACCTAGAAGAAGGGAACACATGTATCTTTTGAGTCAACATGAGAGAGATCGAGAGATCTCAATGCTTTGCATCGTCCTCAAGTAGACAACACTAAGGACAACAAATAGAAGAATGAGAATAACATATAGAAGAAGTAACACAAGAGAGGAGGAGAGAATCTGCTATGCTAATGTAACTAGTCTAGCATGTCATCTACCCCCCGATCTTGCTGATCAATGTTTCGGGAAGGCAGGGAACACGCTAGAGGAGGAACATTCAACACAGCAGATGGAGCTATCACAAGATCCAAACAAGGGCTATGTTCATGTTCCAAGCCACGTTGTTCTTGTCTAGGAGCTAGGATAAGTGCTTTAGAAAATTCATTAGATAAATGGTTATCAATATCAACAAGTTCATATTCACTATCAGAAGCAAGAGAAGTAGCATTTTCATCATGAATAAAATTTTCATCTATATCATCAACAAGATTTATAAAAATAGGATCTTTAACTCGCACAAGATCAAGACCATCATGCATCTTATGTTTAGGAGATTTCGGCTCAATCGTCGGCTGAGGAGAAAATGGAATAATGCTTGTTGAAGGTGTTTTTGGAGATTGCAAAGTTTGAGCTCTAAGACGATGCTTTCGTCGGCGTTCACGTGCAGAACGATTTCGTCTAGTCTTAGTAGGAAGTGAAGAAGATTGAGGAGGAGGAATGTTCTCAGCCTTATCACTTGGGTGTTTAGGTTGTGGTCTCTTAGGTTGAACAATAGGAGAAGAAGAAGGTCTCTTCTCTCTATAAAAAGAAGGAGGAGGAACTGCTCCATATAAGGGAGGAATATTTGGTTTAGGAAGGAGACCGAGTCCATCATGACGAGGAGGTATAGGTCTACTTTTAGGAAGTTTATTAGATATAGACATAGTCACATCCATAGGGATGGGTTGGGAATCTTCTTGAGGAAAGACATTAGTTTTATCTTTCAAAGGAAGAACTTCCTTCTCAAGAACAATAGGAATATCAAGTTTAGGTGTTCTAGGTTCACTTAAAGATAGAATCATATCTGTTTTCCATTTTTGATAAGATTTGAAAAGATGATCGCTTCGCGGAGGAAGAGATTGGAATTGTTTAGGCCAAAAGTAATCAAGAGGAACGCTAGAAGTTCTTTCAGCTGGTTTAAAGAGACTATGATTGACAGTAACAACTTCACCATTATGGGGAAATTTCAAACACTTGTGAATAGGAGAAGCAATAGCTTTCATGGAAGATAGCCAAGGATAGCCAAGCTTCACACGAAATTGTTCGGAAGATGGAATAATAGCAAAGTTCACATCAAGGGATTTGTTATGGACCTCAATAGGCAATGTAATAGAACCAATTGCAGGAGAAGAAAATGCATCAAATAGTTTCACAATCACATCTGTTTTGTCATATATCACTTGATTCAATTGCAAAGTAAAAAGAAATTCTTCAGTAATAACATTAACCATGCACGAAGGATCAATAAGCACTCCACGACAAGGTGTATTCTTGACTTTTGCAACTATGTATAAAGGACCATCAGGTGCCCTAATGGTTTCACTGGAATCAAATGTGATGGAAGGTTCTTTAGGGATTTTCTGCTGCTCTACAAAGTTAATCACATTCGGAGTCATAGACACAAGATCATCAGGTGAGACAGAGGAATCAGTAGTATCAATCGCATTAGAGGTATGAGAAGGCAATGGATCAGTAAAAATCTGAAGATTTTGGTTAGGAGGAGCTATAGATGTATTGCCTTTATCATTCACTCCAGAAATAGAGATAGTATTATTATCAATCAAATCTTGAATTTTCCCCTTTAAAGCAAAACATTTTTCAGTATCATGCCCAGGCTGACGATGAAATTGACAAAAAGCTTTGTTATCAAAATAAGGTGAAGTAATCTTTGCAGGATCAATTTGTCTTATAGGAGGAAGAGTAAGCACATTTTGTTCCAATAACTTATTCATAATACTATGCAATGATTCATTCAAAGGAGTATACTTTCTTTCTTTCTTGAAAAATTTAGAAATAGGAGGCACACCTGATGCTGCATTCACATTGTTGTTGATGATGTTTTCATTGAATTTAATGGAATCTCTGTTCGGTTTAAACTTCCCAAATGGTTGTTGACTGCTATCACCCTTATCACCTGGAGCCATAGGATGTGATTGTTCCATTTGACTCACAGTCAGTTGATAATTGTGAAGAGTTGCACACAACTGTTGGAAAGAAGTAAACTCAGAAAATAGAAGTTTGTCTCGAATATCTTTTTGTAAATTAGAAATAAAGATTCTTTGAATATCATTGTCAGGCACTGGAAAAGAAATTTGAGCATACAAATGCTTATATCTACCAATGAAATCAGTCACTTTTTCTTTAACACCTTGTTTACAATGCATTAAATCAATCAAAGTAACTTTAGGACTTATATTGTTTTGAAATTGTTGAATGAAAGCATTTTCAAGTTGTTCAAAAGAAGTAATAGAATAAGAAGGCAACGAGCAATACCATTGTAGGGCTTTGTCTCTTAATGTTCTAGTGAACAGTTTTGCAAGCAACCTTTGGTCATAAGCAAAATCAGTACAGATTGTTTGAAAGGTCTTAACATGTGTTAGAGGATCACCTTTACCATTATAAAGCTCCAAATGCGGAATTTCAACATGTTTAGGGGGAATAGCTCGAACAATGTCAAGAGAAAGTGGGCTCGCAACATCAAATGTGGGCACACTAAACTTAGATTGATTCATAGAGGCAATTTGTTGTTGTAAAGAAGAGACAGTTTGTGCAAGATTGTTAATGGTCGCTTCAGTCGAAGAGTTCATATTAGACGTGTTAGATTGAGATGGAGGTGTTATGTTATTGAAAGAAGGTAAAGAGTAAGGTGGTGGGACTCTATGATAATTAGTCATAGGAGATGATTGGACAGGAGGAACACTACAAGGAGGAATGGAATGATTGAATGAATTGCCCCCTTGCATCATGTTCATTTGTGGAGATGTAATAGGAACACTCATTGAAGGAATGAATGAAGAAGTCGGATTAAATGAAGGAAGAGGGTTAATTGAAGAGGAAGGATTGCCCCCATGACTAGTGATCACAGGAGGAATGTCTTGTGTAGAAGTAGCCATTATGTTTGATGTAAAGGTAGGTATGCTAGCAATAGAGGTCATCAAAGGAATAGAATGATTGACTTGAGTAGGAGGTTGTGTATAACCCAAATTTTCAGCACAACTCTTCATAGGCATCACATTCGAATCCACAATGTGTGCAATACCATGCAAAATATCAATTCCATTCTTATCACTTTGAAGTATACATTTTAGACCCTCAATTAAAGGAAGAGCTTGACTATCGGGGTATTCTTGAGACATCCATTGTTGAAAATCGTCAAATTGGTTATCCAATTTCGAAAGTTGTTCCTCAGAAACCTCATGGAGAGCTTCTTCATCATTAGGAGGATTAGAGGAATTACCCATGTCCTCGTTAAAAAGGCTATTCAAATTATGTTCCATCTCCTTAGTAATTAAACCTCGGAAAGACTTAATTCTACGGCTTCGTCTAACGGGAATAGTGTAAGTAGGGCTTATTGTTGTAAAACTCATGCACTAGAAAGGAAGAGGAAATTTTGAATTTAGAGGTAGCAATTTTCAATGAAATCAGCCAATCTTCTGGATTTAAGCTGTTAAATGCAATCACGACAGTCTCCCAAAATTTCGGAAAAAATGTCCAGGACCGTGGCGCTCGGAGTGCAACACGGTCCTTGCAACTTTTTTCGAAATTTGCAGGGATGAAAGGTATGATGATTTTAAAGCTAATCTGAAAAAATTGAGTGATTTTACGATCTGTAGATAGGCCAAATTAAAGTTGCAATCTTGAAATTGAATCCTACCAAGATTGTCGAAAAATGCCAAATTTGAATTTTGAAAAAGAGAGGGAAACTGAAATTTTGAATTTTATGATTTTAGAGGGAATGTCAAGAGCAATGCAAATTTTGAAATTCAAAAGTTGACTCAATTTCACGCAAAATTCAATTTTGAAAGTGGAAATTAAAGTTGTTGTAATTAAGCACTTAATTTCAAAAGTCACAAATTGTAAGAATTTGAATAAAGCACTGAAATTTTTAATGAATGCAAACACACTTTTCAGATTTAGGACAGTAAGAACACAATTTTGACACAAAATTTCAGTTTCAATGATTTTTGAATGATTAGAAGCGTTAATCCAAGCAATCCCTAGACCAACTTTGACTTTAATTTTGAAGGTGTTAAAATTGATAAAATCAGCCAAAATTCTGGATTTTAGCAGGAAAATATAGTAAGATCTAGCTCCCAAAATTTCGGAAAAAATGTCGGGGACGATGGTGCTCGGAGTGCACACGGTCCTCGCAACTTTTTTCCAAATTTTCAGGGATGAAAGATATTGTGATTTTATTGCGGAATCCAAAGTTACAGCTGATTTGGAAATGTTTTGATCAATGAAATTGTCGGACAAAGGTTGAATCAGGAGGGTTTCAAAAATTAGGGTTTTGACATTTAACCACTTAATTTTCAAAATTAAAGCATAGATATGAATTGATAATTTGTAATAGAAGGGCAGATCTGAAACAAGCATTAACAATTAAATATTTCACAAGTTTAATTACTAAAAAGAAAATTTAGGGTTTTTATGCAATCACCTCTAAAATTTTGCAAAAGATCAAACATGGAAATGTAATCAAAGAATCAAATTTCAGATCTAATCATGAATAATCAGAAAGGATGTTCACGTCGGGTTCACCAAAATGTAAAGCGGAAAATCGCGATCGAACCCTAGTTGCTCTCCCCTCTTCCAACTCCAAGGAGAGAGAAGGGAGGTCGCTCTAGGGTTGATGGTTTTCACTTAGGGGAGAGACTTTACATTCAAAAGAGGGGTTGAAACCCACAAGATCCAATCCCACGCAATGGAAGATTGGATGCTAAATGAGTTTCAAGGGTTATGACAGCAAGGCTACCCTCTTTTGTAAAGAATGTTGATAGAAGAATTAAGCTAGGAATGCATAGAAAGTGAGAAAGATTCGCTTATAAACTGAGATAGGAATACAGTATGAAGCTGCGGACCTGGAATTAGCAGTAAAATGTCAATACGGTGCTGTCCTGCAAATTTGAGCAAAAGTTGTCAGGACGATGGCGCCCGAGCACCACGGTCCTCCGAAAAATCCACGAAACGAAGGGGGATCTGTTCGTCTTTGCACAAGGATTCCAGATCTTCAATTTCAGCCACGTACCTGCAACCTACACACAAAAAAGTGAAGACGATTGGGGGGTTAGGGATTAGGGGTTTGCCTTTAGGTCAAACCCCGGTTTTGGAATTAACCAAGAAATGAGCAATGCTGTAAATGTAAATGTCTGTAATGTAAAACAAGTACTAATACCTTGTTCTAAGGATGTTTGTATCCTTATGTGCGAAGGTTTAGATGTTGTTGTTTGTTGTATGTTGTATGTTGTATGTAGCATGTAGTATGTGATCTCCTCTTCAATGGTTGAATCCTTGTCTTGAATGCAACACTTAGCCTTGAATGGAGACTTGAAATGATCAATTGCTTGAAGGAATGCTTGAATGCTTGAATGCTTGAGTGCTTGAGTATAGTTTCCACGCTTGTACACATATCCTCTTCATATCCAAATGAGAGAGAAAAATGTAGTTTATATACTTGTCAATTAGGGCTGATAGACTGATTTTCCTGACCTTAGGCCGACCAGGAAATGATAATTTCCAAATTGAAAACAAAAAGACCCGAGACCGCTTAGGAGACCGGGCCCAAAATAGGACCTAGGGACCAGGGCGCTGGGCACCCTGGTCTTGAAGGACCAGTGCGTTGGGCGCTCTGGTCCCACCTCCCGAGACAGCAGGGTGCAAGGAGGTTCAGGCCAGGGTGCTTGAAAAATGCAGTTTTCAGTGTCATAATCAGGTTTTGGGGTCTCCATTCAGGTTGCGTGTTGCGTCGCCATCATGAAGACCGAAATGCAGTCGAAATTGCAAGTGTCGCAATTTTAGGATGCTACAAATTCATTAGCATATTCTTTCATAGTCATGTTCCTCTATTTCAGGTTCTGCAATTTCTTGAACAACTCCAATTCATAGTCTCCTAGTATTAACTTGGCCTTCAATCTTTCAACCATCTGTCTCCACCGGGTGATCTTCAATTCACCATTCTCCACTCTATCTTTCTGCAATTATTTCCACCATATGTCAACATGCCCTTTCAACTTAGTTTGTGCCAACTGGACTTTGTGTGGGTCCTTGACATCCTCAAATTCAAAGTAATCCTCCAACTCTTCGATCCAATCGATCAAATCCTCTGGGTTCAGTGTTCCGGAAAAGTTGGAAACTTCAACTTTATGAACTTTACTCACTTGCGCCTCTGCTCTTAGGAATATTTCCTCTCTTTCATCTTCTGGTCCTTCAACTTTCTCAAGCTCTTCACCAACTTCTTCATATTCATCCTCAGAATCAGGGTTTCTCCGTAAACTAGCCAAAGCATTTTGGATTCTGTTCCTCACTTGATTCTTGAAGTCATCCATCATTTTCTCTACCCTTTGGGGGTTTGTCCTTCTAGGCAACCTCTCATCTTCCACTCTGGGAACTATCTCAACTCAGTGATTTGACTATCGTATTCAATTGCCTCCCCTCAATGATATATTGAACACTTGTGCAAGCTGCCTCCAATCAACGATCTGTCCACCCAAAGGAATTCCTCAATTCTTGCAAACAATTCTTCCACCAGCCAATCCATAACCAGCTCTGATACCACTTGATGCAACCATAACCAGAAAAACCCTCAAAAATAATCACCAACTTATGCAACAAGAGTAACACAATGAAAACAACAAGAAGACATAACAAGATTATATAAATTGATCATATTATTTATTTAGAAATTTTGAAAATCATCCGACTATCATCATATGATTATCAAAGAACATCCAATAGTTAACTGGTTACATGCATTCTATCAGCCAGATACAATCCAATCTAAGACTTTAAGAATCAATCGGATCACAATATGTGAATCTCAATCCTTATTCTCAATTCTACTTCCTCTACCCCTACAAATGATTACATAATACCATATTTATACCCACTAGAACATATATGGGTCGGCCTCATAAGATTACATTTACCAATGCAGGAAAAATGAAATGTGTAACTAGGTCAGCCTTAAGAATTAAAGAAATCTTTCCAAAAAATAACAACCACGAAGTGCGGTTCAGCAAGAAGGTTGGCCACTTATAAAAGAACATTGGATAAGACCCAAGATAGACCCACATTCCAATAATCGCATCGATAATGAAGAGAAAACCAACTGGTAAGCATAAGAACTATCCTAGAAATAGTCAACTAGAAACAATAATTGACTGGAAAAGAACCCAAATAAATTGAAAATCTAGAGTTAAGCACACGAACCAACCTAGAAACCGAAAATAAGATCTGCCATGTAAAGAAAGCAACTACTGGTGCCAATAGGTAAGAACACAAAAAACTGCATAAAGAACTAAACAAGAACAAATTGAAAGGAACTTTTTTTGGTTGATGCAAGATTTCTCATCGACCGGGGATGCTCCTACATCATATACTCTAGCATGATGTGTTTGATTTATCTATGCATGATGATATGAATTATTATAGTGGTTGATGATCTATATATGTTTTTTCTTTATGTTGTCTATTATGCGTTAGTATTCCCTTATGATGATTCTATGGTCCTATGCTTTATTGTTAGATAATTGGTTAATCCCAAAGACACTGAGAGGGGGGGGGGAGTGAATTAGTGTTTGACGGGTAAATGAAAGATTTAAACTTATTTACAATTTTTTAACTGAGATTAATATATTGGTAAGTGAACAATAATGTAGTAAAGAGAAACAAAGGAATCAACATCAATGCACATGATAACACAAATATTTTGGCGAGGAAACCTGGTAAGGGAAAAACCTCAATGGTATTTGTGACCCACAATATTTACTCACTGGCCATATGAATAAATATCACTTATTACAAAAGAGGCTTGCACATGTAGGAAGGCCAACTGCCTAGAGCTCGCTGCTCAGTAACAAAAGTGGAGTCTCACTAATGAAAACATAAAATGAACTCTTACAACTTGCATCAAAATGCTAGATGAGTTTGTTGTTATGCTTTGTCTAATACTGGGTCTGCCTCTACCAAAAACCCTAGCCGATATGTTGTCAAATGATTCTGCTTATATAGAATAGTCTTCGCTCTGCTCTTCTTCTTATTTTCTCTAAAATAAACACATCAAAATGCATATACAACTATTTTCTATCATATCCTATCTTATCTCATATTGCCACTTGCTTTTTTTCAAAATGACCTACAAGAACTCATAAATATATGAGTCTTTACAATACAACATGTCAGCCATACAATTATAATTTATACTACTATTTATTTCGCATAAACAATAATTATTGTCAAGTCAATCTGGAATGCTGGTATAATCTTCTGTCAGTGTAAACTGGATGCTGGTGTGAATAAGCCTTGTTGTATCTACCAATGCCGGTAGGTGAAGTCTATGGCTGGTTGAGCCTGTGGAACCTTGTTTCCATCAATAAAAACATCCACCTTTCTCATCTAAGTGTATAATGCCAACAATCTCTCCCTTTGGCATTGATGGCAACACTCATGAGAAAAATAAAAAACTGTGAATCCAAAATTGTGAGTACTCCCCCTGAGCAAATGATTTGTTCATCTTCTGGATACTTTAATCAATACATTTTTCTCACTATACCACTCCCCATTTAGCATTAATGACAAAGGATGTCAAAAAAATTTCCAAAAATTCAAAAATTTACTTAGAACCCTGAAGTCTGTTCTGTACAACTTGAAAAATATGTGCAAGAACTAAGTTTAGACCCTACATAAACTTCGTACCATCAGTAATTATTATTTCTATGTGTCTGATCATTCTGGTAAGATAGTGCATTTTCTATTCCGGTGATCTATCTCCTTGAATTGTAGCATTTGATAGTGCAATCTGGTGAGTGATTAGATTGTCCAATCTTGGACCAAGCTTATTCTTCAACTCATTGGTTTTCATTTTCAATCTTGCCTTTTCTTTTTCAACATTATCAATCTTCTCCTCATGTATAGCCATCTCCTATTCTATGACTGATGTTAGATCCAAAGAACCAATTATGTTATCCGCAATATCATCAATATCTTTGGTTAGTTGATGTGGTTTGCAAGCTTCCTGGTATAATTCCTTATACTCCAAAATGGTAGAATTCAATGATGGTAGTAGTGTATCAACCTATTGTATACATTCCTTTATTGTTTTTCCAAAGAATACTTCCTTTTCTTTATCAACTTTTTCTTGAGTAGTCTCCTCATTTATTTTGTCTACTGACTGAATGTGTTGGTATTATGGATGACTTTGTCATGTGTTGCATTGGTTTTATCATTGATGTCAACACTTTTCTTCTTGGAGGTCTACATTGTTGATTTGGCACTATGGTTATATTGGTTTATTGTTGAATCGACATATTGTGTTCACCGGTATATGTTCACCAGTGGGTTATATGGCTCACCAACAGTGATGATAACTTGTTATCATCTCTAGATCATTTGGTTATGTCGAAGACAAGGATTGGATGTTTGGATTTGGATTTACCAGCAGATAAGTCTAGGTTATGAACTAGTACATGATATCTATTCTAGATCAGCACGATACATCTTGGAAATGGTTTATTGATTGGATAATGTGGTAAATGTATTGAGCTAACATATTGTATTGCATCAAGACTTATTTGTAATTGATTTAATTGTAATATCTTTAGTGAGCTGACCTCATGTATATGTCTTAGGTTTTGTATATATGATTGTAAGATCTTATTGAAGATTGATCATTATGAATGTGTGTGAATATTGAAGAGTGAAAATAAGCAGATCCTTGTGTGAATCACGCAGACATTATCTGAAGGTTGAAGGAAGGTAATGAAGGTGTTTGCCACTCATGATCAGAGCTTAAATTGGTATTGAATCTAGCATTGCAAATGCTATTATGAGGCAGTACATTGTTATTGGATTTAACCATCCAATTGTAGTCAGTGTGACTCCTATTTTGTGATTGAGTAGTGAGCTCTAGGCGGTTGGCCTTTCTGCATGTACAAACCCCATTTGTATACACTTACTATCTCTCATAGAATCATCTGTTTGTGGGTAAGGTTTCCCACCATGGTTTTTCCCCTTATAGGGTTTCCACGTCAAAATATTTGCGTCGTGTGTTGTGGATGTTGTTTCTCTTTCTGTTTCATGCATTAAGTTATATCGGTATTGCTATAATTGTTAAATTGTTTCATCGACATTAAAGTTTGTTTTACCGGCACTAAGTTTCAGGCTGGATTAATTGGTTTTGAGTTGTAATTTATAGACAACTGGTTAACACTTGATTCACCCCCCCTCTTAGTTGTCCTTCTCAGTTCCTAACAATTGGTATCAGAGCTAAGTCCTCTTTTTGCAGAAGCCTAATAGCTTGAGGAGATCCTATGGCAACAAATATTGTCAGCAAGGATAGTTTGAAACTTGATGGAACTAACTATGATATATGGAAGATTAGAATGGAAATACATCTTAACTACATTGGAAGAGATATATGGGATGCTACTAAGAATGGTATGTTGGCCCTACTCTGAATCAAGCTCATCCACCGACATTGGCTAAAAACTTGGAGAATGATCGCAAAGCAAGAGAAGCACTTCTGAGCGCATTATCAGATTAGCAAATCATGGGATTATCAGACCGATCTACTGCTAAAGCTATTTGGGATAAACTCAAAACATTGAATGAAGGAGATACCACTGTCAAAATTGCAAAGATGGAATGTTACCGGGTCAGGTATGAAAATTTAAAAATGGAACAAGATGAAATATTTTTTGCATTTATGGAAAGAGTTAATGAAATTGTTTTAGGAATACAATGTTGTGGAGGATCTTTAAGTGAAGATGAAATTATTTCTAAAGTCTTAAGAGATTTTCCACTAGCTTACAAAATGAAAGTGACTGCTATTAATGAGTTGAGAAAAATGCCTAATATATCAGTTTCTAGAGATACTTTGGTTGGAAAACTTTCAGCATTTGAGCTTGAGGAATTTGGTCATGTTGCTACAGTCAAGTCTAATTTAGATTTCAAAGCATCATCATCATCAGCATCATCATCATCATTTGACAAAACTGATTGGAAAGCACTTTATGCAAAAGAACTTGAAGATATGAGGAGAGAAAATGAAGAACTTGAAGAACTTGAAGCACTATTTACAAGGAAGATGCCTAAAGGTCCAGTAGGAAGTAAGTATGAAGGTAAATCACCTTTCAAATGTTTTAACTACAATAAAGTTGGTCATATGGCTTCTAGGTGTTCTGATAGACATGCAAGACTAAAGGAGGAAGCAAAAAGAACATATAAGCCTAACCCTGAATAGCAGAGATACAGATTTAAGAAAAACAAAGATAAGTCATGTTACTATGCAGATGAAGGTGTTATAGATGATTTAGATGAAGATCCAACAAATAATGGATGGGATTTTGTTGCAATAAAAGAAGATCAACCTGCACTATTGTCAAACCGGTAGAGTAGGCACTAGCAGCAAAAATTGAAGAAAATGATGAATGGATAATAGATAGTGGATGCTCGCATCATATGACTGGTGATAAAAGAAAATTGTTATCATTTCAAGAAATTCATGGAGGTCTAGTAAGATTTGGAGATGACAAAGCTTGTTTAATCAAAGGAAGAGGCACTATATCTTTGGATGGTAAGCATAATACTGACAATGTTTATTATGTAGAAGGTTTAAAGCATAATATTTTGAGTGTTGGTCAATTAGTGGAAAAAGGATTTCAGTTACAATTCAAGAATGTAAAATACAAAATCATGAATAGAACTGGATTGGAGATTGCAACCGGTAATCAGACTAAAGGTAATATCGTTCACTTGAATACCAACGATAAGACATGTTTGATGAAAGTTGGTTATGGCATAAAAGATTCTGTCATGTGAATTTTGATTGCATTGTAAAGATTAGTTCAACTAAGGCAGTAAGGGATTTACCTGAGATTGTAAAACCTCATAATCTGGTATGTAAGGAATGTCAAATGGGAAAGCAAGTTAGAACAACATTTAAGAGCATTACTGAGAAATCCAATAATATTCTTGATTTAATTCATACTGATTTATGTGGTCCAACAAGAACAAGAAGTCTAAAGGGTGATAGATACTTTATGCTAATAATTGATGATTATTCTAGAATGTGTTGGGTTACTTTTCTTAGGGAGAAATCAAAAGATTTTGGAAGATTCAAGATATACAAGGCAATGGTAGAGAATGAAACCAACAAGATAATCAAATGTTTAAGATCTGATCAAGGAGGAGAATTTACATCTAGAGAATTTAATGCATTCTGTGAGGAAAATGAAATCAAAAGACAACTATCAACACCCCGGACACCCCAACAGAATGGAGTTGTGGAAAGGAAGAATAGAACTATTCTGGATGCAGCAAGAACCATGATGATGGAAGAAAATCTACCTCATGTGTACTAGAGAGAAGCAGTGAATACATCAGTTTATACTTTCAACAGAGTTCACATCAAAAGTGAAACCGGTAAGACTCCTTATGAGCTATGGTTTGGTCATACTCTTACTCTTAAATACTTCAGAACATTTGGAAGAAAAGGTTATATTAGAAGAGATGAGTATATTGGTAAATTTGATCCTAGAAGTGATGAAGGAATATTTTTTGGTTATTCAACTAGAAGCAAGACATATAGATGTTATAGTAAAAGATTACAGAAAATCATTGAGAGTACTAATGTGAAGATAAATGAACATTTTAGAGGAGATTCAAGATCTATAGAACCGGCAATTGAAATGATTATAAATGAACTAACACAGATTGCACTGGTGCAGAGTGAAGATCTAGTCACACCAACATCATCAAAAAACTCAACTATGACTGAAGAGCAACAGCCTATGAATGTAAATCAGAATAAACCCAGTTATATAACATTGAATCAGTTAGAGAATTAGATAATTGGAAATAAAAATCAAGGTGTTATGACTAGAGGAGGATTGGCAAATGAAGAGGTATGTTTAATTTCTCAAGTTGAACTAGCATTTGTTATTGAATCATGTCAAGATGAACATTGGATAAAAGCAATGTAAGATGAATTAGAACAAATTGAAAAGAATAACACTTGGACATTAGTTCCCTGGCCTAAAGACAAAAATGTAATTGGAACTATATGGGTATATAGAAATAAACTTAATGAAGATGGTGAAGTAATAAAAAACAAAGCAAGATTAGTTTGTAAAAGTTATTCACAGAAAGAAGGAATTGATGATAATGAAACCTTTGCACCAATAGCCAGAATTGAGGTAGTTAGACTATTTCTTGCATTTGCAACTCACGAGAACTATAAAGTTTATCAGATGGATGTAAAATGTGCATTTTTGAATGGAGATCTTGAGGAGGAAGTTTACATTGAACAACCTAGTGGATTTTCATTGACAAATGATAAGGATATGGTTTGCAGGTTAAGGAAAGCTTTATATGGATTAAAGAAAGCTCCCAGAGCTTGGTATGCTAGATTGGATAAATATCTTTTGAAGCTTGGTTACACAAAAGGTAATGCTGACAATAATTTGTATTACAAAGCTACTAATGATGATATTTTGGTTATTGAAGTATTTGTGGATGATATCATTTTTGGAGGTGAAGATGGGTTATGTAAAGACTTTGCTAACAAGATGCAGGAAGAATTTGAAATCTCTATGATTGGAGAGATAAAAAAATTTCTAGGTTTGTAGATTTCACAAATAGATAAAGGTATATTCATATGTCAAACAAAATACTTGAAGGAACTCTTGAAGAAATTTGGTATGGAAAACTCCAAACTAGTAAGCACTCCTAAGACGACAACTGATAAATTGACATTGAAGGATGATTCAGCTCCTATTAATCCAACAAGGTACAAATCTATGATTGGAGGATTACTGTATTT
This sequence comes from Cryptomeria japonica, assembly GCF_030272615.1. NCBI lineage: Eukaryota > Viridiplantae > Streptophyta > Pinopsida > Cupressales > Cupressaceae > Cryptomeria > Cryptomeria japonica. The sequence continues at coordinate 492,705,886 of NC_081410.1, read as the reverse complement.
AACACAAACTAGACCTGATATAATGAATGCAATGTGTATTGTATCTAGATTTCAAAGAAATCCTAAAGAAAATAATGAATCAGTAGTTAAAAGGATTTCCCGGTACCTACAAGGCACAACAAATCTTGGTTTATGATATCCTAAGGATAATTTTTTTGATTTATGTGCATATACAGATGCAAATTGGGCAGGAGATGTAGATGACAGAAAGAGTACCACTAGTGGTGCATTCTTTCTTCATAGAAGACTGATTTCATGGATAAGAAAGAAGCAAACTTTTACATCATTATCTACAGCAGAATCAGAATATGTTGCAACAACAACTAATTGTACTCAGCTATTATGGATCAAACAAATGTTGAAGGATATAAAGGTAAAAAGAAAAGAACTGATAACTATCTATTGTGATAATTCAACAACAATTGATAGATCAAAGAATCTGGTATTTCACTCTAAGACAAAGCATGTTTCTATTAAGTACAATTTTCTGACAGAGAATGTTGAAGCAAATGAAGTGATATTGGTTTATGTGAATACTAAAGAGCAAATTGCAGACATCTTTACAAAGCATTTGCCTAAGGAAACATTTGAATATCTTAGAGAGAAGCTTAGGGTAATTTCCCCACTGGCAGAGACTTAGATGATGAAGATTGGTATCAAACCGACAGGGACTAACAGAAAAATATTTTTCCATCTTTGATGAAGGAGAGCTACTACTTAGGGGGAGTAGTCAGTTGTATGTTATGTTTTGATTCTTAACTGCTTTGGAATTTGATGTCAAAGGGGGAGAGATATCTATGGAAAAAAATTGTACTTTGGGGAGAGATGAAGTTTGGTTTTGGTTTATGTTCTGGCATAGAACTTTGTATTGGTCTATTTTGGGAGATTGTTGGTTTATTGGTTTTTGGCATTTTGTTTTTGGCACTTAGATGTTTTTCCATCTAGTGTTGCCATCAATGCCAAAGGGGGAGATTCTTGGTATTATGGATGAATTCATCATGTGTTGCATTGGTTTTGTCATTGATGTCAACACTTATCTTCTTGGAGGTCTACATTGTTGATTTGGCACTATGGTTATATTGGTTTATTGTTGAACCGACATATTGTGTTCACTGGCATGGTTAGTAACTTATGCACAGTCACTTGTATATGTTCACCAGCAGGTTATATGGTTCACCGACAATTATGATAACTTTTTATCATCTGGAGATCATTTAGTTATGTCGTATACATGGATTGGATGTTTGGATTTGGTGTTTTTCTTATTAGTCTAATCGGGTTGATAGATTTTCCTTTACCCATAGATAAGTTTAGATTATGAACCAGTACATGATATCTATTCTAGATCAACATGTCTTGTCTTGGAAATGGTTTATTGATTGGATAATTTGGTAAATGTATTGAGCCAACATATTATATCACATCAAGACTTATTTGTAATTGGTTTAATTATAATATCTTTAGCGACCTGACCTCATGTATAGGTCTTAGGTTTTGTATATATGATTGTAAGATCTTATTGAAGATTGATCATTATGAATGTGTGTGAATTTTCAAGAGCAAAAATAAGCAGATCCTTGTGCGAATCACACAGACATTATCTGAAGGTTGAAGGAGGTTATGAAGGAGTTTGGCACTCACGTTCAGAGCTTAAACTGGTACTGAATCCAACATTGCAGATGCTATTCTGAGGCAATACATTGTTATTGGATTTAACCATCGAATTGTAGTCAGTGTGACTCTTATTTTGTGATTGAGCAATGAGCTCTAGGCGGTTGGCCTTTTTGCATGTGTAGACCCCATTTGTATACACTTACTATCTACAGTAGCATCATCTGATTGTGGGTAAGTTTTCCCACCGTGGTTTTTCCCCATACTAGTTTTCCATGTCAAAATCACTATGTAATGTGTTTTGGATGTTGTTTCTCTTTGTGTTTCATGCATTAAGCTATACCAGTACTACTATATCTATTAAACTATTTTACCAATAATAAAGTTTGTTTTACCGGCACTAAGTTTCAAGTTGGATTAATTGGTTTTGAGTGGTAATTTATAGATAACTGGTTCACAACTGATTCACCCCCCCTCTTAGTTTTCCTTCACAGTTCCTAATAGAATGTTAGTAGAAATGAATTTGGACAATGTGTCCAATTTACCTATCGAGCCAACAATATGATCTACCTTGCACTCCAGTGCAATCATCTGCAAAATCGGTAGAGAATCATAGATAGCCTTAAATGCTAAGGCATTACACTCCGTTATTTTCTTTATAGAACCCACTAATACTTTTGTGATAGATGTTGGTCTGAAATCCAAAATTGAAGTACTGGGAGAGGTGCTAGGTTCTACATTATCTTTCTTCTCTTCTCCTGATTTCTTTGACCCTTCCTCTATTTTTTGTTCAGCTATCTTAATCTCTTTCTCTTCCTTATTCTCATTATTATCCTTTGTCAGTTCATATGTTGTATGTTCTTATGCTTTATCTATTGGTATCTCAACATTGATGACCTTTGTAGTATCTATATGTATGTCATCATTACTTATATCCTACTGATTGTCAACTGCCTTTACCAGTGAGTCAGAAATCTCAATATTTACAGATTCTGATTTATTCTCCTCAAAAATTTCTTTATCTATAGCTTTATTTGCATCATCAATGGCTATTTTATCAATATCAACATTTAAAGGAGTGTCAATGGGCTGGTCCTTACCAATTTTTGGAATAGAGGTATCATCCATTGTAATGTTGATGAATCTTTTCTGTGGGCTGATTTTGTACTTCTGCCTGTGCCTCTGCTATGTCGGTGGGGTGTCCTGAGCTGGTGGTGGTAAGTTATCTTTTATTTTTAAGTTAGGAAAATTGCAACCTTTATTCTTCCCTTTATCTCCTTTTTGATATACCTTAGTAAAAGATTTGTCAGCTTTTTGTCTTTCTTTTTCTTCTCTTTTCTCTTTTTCCACAAAGAAAATATCCCATTTGTCTATTGTCTCATTTGCAATTTCCTTTATCTTGTCGGACATGAGGCTTACTTTTTGGTGACCACTTACAAAAATAGTTATGTTAACTTCTTCTATCAATTCATCTATTTCTTGTCTAGACTTAGCTGGATGAACAACCAATAGTGCTTCAACCTTCAATTTCTTATCCAATTCCATGATGGACATTCTTTTTTCCCCAAGTCTTAGATATAAGTCATTGGGGAGAAAATAAATGACTTCAATAAGAACTTTCTTATATATATCTAAATAAAAGATCATGCTTTCTTCAATAGTGTTCTTATCTGAATCATCAAAAGAGTGATAAAACTTATTGACATTGCTGAAATTACCATCCTAAGTTATTTCATTAATGAGCCGTGCTGGGGAAAGTGTATCAAATTTATTTGGTGCTGGTTGCTTCTGTGTAATCTTATTCTTTGGACCACTAGGCTCTCTCACAACCTGTTCTTTCTTTCTAAGTGTCCTTGTCTTCTTAGGTGATGGAGCAGGTACTGGTGGTGATTTTCACTTCTTCCTATCCACCCTTTTAAATTCTGCAACTTTGTCACTATCAGTCTCAGATGAGGTAACAATAGGGGAAACATGTGTTACCGGTTGCTGGTCAGACTTTCTTTCTTCTATGCTTGCAGAAACATCACTCAACTGTTCAAGTTTCAATAATCCCTTGGTAACATCTTCGACAAATTTTGCATCATCTTTCAATTTTTTATCCCTTTTCTTTCTTTGATTCTGAATAGTAGCATCTTTCTCTATGGTTTCATCAGTGCTAAAGATCTTATCAATAGGTTCTGGTGGGGCATCTAGAAGTCTCTTGGCATAAGTTTATAGAATTTTGGTGTCCACTTCATATAACATTTCTGTTACCCAAACAGTTCTAGGTGTGATAGCCTCCATCCATATTTCATCTCTCTTTATAACAAAGCATATCAATTTGGTATACTTATCAACAATACTCGGAGGGATTATTTCCCTTTGCTTCATTCTTGCTTGATTTTTTTTTAAGTATTCCTTTACCTGCATGTTTCCTTCTACACCCATGTCGGAAATTGCCTCCTTAATCTGTTTTCCAACAAAAATATCATAGGCAAAATCTCTATGACCTATGTTAGGAATCTCCTTTGAGAAGTATAGCATCAAGCATATAATTAAATTCCCAAATTTGAATGTTCCCTTTTTATCACCCTTTATTTTGTCCAATTTATCTATCAATTCATCTTTTAACCATTCACAAAGATCAATTTTTGCATTATTCTTTACCATTTCATAAGCACTGTGAATGCATAGCCTGGAAATAGAATTCAACCTATTTGTATGTGCAACCTTGTAACCAATAACCGTGTGGACATTTTTAACATTGTCATCATGTATGTTACTTACCCTGAGTGATCTATTATTAGATGTAGCGCCGGTTAGATCAATAACACCTTTGTTTGGAATTTTCTTTTTCTCAGGCCTTGTGTCGGTAGAGGGTAAACTTGTAACAACTTTAATAGCTTCCTTAGTGATTTTGAAGATGGAGTCAAGCCATAAGAATTCACTATGAACTCTACTTAGAACATATCGGACAATTTCATCTTTGACTTCAGGCATATAAAGGATGTCTACTAACCCTAAATCTTCCACAATCTTATGTTTAGGTTTGATTACACCTTGGTTGTTTGTGATGACTTTCATAAACATGTTATTTATCTCCTCAGACCCTAAATCTTCAATGTTACAGTGAATTTATGCCCTATGGTCTTCTACGAATGCAACTCCCTTTCGAATTTTTGAAAATGCTCCAATAGAGTCGTCCATCTTAGCTATCTTAGGAATTATCTTAAAAACTGGCCTAGGAAGTTTGATATTCTCCACAATAGTAGGGTTTTCTATGAATTCAGGAATGGAAGATGAAGAAGCCATGATGCAAAATAAATACCTTTTTCTATCGAATGCAAGTGAAAACCTTGGATGCCCTAGAAAATCTTTTCTTCTTTGCTTCTTGAATGTCGGTGCTCTATTTTTGTTCTCTTCGAATGCTTGGTGAGTCAAAATGAGAAATTTTAATGCTTTATAGCCAAAACATTAAATAACAACCACATTAAATGCTTCATCGGTTAAGTGAATTTCCATGGTAACTCAACATATGTGTTGGTAAAGAAGGATTATGACATCTTAACATCATCTGAGGGAAAAAATGCATGATCTTGAATTAGTTTTCTTACCCCTAAGGATTATTCCTTAATTAGATGAAGAATTTACTACCAGTGCAGGATTGCTTTGTTCTACCAATGCAGAGCTAGATTCATCATTTCTTTGATATGTCTTCTTGACCCATTGTTTAGAGAATTATTGCTTGATTTCATTCACTTTTTCTTTGTCTTTGTCATTAGATCCTCTGTTGTTTGTCAGTACATTCTTTCTTCTACAAAATCTTGCAATATGCCTAATCTTGTTGCATTCATAACAAGTTACATTGTTTCTTTGAATAGCTTTTCCATAACCTTGCTTGATTTGAGTTCTGCATTGATTAGATAGATGTCCAAATCTACCACAAGCATAACATTTTACATTCATTCTACAATCATTTGATTGAGGACCATATTTATTGCATTTGGAATATTGACTGGTAAATGAGTTTGTATTCTGAGTATTCCTATATCTGCATTGATTTGCTCTATGACCAAATTTGTTGCAATTAAAACATTTGCCATTGAATTTATAAGCATTAGGTTGCCTTACCGGTTTGCTATGATCATGATTATTTGCAGTTCCAGAACTTTCTCCATGCTCAAATCCAAGTCCAACTGCATCTTTATCAGGTCTTTAATTTTTCATCATATCATCAAGCTTGGTTGAGCTCTTTTTGAATTTGTCTTTGTATTCATTTGCAGTGACCAAATCACTTTCTAGAGTACTAACTTGTCTCATAAGTTCCTATTTGTCATGTTGCATCTGAATCAACTTTGTATTAAGCATATCATTTTCATGACTAAGCCTTATAGATTCATCTAATCTTTCATTAAGTCATCTGGCCAAATCTTCCTGATTCTTCTTTCTATCTTCAATATCCTTACATAGTCCCATGGTTAATTCTTGCATCTCATTATTCATGTTATTGTTTTCTTGTCTCAGTTTCTCTGCAATATCTCTGAGAGTTTCTTTTTCTTCATCATCTTGTTTTTGTAGTTTCTCATACAATCCTTTTCTCTTACTCTGTGCCATGACCAGGTTTTCTTGAAGTGCTTTGATGAATTCTTGAGATGATCTAAGTTATTCTTCTAGTTTGATATTCTTTAATTTTTTTGCATCAAAATCTTCAAGAGCTGCTTCCAACTATTGTCTCAAAATTTCCATGGGTACTAGTTTCAGAATCTTCCTCAAGCTGTTAGGCTTTTGCAAATAGAGGACCAGGCTCTGATGCAAATAGTTAGATAATTGATTAATCCCAAAGACATTGAGAGGGGAGGGTGAATTAGTGTCTGACTGATAAATGAAAGATTTAAACTTATTTAAAATTTTGTAACTGAGATTAATATGCCGGTAAGTGAACAATAATGCAGTAAATAGAAACAAAGGAATCAACATCAATGCACACCATAACACAAATATTTTGGCAAGGAAACCTGGTAAGGGAAAAACCTCGATGGGATTTGTGACCCACATGATTTACTCATTGGCCATATGAATAAATATTACTTAGTATAAAAGGGGCCTGCACATGCAGGAAGGCCAACTGCCTAGAGTTTACTGCTCAACAACAAAAGTGGAGTCTCATTGACTACAACATCACATTGATGAAAATATAAAATGAACTCTTACAACTTGCATAAAAAAATTGGTTGAGTTCGCTATTATGCTCTATCTAATACCGGTTATACCTCTGCCAAAAACCCTAGCTGGTATGCTATCAAATGATTCTGCTTATACAGAATAGTCTTCGCTCTGCTCTGCTTCTTATTCGCTCCAAAATAAACATAGTACTACTTCATATTAGTGCTTTCTTTTTTTCAAAATGACCTACAAGAACTCATAAATATAAGAGTCTTTACAATACAACATGTCGGCCATACAATTATAATTTATATTACAATTTATTTCACATAAATAATACTTATTGTCAAGTCGGCCTAGAATGCTGATATAATCTTTTGTTGGTGTAAACTAGATGTCGGTGTGAATAAGCCTTGGTGTATTTGTCGGTGCTGGTAGGTGAAGTCTATGGCCGGTTGAACCTGTGGAACCTTGTTGCCATCAATGACAACATCTACCTTTCTCATCTAAGTGTATAATGCCAACATTTATATGATTTGTAGTTTTGATATTTACATGAAATACAATCTTATGAATGCCTTTTTCATTTGCATGGTTTATGTATGCATCTATGTGATTTATGTATGCATCTATATGGTTTATGTATGCATCTATATGATGATTATTGTATGAATTTTATGATGGTGCTATGATATCTAAAATGCTTTTTTATGAGTATTATTTATATGATATGTACTAACATTCAATCCTATGTGCAGGATGGTGTATTGCTTATGTTTAGCATGAAATGTTGAGAATTACTGGATTTATAGAAATGATATGCTTATATTCTAACATGAATGCAAGATGTATTCTTTTTGTGTGCCAAAGTATTATTGTTTCATGACCCAATGCATCCAGAGAAGAAATGTTAGTATGAAAATGAATTAGTAAGAAATAATTAAGGTTGAATGACAGATGATAGAAATAAATAGATATACCATCATGAATTCTCGTGTCTTTATTATAGTGCAACATTTTCTTCACTGAGCATTATTATGTATCAATGGATTTTTGTACACCAGGGTATAAGAAACCAAGGTGTGAATGATATTTGATTGCAAAAATAAACACTTGGCAGATAAAGAGTGATCCCTCCATTCTAGGGTATAGTACTATGGGTAGAGGTATGTGCAATGGTAACTAGCATAGTTATCTCTAACTTTCATGTTTGCATAGGATACTTGCTAAATGAATGTACCAACACAAACAAGTAAAGTACCTTTTCCCCATAACTTCATCGAATCACACCACAGAAACAAACAAAGAAAAGGGGACATGAATCATCTCAAATCCTCTAGTCACTTGTGCACATCCTCAAGTAGAATAGGAACATGAACTATCATCAATTGATAAAAATAAGACTAACTAGGACAAAGTCTAGCAACCATCTTGATGTGTGTTGGGTGAATATTTTGTCACTAGCGTACCAATGAAAAAATATAGTATTCACTCATAGCTGTATTGAGAAATTAATCTCTCCTCTCATCAAGGGGAGGTTACCTTTGAAATCTCTTCTCTAATTAATAAGAAATTTAAATATGTGGGTTAGTGTTGTTCATATAACTCTCTTTTTTCAAAGTTAATGTATTCTCCCTTCACTTTGTTACAATTTACCGATCACTTTGATACTTAAGGAAATTAACTAATTTATCCAACAAACTATATCAAGATTTTATAAACAAGAAGCACAAAGTCTTTCTCGAATATAACACCAACTAAATTAATTATCACAATGAAAAGGAATTCAACTTGCAGCTCAAAGTTCTCAAGTATAATTCCTTAATCTTAAAAACTACAAGCAATAGTAGCAATACAAAGCCTACTAGTAATTACTTAACAATAGAAAATTTCTCAAATACTCAAGGAGCACAAAGTCTACTTTCATAATTTAAGAGCTCTTTAATCCACTTAACAATACTTCCTATATCAAGAAATTAAAGAACATATATAAGTCATGAACTTAAGAACATTAACTCATATAAGAATATCTTTTTAAACACAACACAAAGTTTGGGATCAAATAAATTACTTTCTTTATTTGCTTGATCAAATTCTCACAACAAAGCTCAAAGTCTTAGTTGAGGAAGAAATTTAGCAGAGTTTTGCTTAGCATAATCCAAGATACAAATATACAAATGAGGGTTCCCTTTATATATAAGAAAATTGGAGAAAAATGTGGGCAAAGTTGACTAATTCAATTGCACAGTCCCACTTGACTACAACTACAAAAGAAAGAAAATATGCAGTTGCAAGAAAACTTGCAGCATCTAAAAATGCAACTACATGGAAAGGAAATGCCAAAAAGGGGCACTTTATTCATTTCTCTCCTCCTCATTTGATTTGTGGAATTCTTCGAACTTAGTCAGGATGGACTCCATCTCTGCTTGGTTCAGAATCTGGGTAGAATCTATGATCGCATGAACATGGGAGATCATATTTTCAGCCTCTACAAATTTCTTTTTTTCGTCTTTAAGCATGGATGCAAGGACCTCAAAACTGACTTGGATTTCTAGTAACTTATCAAATGCATCAAGTGAGAAGTCTTGTCCAATGTAGTGATCCATTAAGGACATAAATTCATGTGTGATGGCATCACTAGTAATGAGATTCTGATTGTCATCATACAGATAACAAGGAAGGTCAACAATCTTGGCAGAAATGAGATCAATCTCATCATCACCTTCCTTCCATTCATGATCCATCTCTGCTATCATCAACTTTATTGTCTCTTTCCTATAAGATAGTAGCGACAAGATTTGGATATATTTTTCTCTTGAAGAAACCACTTTATTTTCAATGAGGACGTCTATTCTGAAGTCCTCCATTTTTCTCCAAAGTGTTGTACTTTTTTCAATATTTTCAATCTCCTGAGATAGTGAAGTTTTAACACTTTGCATCTGACTTTGGATCACTTCAAAGTCTGTCAAAAACCCAACTATTGAACTTAGGAGATGAGACCCTTCTAACTTCAACCATGCTATCCACTCATCCACCACTCGGCCCTTGGCTCCTACCTATTCAATTTTATTGAGAGCTTCAGTGTCTATTGAGGATCCTATGGGGTCAACTTCCTGAGAGGATTGGGTAACTTTCAGAATAACATTAGTCAATTGTTCACATTTCTATTTTAATTCATTCTTCTCATCCCTCTCTTGGTCAAGTCTTTGTATCAAAGAGTTAAAGTCATCTGAGAATCTAGTTTAACACTTTCATGAGTCTCTTGCCCAAGCTCTACAGTTTGCATGATGTAATCCTCAGGTCGTATATCATCCTTATTCTTATCTGATGATGGCACCATGACTTTAGCATACTTCCTTTTAGAGCTCAGGTCTACTACCACCCAGGAAACAGTCTTCGACTTCTTTGTTCCCTTGGGCTTTGGAGGAACCAATTTCTTAAAGTCAAACTCATCAGGTTAAATCACCTATTTCTTCCTCTTAGGTGCTACTACCTCCATCCAAGGTGGTAATTTAGGATTGGCCGGTGGGGTAGTAACTTCTTGTTGAGTGTCACTTGGTATTTCAAGAGCATGCTGGCTTGAACTGGCAGCACTGACTGATATTAATGCTGAAGTATCCAATGATATACCTACTAATGCAGCAATAGCTACTGATGCTTACCCTTATTCAGTTACGGCCATAGAGGAGAAACTGGAAGGTACAGTTGAAACAACTTGAGTAGTAACCAGAGGGGGAATTTCTATTATAACCACCATAGTAGAAATAACTCTAGTGCTTACCTAAGATGGAATCTCTATTATGACCACCATAGAAGGCAAAGTCATCATTTGTTGTTCTGCAAACACTTGCTCCATAGCTTTAGGAAACTCCAATATTGAAGATTCAATAGTGGTTGAAGGAATATCATCAAGGTTGGAAAAGTTGGATAGTGCAAAGAATTGTTGAGCAGTCTCTGATTGAGTCATGCCCATTCCCAGGTCCTCATCATCGAATTCCTCTTCCTCTTGATCAGGAAATTAGAATCGATGGAATGAATAATCACTTGTGATTGAGTTGGTGGTTGTGAAGTGGCTAGAACATTAACTTCACCAAGATGTGACATTTATTCAACTCATGTTTCCTCTTGTTGAGTAATTTCACCTTCTTCCATCTCTTTCTCTTTTCCAGTATCTCTAGTAGTCTGTTGTTCTGGCTCCTTCATAACTGTCTCTTGTACTATTGAGGATGATTCATCTTTCTTGGACCCTTTAATTGTGAATTTGATTTTGGGTCCTTTCCCCTTGGATTGCGTTACAAGAGCTAAGGATAATGCTTGTGAATCTTCTTTGGCCTTGGTTCTTGTTTCAGCCGTAACTGTCTTACCAGTCGAGCCATCACTATTATCGTCATCTCCAGAACTAGCAGGAAGTTGTTTCATTCTAAGATTATTTTTAAGTAACCATGCATTGGTGTTTGCCAAAATAGGAGAGATTCTTGAGTGATAGATTTACTTTCCTTTTTTGACCATTGAACCAGTGGGAGTGGGGAGTCGACAATCTTCTTTTCATAATGACAGGGTCTATTATGTCATCGGTATCTTCCATGGTCATTGGGATCTTTGTTAAATCCAAATTTTCAATTTGTTCTAGGGTAAGATGACTGAAATCCATCCTTCTTGTATCTTCTCCATTTTGATAGTCTGTCCATACATCTTCAAACCTATAGACATGGGTGTAACTCCTCTTGAGTTTGTTCTTTATGCCACGAAAATAAAAATTGTTTCATGCCTTGAATCTTCTCATGGTATTCCATTGCATTTCTTCCTCCATGTTTTTGGCTTTGGGGTTGGTTAGAACTAAGTACCTGCCAATTGATTCTGGGAACTTCAACCTAGTCTTATGTACTTACAATTACTTTTCATGCACATAGATTAGCTGCCAACACAGCTCCATGAGAATGATCTTGTCAGAAGGATACCTTGGTAGAATGAAGGGTTCACCTGAGAAACATTTGATCTAGATGTAAATGAATGTTGGGAACTGAAAGAAAATGCATCCAAAATGAGACACCCTGTTATATGTAGCCTCTGATAATCTTTTCTTTTGCAAGCTCTTATCAAACATGCACTTCCACACATCAAAGAAGGCATCATTAACTCTTCTAAAGTGGCTACCTTGATTCTTGATTGTAAGTTGATCATAGTATTCCCAAATAGGAACTAATCTCTTGTCACCTTTAGTAGACAAACCTGGATATTGCCTCATGGAAGCGGCTGCATAAACCAGGTAGGAAGTCATAAAATTTCAATGTTACTTTGACTTCTTTCAACTGTGCACAGATTGCATCGCTGATTTGCTCACCCCAATCAATCCTAGCAACCCCTTTCTTGATTATATTCATTTAATAACACATCCATCTTTGAAAGTAGTGAGAGTCCTTTAAACCCTTCACTCTTGATAACATGGTGACCATGTTGTTGTACGCCTCATTTAAGTCACTCCTATGAAAAAACTTGGGCCATCGCAAGGTGGTGGAATTTTTGGCAGCAGAGAGGTACACAGTATTGATCACTTTCTTTCATTTGGTCTCATTTTTCTCATAGTACTCTTGAGCATTTTCTTGAAAACACTATTGAAGAAAACACTATCTAGAGTCATGCTGACATTTTGATCAGCATCCCTAACCTGTCTTGTATTTGGATCGATGTGATCCGCTACTGCAAGTACAAATTCTGGATCATGAGCTGCAACTGGGAAGGATGCATATTTATGCAACTCAGATTTGATCAGGTTTGTTAGGAGGGTAGGATCTTTCTCAACTCAGTCAATAAACTCCTGCATATTGACATGTCCAATTTCTGTATCTTTGATCTCCTTGATGTTTGAGTCTACTAAACTTTCCAAGTACAAATTCAAGTACTTATCATACTTGTACTTCATCTTTTTTGTTGATGTTTTACTCATAAAAGATTCCAACTGGCTCGAGGAAGGCTCTGATTTGTCATGAGAGGGATTTGACATTTTCAAATGACTGCATTCAACACTGAGGATTAGCTTCTTTGATAGTTATCATCATCAATAAAATCAACTTTTATCAATCGGATCGAAAAATCGGACTCAGAATAGGCTTGGGAGTAAAACTGTCAAAAATAGCAGGTCGGGGAAAAAAGTCCGATCTGCACCTTAGGAGTCAAAATTTGCACATCGGACTTTAAAGTTTGATGTGCGAGGATAAAACATCTTTACTTGCATATCAGACTTTAAAGTCTGATGTGCAAATAGGGGAAAGTCATCTACACATCGAACTTTAAAGTCCGATGTGCAAGTTGGGAAAAAATCATCAACACATCGGACTTTAAAGTCCGATGTGCTCATAGGTAAAACATTTGGAAAACCTGCACATCAGACTTTAAAGTCTGATGTGCAGATTGGAGAAGGGCAACCAATTGACATGTCAGGTTTTAAAACCCGACATGCCAATCAAACATTATCCTCTTATGCGAAGTCTGATATGCGAAGTTGACACTCCTGCATATCGGACTTTAAAATCTAATATGCAGAGAGATCTTTGCATAGAGTCCTGCGGATCGGGTTATAAACCCCATCATGCAGGCTGGGTGAAGGGAAAAGAAGATGGATTTTAGCATATAACTTGCAGATCGAGAGAATCTGAGGAACAATCGGACCTTACTGTCTGATATGCATCCAACCAATAGAAAACTCAAAGAGGAAATAATGCAGGGAAAAAAACCGAAAGGGAAAAATAAGATTAAAAGAAAACCTACCTCAATCCACCACAACAAATGAAAATCTGGTAGGGTTTTTATAAATCGGCAAGGCTGGCGAATGAAGATGGAGGAAAATGGAGGAGGGCACGGATGAAGGGGAATTTCACAAACAAGAATGAAGAAATAATACCAAAAATTCAATAAATAATCCCCTAAATTAGCAATAAATGTGATATTAATTTCTAATCAAGCAGTGCATGTCGGATTTTAAAGTCCGACATGTAGGAATAAAACCCTTGCAAGTCAGACTTTAAAGTCCGACATGCAACTTTTTGACCAGACAACCTGCAGATCGGACTTTTAAGTCCAAACTGCAGGGGAAGGATAACCTGTCGGTCAGACTTTCAAGTCTGATTTGTAGGTTGAAAATCAAACCTTTGCACATCGGACTTTAAAGTTTGATGTGCAATTCCTTTGAAAAATAAGGAACCCTATAGGTCGGACTTTAAAGTCTGACCTACAGGAAAAACTGCAAATCTTAAACACTTAGAAAACAATAAAAACAAAAAAACCAAAAGCAAAAATGAGCTAATCGATAAAGTCGATCAAGCTCTCCCGGAGGTCGTGAGGTACGAAATAGACAAGTTTCGTAAGGTTGCCTCATGATTTTGGCCGCGCTGAAATTCAGGACAACAATGTGATGATTGATGTCAAATTTTAGAGATTCAATACCTCGTGTCAGACTAATCTATCTAGTTTCGAGTGTTCCCTTCCCTAGTTAAGACAAATTGATGTTTCATTGATAGGGTTGGATGGATTTATTGATAAGATATTTGATCGATTTGATTGTAGACTTTGGTATGATTATTTGTCTTTTGTTGATTTTTGTTAAGTGCTTAATAGGTATTTGCTTAAGTATTTGATCTCCATGGGATAGTTTATTGCATGAATTTTCTTCAAGTTTTGTAATTTTTAGGGCTTTTTTTAGGATATTTTACGATTTTTGGAGATTTTTTCAACACATTATTTGATTTTTTTGGCTTTTTTCCAGACTTTATTTGTTTTTATTTTTTTATTTCTTCAAGACTTTATTTGACATTTTTTTATTTCTTCGAGACATTATTTGATTTAAAAAAATTTTTTTTGGAGCTTTATTTGATTTTTTTGATTTTTATTTCCAGGTATTTATTTTTATCAAGACATTATTTGACTTTATTGGTTTTTTAGGACATTATTTGACTTTTTTTGCATTTTTTAGGACATGGTTTGATATTTTTGGATTTTTTAAGACTTAATCTATTTTTTTTGGATTTTTCAGATGATTATTTGACTTTATTGGATTTTAAGGACTTTAGTGGACTTTTCTGGATTTTTTCAAATGATTAAGGATTTACCCCTAGTTAGGTCTAAGAGGAAATTGGTATGATAACAAGAGGACAATAATTGTCATTCTAATAGTGTTGTGATGGAAGATAATTCCTTACAAGCTATACAGTGAGCAAACATTTTTTGTTGATGCGCTAGGTGGACTAACTTGATGATCACTAGGTATCTCAACTTCATAGCCAATGGTAAAAGAAAGTGTTTTATCAAATTTTACAACTTAACAAAGGAATGAAACTATAGAAACAAAGTAGAATTTTCCTTTTGCATAAGGGTGATGTGTCAATATGCCATATTATCTTGCATTGGTTGAATAGATGTTCTTGAACATTTCAAAGATAGGGATTCAATCAATGCTCAAAACCTTTAGAAAACTCAATCAAATACATCTAGTGACCAAGATATATGCTCAAAAGGGAAGAAGAGTCCCAAATTAGATTAAGGTACTTAATCATTGATTACTTATGTGTGTGCAAGTGTGTTTATTACTGCTCATATGACCACTATGATCTTTAGAATCTAGCATGATTAGCTACATGAGTTATACTAGCTTGAAAAAAAACCTAGATAGAGCCTCACTACTAGCTAGCATATATAACCTTGATGAGGTCATCACTCTAATATCATAAATATTGCTCCATTTCTAGCCAGGCGTCCATACATGTGATTGATTTATTCGCACATTCCCAAAGCCAAGTCTTTTGATGTTCCTTTTCAATCTATTTTTGCATTTTCTTCTCAATTTTCTTTTATTTCTTATTCTTTTTTTTATCTTTTTCAACATTGCATTTTATTGCTCTTTGTTTTTCACACATTGGCTTGTAAGTAATTAAGTTCACATGGGTTGGAGATTTACAATGAAGCTAAAGTAGGATTTTAGATTTTCCATAAGCCACATCTTCAACTAAGGAACCACAATGAGTTAGAGTAAATTACTAAGTTGTGTAAGATATAGTAATCAAAAGATGAAGTTATCAAGATACAACAAGAGATCCTCTTCCAAGTTGATTATAGATCTTAACCAAAAGATAATATTAAAGAGGAGAAACCTCAAATTCTAAAGTTTTTCATGAATAGATATCTAAGAAATGAACGAAACATAATATTTTACGTATAGAAGTGTGTGACCAAATGCCACAAATGTTTTTTCTATGCAAATGAAGAATCCTACTTAGGACATCTATGATTATGTAAAATGACTACTGCTAAAAAATTTAATCAAATTAAAGCTAATGCAAATAAACTAAACTATATAGCTTGTAAATGTAGCATTTATTTAAGTACATGTTGTTGACTGGATCAGATAATGGATCGCCTTCGGTTGTCACTAGGTGATATGCACCATTTTTGAGAACTATATTTCTATTTCTACAAGATTTCTTTAATTTTCCCTCAAGACCATATCTCCAATTTTGAAGAATAAGACTCTTACCCTCTTTTTGTAACTTTTTCTTAGGTGGTTTTGATATGCTTGTAAATGATTTAGGGTACTTCGACTCTTTTCATTAAGAATATCTAATTCTTGTAATCTTGTCATTGTGTAGTCTTCTTCTAAAATGAGATGTTGTAGGGAGGCTCGAAGGGAAGATAACTCGGCTTGAATAGGGCAAATAGCTTTTGATATAAACATCAAGGAGTATGGTGTGGCACCTATAGGGGTACAAACATAGGTTTGATAAGCCCAAAGAGTAGGGTTCAGTTGTAGATACCAATCACAACTAGCTTCAATGACAACTTTCTTGAAGACTTTTAGGATTTTTTTTTTAGTTGCCTCTGCTTGATCATTGCTTTGTGGATAATAAGGAATGGAAAAAATAATATTGGATGTGAAATTGATCACAAAGCTCACACACTTCTTGGTTCTGAAAAGGGAAACCATTATTTGTGACTATGGTCATTGAAATTCCATACCAGTAAATGATATTATTAAGAAGGAACTTTTCTATTTGCCTACTAGTCATATACATAAGTAGTATTGATTCTACCCACTGTAAGAAGTAGGGTCAATCTCCCATACAAGGTTGAGTTCCCATTGTGAAAAGGCCATGGTGATGTTATGGGTTAAAGATCTTGTGTGGGCACTGAATGAGATCACCATGGATCTAAAACTGTCAAAATTCTTGTACATACTTGTATTCATCCTTTTCCATGGTTGTCCAATAATATCCAATGCACATAAGTTTCTTATCCAAAGTAGGATTTCTAGAGTGAGTGCAGGATATGTTGGAATCCAAGAACACTGAGAGGGGGGTTGAATCAGTGTTTCACTGGAATGTTCAGTTTTAACCTTATTATAACATGCATTCACAAACTGGTAAACCGATACATATATAATTGAAAGAAGTAAACCAATCAATGAACCAATCACACAAATGAACACCATAACACGAAGAGTTTATATGTGGAAAAAAATAAAGAGGAAAAACCATGGTGGGATTTGTGACCCACAATATCAATCCATTGGCCATATGAGTAGATATTACATAATATGGGGGCTTGCAAATGCAGGAAGGCTTACCACCTAGAGCACACTGCTAAACAAAAAGGAGTCTCACTAACTATAGTCACTTTGAATAAGGAAAGATACAACTGAACTCATTTAATAAAGATGTTATGTCTGATCGAGGTTCGGTTCAAGCTCTGACTATTCCGATTCTAAAACCCTAAACCCTTACCGAAATAACCTTTGCTCTGTGAGCACATCCAAAATCATCTACAGATCATTACATAATATTGATCTCTTACACAAATGACCTCACATACATGATCTTCATGTTACTGATCTAATCTAACAACATCATCATCATCATCATCCTCATATCTCAAAATGATCTAATAACTGACCTATATACCCTTACAATCCTTCATGACTTATGTCACCTTACATAGTGTTGACTCTAAATTTTACCTTAAATGTGAATAGCCTTATGTAGAATTCAGTGATGGGGGACCTATTGCGCAAAACACACTGAATGAACTTCAGGTTTAAGAAGTCGGCTATTCATTATAATTGGGGAGGAAAAGGGAAGGAGGAAACTTAAAGAAAAATGGTCTACACTATTTAGGTGATGCGCTAGAACATTTTGGAAAATCATTAACAACATATTAAATGTAGAAACATCTAGTTTTAAAGCCCATTCAACAATCTACATGCCCAAACCCATTCAAAAGAATAATCCAACATAACACTCTTTAAACATAAGATGATATTAACTATTCATTCAACAGATAACAAGTCTCAAAACATAGTTTAATCCGCGAAGTCTCACAACAAATATCACAGAAGTCAATATATATCAAGTTTCAAATAAAACCATCACAGAGGCCATAGGCACAATATGATATGTCTATCATTCACCAAATTAAATCAACATAAAGGCTTCTTCAACTGAGCCAAAAGTATAAAAACTCTCTGAAACTCTGAACCACTAAAACAAGGAAAACATAAGCATAAATAGAGCCCTCGACTCAGCTAACAGCTCATAGCATCAACAACCTTCCAGCAACTGCTTCTGATTAGAAAACCTATCATGGTACCCTATGAGATCATACCCAGCAAACTCACCCCCAAAGTTGTTATTTCCACCATATCGTGGCAATCTTCATACCTTCTTAACAAGAAAACCTTGATGCAAACTGCATCCTGACTCATGAACCACCATGGGAGACATGTGACAGCTCTAAGGACATCTGAAAAAGAGCACAAAAACAAAACCAAATTGGGCATCGCAAAGGCACCAAGTGTCCTTATCCTCGCATGATGAATGGTGGGGCCGAGAGGAATGTGATGTCATAAAAACCCGAGCCATTTGGAAACTCTATGTTTCCCCAAACTCTGAATGGAAAAAGTGAGTGATTAGAAACAATGCCGAGATGACATTTGGCTCATGTGTTTTGTATAGGGAGCATAGCTAGAAAATAAAAAGGAATGGGTGCCACCCAATCAAAATGCCACCTACGGATGACTCCAAAATAATGTTAACATTTCTTGGTGACTAAAAGGATAATTATTCTTGCGGAATGCTAGAACCCAAAATTGTTGGTTCAGAGACCAGACTTCATGTCTGAATAGGGCGAAGAAGATCAAGGACCTGCTATAATGGAAATGATTCTTCCTCTGAGGGAAACACTTGCGCCTCTAGATTTTGGTAGTGTTGATCCAAACAAATTATCTCATCAAATGGCAATCTTGTTGGTTCATCATGGACCTATTTTAAGAGTGCGTAGAGCTTAGCCAGGGGATGCAAGAGACACTCGACCTCTTACACCAAAATGGGATTGTTCAGGCATTGTAGGAAGGTCCTATCTTGCTGCAAATGCTCAACCTAATTTAACACATTTAATTCCTAGTACAGAACCATCCATAGGAAATAGAGAAGGTAGACCTAATGAAACAAACCTCTCTATGCATAGCTTGATGTCTAGGACTGAAATCTGTAATGGCTCAAGCACCAATAATACATGCATAATCACTCTATGTTAGTTGATGAAGACATTGGTCTTCCTGATCAATTGCCTGTGGTCCACTATCCCTTTCTCTCTCAACTCTTCATCTTGAGTTGCATACAACATTTGGATTAAGTCATGGGCCACGGGGAGCTTTGGACTGATGACAAGCATAGAGCCATTGATGAGGGCACCCACCTTGGTGTAGAGGGATTGAGATTCTCTAAGAAATCTCAATACAGGTTGCAGTGAAGGGCTATACTTCTTAATTCTTTCCCAATGGGAAGCATATAACTCCATTAGGATTGGAGAAAAATCTTGAGAGACCTCCACGGAGGGAGAAATATTTAACAACCGTGAGACTTCCTCATCCTTTGTTGTTATTTCATGTTGCAACTTTCTGCACCTATCTTGTTCAAGAACCACTTGATTCTCCAGAGCGAGGATTCTAGTGCTTCCATCCTGCATGGTTTGTTGGAGTCGTGACATGAGATCTTGTTCCTACTATAATAAAACTTCCGTGTCTATAAATTTTCTCTCTGCTTGCTCTAGGCTACTCTCTTTTCCACATGACTTTGTTTCAAACTTTTATTTCTCCTCTAAAAGAATGACCTGTGCATCACTTAGTTGTTGAGCGTACTCTTCTTTTAGGCAGATCTCTTCATGCAACTGTGCATGCATTTGGGTGGCATCTTTGGAAGCTACCTTTAGCTACTGAATTTCTTGGTCTTTCTCTTGCAATTCTTTCAAGGCCACACTTCCTATTGCCTCTTGGTCTTTCAACTGAGAAATCACAATGTTAAGGGCAAATTGCGACTTTCCCTTTTTCGAGTTAGCCTGTGTTAACAATCCCTACAAGCGATTGATTTCAGCATTCCAATCTTTGTCTTCTTTTCTTTGATGGGCCAAAGATTCTTAGAGGTTCACATTCTCCATTTGTATCTTCTCTAGATTATGACTCTTTTTGATGAAATCTGTAGACACGACCTTAAAATTTTCTTCCATCATTTCAACCTTGTCAGACATTGTAGCATTTAGGAGGTTGACACCGATAGCATGAAGAGTGTAATAATTGGGTCTCATTTTGGTCTTATGTCTTGTTAACCTTGGGGAACATGGTTGCAAAGAAAAGACTATCCTTCTCCTCACTGAAGTGTGTCTGCAAGTGTGGATGAGCTAGCCTCGCAGCATGTTTTTCCTTTCATTTACCATTCTTTCCAACATGGGAAGTCTTGGAATGGAAAGCTATAGGTTGCTCACCCCATTTTTCTACGTCTTTCTGGGTCAGGACCACAACAATACTATAGTGGCTAGAGAAAACTTACATTATGAAATCCTTAGACATATCGGACTTGGATAGCATGGGGGCTGAGAAGATAGCATCTTTGATTTTCTTGAAAGCCTCCTTAGCTTTGGGAGTCCATTTAAAATGTGTTTCCTTCTTAAGCATCAGGGTGATATGCCTCACCATCCCTGCAAAGTCTGAAATAAAGCGGTTAACGAAGTTAACCTTACCTAGGAAAGACTGGACTCCCTTTTTATTGACAAGAAGGGGAAGCTCTTTTATTGCCTTAACTCGATCAGGATCGATAGAGACTCCTTCCTTTGACACTACATGCCCTAGTAATTTTCCTTGTGGGACTCCAAAAACACATTTCTTTGGGTTCAAAGAGATCCCAAATTCCAGACACTTTTGGAACACCAGATCAAGATGATCGAAATGATATTCTTTGTGTTTTGAAAAAATGGTTCAAGTCATCCGAATATATAAAGATTATTTTGTTGATAATCTCTTTGAAATGTCACACCAGCATTTGAAAACCCAAACGACATTTTTTGATAAGCGAATGTTACCCATTTGGTCGTGAAGGTTGTCTTATGTTGATCCTCTAGCTTCACTAATACTTGATTATAACCAGAGAAACCATCTAACATTGAGAACATCTCTGACCTTGCCACCATGCTTAACAATTATTCCAATGGTGGCAAAGGATAATGGTACTTTAGAGATGCTTGGTTTAAGTCCTTGAAATCCATGCAAATCCGGATGTCCCCATTCTTTTTTCTGACTGGCACAAGATTGGATACCCATGTACAGTGCTTGATGGGGTAGATGATGATGCAAATCCCTACCCACACACTTATGGACAATCCCAAACAATTTTAGACTTCTTACCCCTCTAATGATCACAAGGGTCCTTTAAGGAAGGACTCCACACCTTAAATGAAACTACACACAAGTTCACTAGGCTTGGGCCTACTCAAGATGATTAAATGCCTCAACACCTACCCTACACCATCCTATGACACCCTACTCCTAAGGGCTTAGGATTTGGTTCACTTATGGCCATTAGAAGCTTACCCAAGCATTGGGTTTGGGATTAGGAACCAATTCCTTAGACCTCCTTTAGAAACCTATCCCCTAGGCTTGTAGCCCTATTTGGCGATAAAATGGATCTTAACTCCAAAATGTTCCACACACCCATACAAAAAAATTATCATTTCAAATACCCTTTTTGAAGTTGTATTGATCCCCAAAATGGTTTGACCAGGTCTGCAATTACAAGGTCTGATCCCTATAGAGGCCAGGAGACCTAATAGGGGCAATTAGGCCTATTTTCCAAAGCAACTACCAAAAAATGAACACAAATTGGAAAACCAAACCTATGGGCATGTGGGGGATAGTGAGTAACCTTTAATTCTAGGGTTGCACAGCTAGAATCAACTGCTATGACATTTTATGATGACTGTCCTAAATCTTGTCCTAGATAGTCACATAGAGATGCCAACCTAATTTTGCTCCTTTCTCTACAAAACCAAGTTTCCCTGCAAAAAACCATGAAAACACTAAATTAAAGAGGCTTATCCTACATCCCTCCAAAGAAAGAGTCTTCTAATGGACTAGAATGCAAGATAAGGCCATTTTCATTCAAAACCCTCTCCAAACCCTCAAATTCCAGGTTGCAGTCAGAAGGATGGAGGGTTCTCTCTACTCCAAAACAATTAGGACCTCAAACCACCACCAAAAAAAATATATTTCATCCCTCTATCTACTCAATGGATGGTGTGATTCAAATCATTCTGTACAGGCACGAGCAACTCTTGCAAACTCAGAATTTCTGGGAAAATTATAGTATTTTGTGTTTTATTGCTTCATAAACTCCAATTACAACAACAAAAACCTTGAGAATCATGTCCACAAGGATTATACACAAATCCAATGGTTTTACACCAAATTTGGAGTAGGTTGGAGCTGTTGAAAGGCTTCCCCCAACTGAATTTCAAAAAGTTGCTCTTTTGCACTCAAAAGTTGCATTTTACAAAAGTTGCAATTTTGCAATTTTGCATAGAATGTTGTCAAACTTGCTAAGGTTGGAATCCACATACATGGATCAACCAAACACTCATAATTTTTTTTTAAAAACCTATCAAATACAAAAACAAACCATCTACTACCACTCTTGACCACATTGTCCCAATTGGCTTATCAAATTGCCTAATTGGTGACATGGGCTTACATGGTGGGGTTTATTGCATACATGAAACACAAGACACACTAAGACACTATAATGATCCTAGTATTCATCCTTAGGGTCATGATTTTAGTATTGATGAGGTGCCCCTACACCATACTCTCTGGGAGAAGAGATCTCAAGCCCACTTGAGATCAGAGTTTGTAAATCTGCACCATGGTTCGATATTTGCTCACTTTTCATCCAAACTGCCTTAGAGTCTGGTTTGTCCTACCAAGACACCAAGTACTCAATTTACTCCTTGTTCCTTGTCTTCCTTGTGACTCTAATTTCTAACACTTTTCTCAACTTAGGTGATTCATGCCTTGGAATGTCATTGTCTGATGCAACCTGCATTGGCTCCCCCCCTTCATTGCCACTACCTTTGAAAAGTGTAAGATCACACACATTAAAAATTGGTGATAATCCAATATCAGGAGGAAGTTGGATCTCATAGATATTTTTTCCACATTTCTTCTATATCTGACATGGTCCAATCTTCCTCTACATGAGCTTGGTGTATTTACCTTTTGGGAGTCTCTCCTTCTCCAAATGTACCCATACCAAATCCCCAACCCTAAACTATACATCTCTCTTCTTCTTATTAGCATGAGCCTTATACTTCACTGAAAACTATTGGAGATGAGACTTGACTTGGTCATGCACCTCTTTGATGGCTGATGCAAAAGCTTCACCATCTACACTAATGGGCTCTTCCTTGGGTAAATCCCTTAACTCCAATACTCCTCTTAGGTGGGTGCCATATACAATCTAGAGAGGAGACTTCCCTATGCTCCTATTGATGGTATCATTATAAGAGAACTCTACCTATGACAGTATATTGTCCCATTTTTCTCCATATTTCCTTGTCAAACACCTTAATAGGTTTCCCAATGACCTATTGACAACTTCAGTTTGCCCATCCATTTGAGGCTAGTAGGTTGATGAGAAATCTAGGTTAGTACCCATCTTCTTCCAAAGGGTCCTCCAAAAGTGACCTATGAACTTCACATCTCTGTCTAAAATAATGTTTAGGGGAAATCCATGAATCTAGACTATCTCTTTGAAGATGAGGTTTGCAACATATGATGCATCACAAGAAGTCTTACATGGCAAGAAATGAGCCATTTTACTAAACCTGTCCACCACTACAAAGATACTGTCAAATCGCCTCCTTGTCCTAGGTAGACCCAACACAAAGTAAATACTTATGCTCTCCCATGGCCTAGAAGGAATGGGTAAAGGCTAATACAAACCTACATTTGTGGACTTCCCCTTGGCTTTCTAACATATTACACATGTCTCCACAAACTTCCTTACATCTGCCTGCAATTTAGGCCAATAATAATGTCTCTTCACAAGGTCTAGGGTCTTGTCAAGGCCAAAATGACCTGCAATAGCTCCACAATGCTTCTCCCTAATGATATTCAACCTCATGGAACACTTAGGAATACACAACTGCACTCCTTTGAACAACAATCCATCTTGTATCAGAAATTCAGAAAACTCAATATGATACCTCTCACCAAAGGTTTCACATACCTTGTATATCTCTCCAAATTCTTCATCAACATCATACATACTCTTCAAGGAATAAATACCAACACTCTCCATCTTGATTTGGAAGATAGTTAAGACTCCCTTTGCTCAAAGCATCTGCAACTTTGTTCTTGACTCCCTTCTTGTGTTTGAGGATGAAGATGAAGGCTTGTAGGGTCTCTACCCACTTCATGTGTAGGTGGTTTAATTTATCTTAGTTATTTATGAAACTGAGTGCCTGATTATCAGTAAAAAATATGAACTCCTTAGGCAATAAATAGTGCCTGCACTTCTTCAAACACTGTACTAGAGCATACATCTCCAAGTCATAAGTTGAGTATCTTTTCTTGGCATCATTTAGCTTTTCACTAAAAAAAAGAAATAGGCCTTCCTTCCTGATTGAGCACTGCCCCAATAGCCATGTGGCTTGCATCACATTCCACCTAAAATATCTTGTTGAAGTCTAGTAGGGAAAGGAATGGTTGTTCTGCAACCTTCTTCTTCAATGTTTCAAATGAATCATTTGCCTCTTTGGTCCAACTGAACCTACACTTTTGTACCCCCTTTATGGTGTCAAGCATGGGTGCACAAACATGACTAAATCCTCTTATGAACTTCCTATAAAAAGTTTCTAGACCATGGAAGCTCCGAACATCATTCATTGTCTTAGGTGTTGGCCAAGATAGTATAGCACTCACCTTCTCTTGGTCCATTTTCAACTCACCTTATGAGATTACAAAACCCAAGTAGATGATCTCCTCCTATATGAACAACCACATATCCAAATTGATCATTAATTTCTCTTCATCTAACCTCTTGAGAACCATATCTATGTGTTTGAGGTGTTCTTCCCTTGTGTGACTGAAGATCAAGATATCATCTAGGTATACTATGACAAATTTTCCTATGAATTCCACCACGACTTCATTCATCAACCTCATAAAGGTACTAGGGGCATAACTTTCCACTCATACAACCCCTCATTGGTTTTAAAAGTTGTATTCCATTCATCTCCTAGCCTTATTCTAATATGATGGTATCCACTTTTTAGATCCATTTTGGTGAAATACTTACCTGTAATGCCCATACCTTAGTCGGACTTTTAAAACCCATTTAACCTTGATTGACTTCCTATGTGGCATTCTTGAATGATAGATTAACCGATATGCAATGTGTAGTTTAGATAATAGAAATAACTGTGCATACTTATTATTGTGCTTTTGCTTCGATTCTCGTGTAAATGTAATTGTTCCTAACCCTTGTGATAAATCTTGAGCTAACGCTTTCATTGAATATGTATATGTATATGCATGCTTGTATGAATTCATGGGTGCAGGAGATTTGTAGGAACAACACCGCTTAGGGCAAGGTTCATCTCCTTTGGAATTTGCAAGGTTGAGTATGCTCCTTCATCTTTTGAATTCGAATTTAGTGGTCATATGACTCTCGTCTTGCCTTAGCCATGATTAGGAGAGCATCGTGTGTGGATTCATGGGGCTTGCTTTTCATTGGGATGCATGTCGAGAGATTTGGAGGACTTCCTCGATTTGCGTGCCTTGCACGAGGTAAGTGAGGTTTGTTATCCTAAGTATTAAATTCAAAATTAATGAGTAGGCATACACAATAGTGATATAGGAATTTAAATAGGTAGTTTCTTTTATATGATTAATCACTAATTTAAGAGATTGCTTTAAATTATTAATGTAGCAAACTTAAGGTATTTAACTTGGGAAAGCATGCTCATTTACACATTTGCGACATTTACGCATTTGTAGTCGAGAAATTAGAATAAATAAGACTCTTGTATTAGATTAGTCTTTTATTTAAAAATGTCGCTTTATTTTGTTGTAGCGAGTTAATTTAATAGTTAATTTAATAACTACGATTTTAATAAATTATGCATTTTAGAAAGGAAAATTTTTTAAGTCGTTTGGGAGATAGAAATAAATTACTCATTTCTGCATTTTGGAAGAAAAGGGATAAATTATTATTATTTAAACGAAATTATTTCCTTCTTACTTGAAAAGTCGATATAGTATAAAAGTTTGACTTTTAGAAAATTAAATTAATCAAAACGCCTTCTTGGTCAATAGTTCCGAATTATAAAAGTAGGCCTAAAATTAATATTGAGGAATTAAAATTTAAAACTCAATAAGAAAAAAAGAAGCATTATAATTTTCATAAGGAAAAACAAATGAGATGTATTAAATAAGGTAAATGAATGACTCCCATTTTGATTTTCATCTATTTTATTTTCAAAATAAAATGCCTAAATTCGAAATTAAAAATTAGGGTAAAATTAGGGTTTCACTTTTTAACCTAGTTTTGCAAGCATTTTGGGGGTTCTTTGGGCTTGGGAGTTTTCTTTTGGAAAATGGGGGGGATTTGCCTTGGAGCAGCAGATTGGGAAAGCTCTTCATCAAGATTCAATCCCGGAATCTGCACTATGAGGTAGGATTCGTATCTTCTTCTTGATCTATTGTTGAATACAAGATTAAAAAAAAAATAGTATTTCTCATGAATGTTTTGAAGTTAGTTTTCAGTCTCTTCCCAACTTGGTTATTTTGAATCAAATCCTTGTTGTTAAAGGATTTTGTGATTTCAAACTTGATAGGAGACATTTTTCCCTAATGGGGATTTTTGATACAAATCTGGGAATGAATGGGTTTGTAAAAAAAAAAGAATAAAAGAAAAATAAAAATGACGGGAGCTGTGAATGCATTATCCCTGTATTTGAGATTTATTTTTGATAGAATCCAACTGTAAGTCGGATTCATAGGTTATCAAAAAAAGTATATATAAAAAAAAACTTGATATGGGTCTGTGTGTTTATGTCCGATACGGACTGTGCGTTTTATTTTTAAAAAAAAAAACCCTTGGTTGGGGTTGGAGGGCGGGGAGCGGAGCTACACCCGCTCCTCCACCCCTCCCCGCTCGCTGCACCATTTAAACTCACCGCTCGCCCTCTTACCTCCCCGCGCTCGCTCGTGTAGCTATTGGTGGTGGCCGCGGCACTGCGGTGGCCGCAGGGCGCCGCGGGCCTGCGGGCACCGCAGTGGCGCCGCCACTCACGGGAATGCCTGCGGATCGCGGCTAGGGCTTGGGCCGCAAGCGATTTTTTTTAAAAAAATTGTTTGTTTTTAATTTGCTTTGTTGTTGTTAGTTACTAAATCAGTTTGTTTGTAAGTTTAAAAAAAAAAAAATGCTTATTAAAATAGTTTTATTTCAAATAATATTTGTGATATAAAAAAAAAAAGAGAGAGAGTTGGGAATTATAATTTCAGTGAATAATGTTTTTATATATATATATATATATATATATATATATGTGTGTGTGTGTGTGTGTGTGTGTGTGTGCGCTAGACATGAAGCTTGCGTATGATATGCAACAATAAAGAAAAATCAGGCTGATAAGTGAATTTAAGATTAATATAAGGAAATTAAACTTAGTTCTTTTATAACATTTACATTCAAAATTCAATCTCTTTTATGTTAATTAATCTCTTATTTGCTAAATAACATATTTGGGTTTTAGAGATGCAACATTTAGTTGACCCCTTCTATAATACAAGTTACTAAATTCATGTTGTATAACGTACTCGAGTTAATATTTATTATTGACATGGAATAAATAGTGATGGTGGTTTAATGCAAGTTTTAAATGAAAGTTAATTTAGCTAGTATACCGAAGTATCGACATTATTAGTCAGAGCTATATGATAAAATGAATATCCCTACTGGTTAAAGCCTATGCTGAATTAAACTTCTATTATTGATTTTGGTTATGTAATGGTAAGATTTGACATGACAGTGTTTGGTTGCAAGTTGGTCAAGCCCCTAGTTAGGGTACCGTCAACAATAGAATTTAGGTTTGTTTGTCTTCCTTTGTTATGATTCAATTTGACCCACTTTAAAAGGGATCACTATGTAATAATCAATCGAGGTAGATGTTGAATAGTGTGTGTGTTCGCCTAAAGGGCAGAATTGTAAAGACATGTAAATATGTAACCTTAACTATATATAATGCCAAAGGGGTCTTGCAGTTGAGCAGACCCGGAGATGTAGCCCATCCGGGGTGAACTCCGAGATCATATCTGTGTTATGTGATGTTTATAGCATGCTTGTTTTATGTTTTAAATTATCATGGATGGTTGTATTTCTTGCATGAGTGTATGGTGGAAATTTAATGAATTCAAATTTAAGTGCATGACATTATTCATATGGATAAATGTAGTTATTTAAGTTCATAAAACTTGGTGAATCATGGTTATGGCAAGCATTTAAAATATTGTAATTAGAGTTGTGGAAAGGAGTATTTTGATAAGGTTAAATAAACATAGTAATAATGGAAGGAACCTTGCTAGTTTTCTTTATTGGATTAACTTGTTATTAAGTATATAAATGGAATGGACGTAAAAAGGAAACAAAGTTAAAATTTATGTCACAATTCCTAGATTGAAATCTAAAGGTTGAACATCATATCAACATCTATCCTTTTGCCTTAGTGAATGAAATTCACGCCATGTTAATTTTGCTTCATTGCATTGGATGATTTGTTAAGTTATTTCACTCTTTAATCATAACCAATAACCCTCATCAGATTAATTTGATATTCGTGTGGACTCAATTAGGTAATACACGTTGTATATTGGATGAATACACTTAGTAATTTATGTTGTAATTATAATCAATAATCCTCACCAGATTTATTTTATAATTGGGTGAACTCAATTAGATATCCATATTTTTAATCCCTTATAAAAGGAATCCCTCATGATTGCTAAAATTAATCTAAAATGGAAAAGTAATTGAATTGTTGTTTATACATTAAATCCTAGTAAAAGTATCTCTCGCATATTACTTTCATCTAACAAAAGAAAAAAAAAGAGATATGCAAAAAGATAATTGTATTTTAAACCTAATAGAAGAACGTCATTATGATCTTATTTCTCTAATCTTGAAATGACGAATGTCATCTAGTTAACGATACTTAAATTTTAAGGATGCTCTCGTTTGTCCTAATGCATATCCATCTTAATGAAATTAGTCCATTTATTTGCATTATTAAAACTTCAAATGAAATTCCATGACTACTCACATCATACCTATCATATAAGAACTACAACTCATTAGTTGGCTATGCACGAAATCAAATGAAGGGACCTCACACTTTTAGTTGTAGTTAATCCTTAAGGAATGAACTTCTCTTATTAACCATACTTTTTAATATTTAAAAAAGATATCAAATGTGGGTGAATATTTTAAAATCAAATGAAGGAATCCTCGCTTTACTAAATGTAGTTTAACCTTAAATGAATGAATCTCAATAGGCATATTTTTAAACATTAAAGGATGAAATCAATTGTGAATGGGTACCACAAACCCAAGGAATGAACTTCATTATATTAAACACATGAACCCTTTTGGGGGCCGCTTAATGTAATTATGAAAATTAAGTGCATTGAATAAATAACTCCTTAATGGCCTCCTAACCACCAAAGTAAATGAACGCCTCCTAAAATTTTAAGATGTCATATCTTTGAACACATTGGTAATTAAGATCTATGCATTAGCTCGTAATTAAGATATCCAGTTTAATGGAATCTAATGACGCAAGTTGAGTTAGGTGTAAGGGTTGTGTAATCGCGTTGGGAAACCTCTTAGGATCATTTAGCCTTCCGCTGTGTTATCTAGTTATAGATAACTTTGAGATGACTCCAATGTATCTTAATGTTGTAACTATTCATCAATGCTCTTAATTATTAATTAAAAAAAAAAAGAAAAATTTTACACTCTAATTGAGTGTTTTTAACTTAAACCCTTAGGGGTTTCCTAGCGGGGCATTACACTACCACTCCCCAAGCAATCAAGTAAATCCTTTATCCTAGGGATTGGGAACCTATACCTTATAGTTATCTTGTTGATGGCCCTTGAGTCTATAAAAATCCTCCAAGTGCCTTGTTTCTTGGGTGCAAGGATAGAAGGTACTACACATGGGCTTAAGCTCTTGCCAATCAGTCCTGATTCAAGCAATTCTTTAGTTTGCCTTGCCATTTATACATTCTGGTCTGGAGTGAGTTTGTAGGCTACTTTGTTTGGGAGAGTATATCCAAGGATCAGATCTATCCAATGACTAATGTCTCTCATTGGTGGTAGGGATCTTGGCATTCCATCTAAAATGATGCCTTGATATTTATCAAACAACTGTCTGACCGCAAGGTCCATGTGCTTCTATCCTCCTTCTTTCTCTTCTACAAACTTCACCTTTCTCTACAATCTCCTTTATGAACTATTTACCTTCTACAATCAGCACTTTTGCATCCCTCCCTTTTGATTCCATCTCTTCCTATATCAGAGGTAAGAGTTCTATCACCTTCCCATCCTTTTTGATTGAGTAGCTATTTCTCAACCCATCATGATGAGCTTTAAAGTCATATTGAATGGTCTCTCAAACAAGAGATGGCATGCATCCATTTTGGCTATGTCAAATAACAATCTATCCTTGTATGACTCAATCTTAAACTCCACCCAAGCCTTCTCTTCTAGCACTGCTTGTTGACCTTGGGTGACCCATGAAACCTTGTAGGGGTAAGGATGAGGCATCTTTCTAATTTTAAGCTTCTCTACCATTTCAAGTGATACAAAATTTTCAGTGGATCCAGAGTCTATCAAGACCTTACATACCTTTCCTCTTGCCTTGCAAGTGGTTTTGAAAAGAGATTTCCTTTATGTAGGCTCCTTTTCAAGTACCTTCATGGTGGTTACTACTCTCCTCATCATCAGAGCATCTCCTGTTTCAGGATAGCCATAGATATCAGGAGCATTAACCTTTTGATAAGTGTTTGCACTTGCCACACTTTGACAATCATATTCCTGCACCAAATTGCTTCTCCTTTCTCCCATGGAGCTAGAGCCTTCTCCAGACACCTATTGGACATGTTCCCTTCTTGGTTGCATTTATAGCACCTAGGAGGTCCTCTACCTTGGGATCTTCCTCTAGAGGGTGGTCTTCTACCCCTAAAGTTCCCTCTCGGATTGTAGCCTCCTCCTTGGTTGTTACTGCTCTCTCCTCTATTGCCTCCTTGGTTAGAGTCACCCTGGTATCCAAAACCATTTCTTATATCTTTGAAAGGGTCTCTTCCCCCTCTTTGTTGTCTCCCTTTACCTCTGCCATTTTGTTCCTACCTTCTCTTCAACTTCTCCTCCATCTTGAGTGCCAATTGAAAGCATTTTTGGACTATCTCTGGGTGTGGAGATTCAAATCTTCTTGGATTGTAAATATCAACCCATTGAGATATCTTGCTACCTTCTCATCTTCACTCTCTTTCACCTTGGTTCTCACACACAACTTCATGAAATCCTTGGTATAGGAACTCACGTCCATCTCCTTTTGTTTCAAGTTTTGTCTCATCCTACGCAATTGGATATTGTAGTCCATTGGGATAGAGGCCTCTTTCACCAAGGTCATCATCTTCTTCCATGCAGCCACTCTTATTTTTCCCTCTTTCACCCTCTCATCTTGGATTAAAGTCCACCAAGTTATTGCAGCTCCCTTCATTTTGGATTGGGCCATCTTCACCCTCTGGTGATCTGGTATGTCTTCACTTTCAAAAAAATTGTTCAAGGAGTCTATCCACTCCATCACTATATCAGGCTCCATCTTGCCTACAAATACTAGCAGATCCATCTTCACATCCATTGTTCTTCTCTCCATGGACTTGAGGACACTCATCAGGGGTCTCTGGTCTGCAAGAACCTCTAGCTCTTCCTGCCTAGGGATCTCCTCTTCATCCCCTTCTTCTCCAGAGTCTCTCTCTCCCCTCTCCACTTTGTCCTTCAACCGGTCCATCTCATTTATCAAGGCTTGATTCTCAGCCCTGACTGTTCTTCTCTCTACCATCTTCTTATTCACCAAGACATTCAACTCAACATTGGTCTTTCTTGAAGGTGCCTCTTGGGATCCCTCTTCTTTCGACATCTTGTCTTCTCCTTCTATCCAAAGAACACTCCTATGCTCTGATACCACTTGATTCAGAGCCCTACCCACACACTTAAGGACAAACCTAAACAAGGTTAGACTTATGACCCCTCAAATGATCACAAGGGTCTTGCAAGAAAGGACTCCACACCTTGAATGAAACTACACATAAGTTCACTAGGCTTGGGCCTACTCAAGATGAGTAAAATGCCTCAACACCTACCCTACACCATCCTATGACACCCTACTCCTAAGGGCTTAGGATTTGGTTCACTTATGGCCATTAGAAATTGACCCAAGCATTAGGCTCCAATTCCTTAGACCTCCTTTAGAAACCTATCCCTTAGGATTGTAGCCCTATTTGGAAATAAAATGGATCTTAACTCCAAAATGTTCCACACATCCATACAAACAAATTACCATTTCAAATACCCTTTTGTATTTTGTATTGATCCTCAAAATGGTTTGACCAATTCTGCAATTACAATTTCTGGTCCCTATAGAGGCCAAGAGACCTAATATGGGCAATTAGACCTATTTTCCAAAGAAACTACCAAACAATGAACACAAATTATAAAACCAACTCTATGGGCATATGGGGGATGGTGATTAACCTTTAATTCGAGGGTTGCATTCCTGGAATCCACCGCTATGGAATTTTATGATGACTGTCCTAAATCTTGTCATAGATAGTCACACAGAGATGCCTACCTAATTTTGCTCCTTTCTCCACACAACAAAGTTTCCCTACAAAAAACCATGAAAATGCTAAACTAAAGAGGCTTATCCTACATCCCTCCAAAGAAAGAGTCTTCTAATGGACTAGAACGCGAGATAAGGCCATTTTCATAAAAACCCCTCTCTAAACCCTCAAATTTTGGGTTACAGTTAGAAGAATGGAGGGTTCTCTCTACTTCAAAACAATTAGGACCTTATACCACCACCAAAAAAATCTATTTCATCCCTATATCTACTCCATGGATGGTTTTATTCAAATCAATCTGTACAAGCACATGCAACTCCTGTAAACTCAGAATTTCTGGGAAAACTATAGTATTTTGTGTTTTATTGCTTCACAAACTCCAATTACAACAGAAAAAACCTTCAAAATCATGTCCACAAGGCTTATACAACTCTCCAACTATTTTTGACTAAATTTGGAGTAGGTTGGAGCTGTTGAAAGGCTTCCCCCAACTAAATTTCAAAAAGTTGCACTTTTGCACTCAAAAGTTGCATTTTATAAAAGTTGCAATTTTGCACAAAATGTTGTCAAACTTGCTAAGGTTGGAATCCACATACACAGATCAACAAAAAACTCATAAAACATGTCTAAAAACCTATCAAACACAAAACTAAACCATCTACTACCCCTCTTGACCACATTGTCCCAATTGGCTTATCAAATTGCCTAATTAGTGACATGGGCCTACATGGTGGGGTTTATTGCATACATGAAACACAAGACACATTAAGAAACTCTAAAGATCCTATTATTCATCCTTAGGGTCATGATTTGAGCATTGATGAGGTGCCGTGACACCAGATGATTTTTTATTCTATCATATGTTTTTCAACTCCTGGGACATAAGGGACTCAATTTTTGGATTGACGGGTCTCTGCTTCTATCAGACCGGTTTGGCTCCTTTGGTAAGATCAATGGTGTGTTGAATGGTGTTGGGATTATACCCTTTCACATATCCATAGGACCATGCCAATATACCTACATATTCATCACAATATCGGGCCAATCTCTTTCATTCGTATGAAGGAACCTCCTTTCCGACCTTGAGTATTCTCCCACCTCCTACCGATATTTTGGCATACTCCCCTTTATCAGCTACCTGATTTTTCCTATCATTTTTGGCATCATCATGGTTGAACAAATTTTCTAGGGTGATTAATCCATTAGGGAGCTTGTTGGATTTCAGTTGAATGATCTGATCCCCATAAGCCTCTTTTGCCTTAGGTTGTAGTTGATCTACAAACTCCCCTGAGTTTTGAATGAACAAGGTGATCTTCTCATCACATTTGGAAACTTGCTAGTGGGTTTTATTGTCAGGAATAGCTGGCCAAACAACCACACAAACTGTCTGGGAGTCGGCGAGCAGGGCCGCAACAAGGTCAAATTGTGATCCAATCATAGCAATCTGATCAGTAGAAGCATTTGTTTTTTGAGCAATTCTCTGGATATTTAAAGCATCGAAGCTTTCGATCAGATCCCATGTCCTATGATGGTAGGATGTCATATGGACATGTTTAGCACTAGATATTCCTTGAACCTGGTGCAGAACTAGCTCAGAATCACCCAGAACTTTCAATTGCTTTATACCTGTAGACACCTAAAAATGGTCAACGCTTGCGGAATCATACTTTAACATTTGCGCATTGCCTCATTTTAGGTTTTTGCGTTGCATTAACATTTCTCCTATGATTTGCACTTGGTCTTTATCATTTGTGAGCATCGATTCCTTCTTCTGCATTCTTCATTTGTATCACTTTCGAATTAGGATTTTGTCCTCTTATCAATCTTGTCATTTTGAGATCGATTTGTCATCGATCCTTGTCCTTGTCAATCTCGTCAATTTTGCGATCGATTTGTCATCAATCCTTGTCCTCTTCAATCATGTCAATTGGCGAATATCAATTTGGTCTCTTTATCAATACTAGTCAATTTGTCAACCAATCTCAATTATTTATCAATCAAATCATTTATCAAGTCAGAATCATGATCAAATCGAATCTACATCAATTATCTTTTGTCAAGACCTAATCTTCTAAGGTTTTATGATTTATTCATTTTCCCTCTAGGTTAAATAATTTATTTATTTATCCTAAGTCTTTGAGTCACAATTAAATGTTCATTTAACTGGCTAATTATTCCTCTTTTTATGAATTAATTAATAAATGACAAATTATTAATTAATTCACCTAATTTCTCTTAATTCCTAATTTCCTAATTTTCATCAATTTCTTAATTCCTTATTTTCTTCTTTTTCTAATTTTCTATTTTTCTAATTCCTAATTTCAATTTCCTCCCATTTTCCTCCTAATTTCATGGGAATGACATTTTAATTTGTCATAATTTGTCATAATTGACAATCAATCAATTTTGACATAGAAAGTTGTCATAATTTTTGTCATGAATTATCAATCAATCAATTTTGCATAGAAAGTGCAAATTTGCCATATTGATTTTCAATTTCCATTTGAATTGAATCATGCTAATTTGATCATTTCTCCAATTTATCTATAAATTGGATGAATTTCTTCAATCTCAATCTACTAATCACATTATCGATCTAAAATCACTTTGTTGAATCAATCACGCTTTGAGTATTCTTGAGCAATCATCTTGTCTACTTGCTTTTATCTCATGTGTATGCACTTGTAGGTGAGATCCACAACAAAGTTATTTGAAGAAGAAAGAAGGAAAATGGAGCCGCATGAAGGAGATATTCAGATCTGCATTTGGTTTGTTTAGTTTTAATCTTGAATGTTTTGCTTTCATGTCTCTATTGAGTGTAATTAGGATTGATCATTGCAATTTGCTTTCGTGATTGAGCTAGATTACTAATATTGATTTGCTTTGATGATTTCCGATTTCCTAGCTACATTAATTGGTGAACTTGATGTGAACTAACCCCCTAACCATGCTTTTGAGTGCTTTTGAGTTGATTTGCAGGTCAAAAACCCAAGAAACAGGGTAGTGCAATGTTTTCTGGGAACTTCTGCACCTGTGTCAAGCATTCTGTGCCTGTGTCAGACATTCTACGCCTATGTCAAGGACATTCTGTGCCTGTGTCAGACATTCTGTGCCTGTGTCAGACATTCTGCGCCTATGTAGGGCCAGAAACAGAGGTAAAAGACAATGTTTTTCACTTGCAAATTGTTTTCTTTTGCATTTTGTTTCTTCTTTTTTGGTTTTGTTGGTACTGATTCTCTGTGCAGAACCTTGGTATATGCATGACAAAGACAACAAATGAAACTACTAACACATTTTATGCAGGTTCGATAATCAAAGATTAAACATATCAAACTTCTGACTTGGGTTTTTATAGGTTGCCTTGGACTACAACTAAACTTTGTGTTTGCAATTAATATTTAGGCACCTAGTGATTTCTAAATAGGATGGAATGAATGTATGTTTTCCTTGATTGTTGAGTTTGACATTGGAGTAGGAGAGTATGCTCTCATCCTTCTTAGGGTGATCAGAAATCCAGATCTTCGATACCATGCTCATGTTTTTGATTGTGTGTCAACTTTAGAGGGCCTGCCTTCCCGACCATTTGCTTTTGCAAGCAAGTGATAATCATGAGAAGGGAACTACCCAAAGTGAGTACGGCTAGAATACCTTGGCATTCTAACTCACTATAAAAAAATACCTGATGAGCGAAAGCTTTGAAGGAAGGGTTACGTGGGAATTGCAGTAACTTGGGAAGTGATGACCCTTGAACTCTTTCTCATATCAACATCTAAGTAGGACCTCATGGTCTAAATCATGCTTGCACAACTACATTTTTTTGGTATCTTGATGGGCTTAATGTCTCAATCACGCTTGCGTGACATCAAGGAGTAACGCTTAACAGAAATCCTTACTAAACACCATGTATTTAGAGGCCAAAAATCCTTCTAGTTGCTTGAGAAGGACAAGTTCGGATACTTGGAAGAGATACAAAGTTCACCATGGGGAGATTTCCATGGGGACTAATGCTTGGCTGCCCTGAGAAGTGAGTGCCGTGGAGGGGAGCCCATGGGGTCAAGCATCTATGTATTCTCCTTGAATCCCATAACAAGTCTACCTCTCAAGTACCTAATGTCCTTGCCTACCATAAGAAATGTGTGAATGAGCATGATTGTCTTGAGTCTATGTTAAAATATCTTGTCTTATTTACTTGTCAAAAGTTGAATTGCATCTCATTTCAAAAGCAAGGCAAATTGATTCAAAACAAGTTTAAACACAAGAACATTTCATCCAACAAAGTTCAAAACACCTTCAAACATGGTTGTCAAACATTTTTCAAAATCTTGTCTCAACATTCATGTCACTTAGATTTAGGTGTATCTTAGGTTTGCATTTTGCAAAATCATTGCCAAGTACCAAGGTTAGGTTTCACCTAAGTCATACTCCTTTGCATATCAATAAGGGTCATCCATTTGCATGTGTCTTCTTGCATTAGAGTCATACCATTGTCATATGCTTGCATTTGCATACCCTAGGTCTCTCCATCAAGCTTAGATCATTATCATATCATATTAGGGTCATTTGCATAGTAATTGTCCCTTTGCATATAGTGTCAAAACTAGGTTTTGTCATACTTGAGTAATCCAAATCTTTGATAAACCCTAAGTCATTGTTAAGAAGTCTAGACCTTATCAAACCTTCTCTCTTGTCTTTTGTCATCAATGTCATTTGGTCAAACCTAGCTTAGTATCCAAGCATATAGGGGAGACGTTGTCATTTGTCCTTTTGTCACTTGGTCCTTTTGTCCTTTGAGGTCTAGACATCATTTCAATTTCCCAAGGGTCTCTTTTAGATCTGTATTCCAAAAAGTTTGTCAAAATCTTGAAAAAAAACCAAAAACATAGGTTGCATTCTTGCCATAGATTGCATTTCCATCTGTTTAGTTTGCATTTAGTTGCATATCATACATCATCCTTGAAAAAAAAAAATTCCAAAAATATTGCATTTGCATAGTGACATGTTTGTTGAAATGAGGTCTCAACCTTCTTACAAAGCCATGTCATCACAATTGAACTTGGATCAAACTTATCATGATGATGTAAATGTCCAAATACAAAAACTAGAGGAGAAACTAGCTCAAGAAGAGGAGATATTGGAACAAAGAGTGAAAAACATTGAGAAGAATAGATCACAAATGTCCAAAATGTTTCAAAAATTTCCAGGTCGAAATCCAAAGATTGAGTCAATTGATGTAAGATCTCTTCTTGAATGATCAGACATACTAGCTCTCCTCTCACAAATAGAGATGATGAAACAATTTCAAGAAAAGAGACAACATCAATTTCAACATTATGTGCCTCCACAACAAGAACAAGAAGGTGTTTACTATCAATCAAATTTTCAACCATCACAACCAATTGTTCAACATTTCCAACATATACAACCAACACAATCAATGGTCCAATTTCAACAATATGTCCAACCAACTATACAATGTCAACAAATAGTTCAACCAATGGTGGAATATCAACAAGTTCAATCAACATATCAATGTCAACAACCACAACCAAACATTCAAAAACAAAGGTTGCAGCGCACACCAACCCAAGTTTCAAACATGTCAGAACAATTGAACCAATTCCAATATCAAAACATGACATCAGATTAGAACCAACTTCTTGCCAAACAAGTTAAAATTCCAGATACAAAAATGTCAAAACCTCGAAAGAAAGGTGGCTTTATTGCAATGATCTTAAGGAAACTACCAAGTGAGTTCTTTGAGGAAGATCAAAATAATACACTTATGTCTAGCAATGCCTCATCCCCTCACAAACAAATTGACTCTCTAGTGGCATCTATCCCTACACCTCTAGAAGTTTCACAAGAACCTTCCATATTGTCCTCATCAAACAATACACCCAAGGATGCAATTATCCAAGGGCTATCCATAATTGATTGCCATGATAATCCAATTCATGATGCACATCCTTGTCATGTTTCAGAAATACAAGACCCAATGCCACCATGCACTTTATTGCCATTACTTGTTTTAGAGGACCCCATTCGAAGTCCCTCTTCCTCATGTTCAAGCATTGATTCCTTGCCAGAATCCATCACAAATGTTCAAAGTGCATTTCCTTCATCCCAAAACATTGATTCATTGTCAGAATCCTCCATGCATATCCAAAGTCCAACCTCATGTCAAGAGGATAATTTAGAGCACAAAGAAATTAGTCCTAAAGAAAATCAAGATCAAGATCCTGAAACCTTATCATCCCATCCAATTGTTGACCAGGACCCCATGTTCCCAGATGCTCACAATGATTCCCCCATTCTTGTCCATCCTATCCAAAGCCCTATTGACACTCCATTCCCCGAGCAAGATCAAGATATCCCAGTCCATCCAATCCCAAATGATCCCCTTCCATTTCATGAAAAAAATGTCCTTTCAAATCCCATTGACATTCTAGATATCCCTTCCATCCTTTCTGATGATCCCATTAAAAGTCAAGAGCAAAGCAGCTTTAAAGAGGATTCCAATGATCTTCCTCCTTGTCAAGATCAAATTATTCCTTTAAATCCTCCACAAGATCCTTTTGTTCCTCCATCTCCTTGTCTTAATGCTCCATATACACTCCAAGATCTCATTCCTTTTGATGATCCCATTATTTTTTCCATTCCATCTCTTGAAGAGCCTGTCATTGAACCATGTCCACTACACAATCCTACTCCCTCTCATGATCCTAATCCCCCTCATGATTCTAATGTGTCAGTGCAAGATGTTCATGAACCCTTGACATGCATAATGGGTTCTTCCACTTTGGTGCAATCCGATCCACTTCAAGATCTCATTATTTCTCTCATATCATATCCACCTCATAATGGACTCGCGTCTTCTTCCCAAAGAAAAGAGTCTCCTACAAGTCAAGATATTCATAAAGGTAAAGGAGTAGATCTCCATAAGCGAGAATCTCTCCATATCAAAGAAGATCTTAAGGGTCATGTCTACACAACTCACTCTCAAGACGTTGGTATCCCTTCAAAGTCAAAATCCAAATGTCCACCTTCCCCATCATCGCTTCCATCCATTCTAGGTCCCTATATCCCTCCATCTCCTATGCAACATCAGAAAAGGCACACATCTTGGAGAACCTTCCATCCATCCCACATGCCTCCATATCATTCCCATCCACACCGACATTCATTCCCTCCTCCAAGCAATTTGGATGCCAAGTATAAAAGTCATAAGTCTAGCAATCCACATGTATTCAAGGATCAACATGTCCAATATAATCGACATGTCAAAACAAAGAACAATATGATCTATAAAGAAAAAGAAATATCCAAAAGGCCACAAAGGCCCACTGAGCAAAATAAAGCAAAGTCAAAATATATATGGGTTCCTAAATCCCTTGTGCAAGCAATGCACTCCAAGGAACCACAAAAGCATGAAAAATCAAAAACCATGTGGATCCCTAAGCAGCTCCTTGAAGCACAAAAGCCTAAAGAAACATCCAACTTGGAATCCAAAATTGCTATTCCTCCATCCAAACCTTCCAAGTCTATTCCTTCATCACCTTCTTCATCCATTTTGGGCCCTTATGTCCCAAAATCCATAGCCTTTCCTTCCTCAAAATCTCAATATCCAAAATACATTTTTCCTCCATCAATCCACCACCCGTCAAGGTGTGTGCCAATGTCAATCTTGCCTTCATTTCCATCCACTGAAGCCCAATTCTTCCAATACCCCATCCATTATCCAATGCATATTTTCCATCCTTCCATCCCTCTAGTCCAATCCTTTGCATAAATCCTTGCCTCAGTTTTGCCTCATTTTCCATGTCCTTATCCTACCAACGTCTTTGAGCATACTTTCAAAGGTCATGGTCCATTT
The DNA here is from genome assembly GCF_030272615.1 of Cryptomeria japonica. NCBI lineage: Eukaryota > Viridiplantae > Streptophyta > Pinopsida > Cupressales > Cupressaceae > Cryptomeria > Cryptomeria japonica. The sequence continues at coordinate 492,664,991 of NC_081410.1, read as the reverse complement.
ATTTCAAGGTTACTATCCAAAAAAAAAGACTCTTGAGTCCTTCTTCCATCCCCTATCATGTGTCCATCTTCTATTGAAAAAGTCAAAAAAAAAAATTTGAAAAAAAAGTGAAAAAAAAAGAAAAAGAAAAAAAAAAAGTAAAGCAAAACAAATAATTCGTCCACTGGTGAAAACCTGGTAAACAGGTGCCTTGGGCAAGTACCGTGATGAAAACCTGGCAAACAGTTGTCATGCGTAATCTATGAACTTCTTGCATACCACACTTGGGGGCAGGTTTTATCCTATCATATCCTTTTGTCCTTCATTGTTCCATTATCCTATCGAACCCCTATCATTACCCTCCGTTATCCTATTGTCCCTCGTGTCCATTTCCTCTTTCCACCTTTGATCTTGACAAGGCTGAGGGTCTTCATGAGCATCATGCATCTTATTTGCAGCTTTTAGTCCATCATAGCTTTTGGTCATTTATCCATTTGCTTATTATAACCTTTCATCCATATTCCCTAGCTTATTGCAACTTTCTGCCACTATCCCGTATCCTATCCCAACCTTCAGTCCATGTCCCTTATCCATTCTTGGTCTTTCTTATCCTATCCATATCTTATCACTATCCATACACTCTTTTTCATCCTTGATCTTGATCTGACATAAGGACACAAAATTTAAACATGGTTCCGAACACCTCTTGACATGTCCCTCATGCCATGTTCCTGCTTTACATTGTCATATCTAGTCTCTGGTCCCATCACACCATAGCCCTTGAAAATTGCATCTGCGTTGTTTCCATAATAAAAGGCCTTTGTCTTCCCTCTATCCACCAACATTTTAGCAAGCCTATTTATTCACCTGTCATATTCCTTTCCTTGCTAGACACTGGGGGTAAAAATCCAAAAAAATCAAATGTCCTGAAAAAATCATAAAAATTGAAAAATGTCTTAAAATAATCATAAAAATCAAATAACGTCCCGAAATAATCCAAAAAAGTCAAATAAAGTCCTGAAAAAATGAACACCCAAAACATTTCAAAACATTAGAATCCAAAAACAAGCATTTTGCAATAAATGATCCCTTTGTGCATAGACAGATCCCTGAGCATTCCTCCAACGACTCTCAATCACACACTATTCTTTAAATGAAATCATGCATAAATAGATGAACTTTTCACTCAAACCAGACTTTCAACCTGATTCGAATTGTCATATCAATCAACCTCAAAATCATTTGTCCTTGTCTCTACTATCATGGGTCTTATACAGGGTGTGGTATACTCGAAACTAGACTATGTCCTATCTTAGACGGGGTACCGCATGTCCTGAAACCAGATAGCATGATCGTCCTATCAGGACTTTCAACTTTTGACAATGAAGATCAAGATGTTTGTTTGATTTGTTGGAATTTTTGCATCTTATCTTTTTATTGATTTATCTTTGGCTTCGATCATGTTCCTATGTTGCTCGATGATGTCACTGAGTGATTTAGAGTGACCGGGATGGTTCATGGTCCCTTTCTTTTTTATTGTTGTTTGTCTGCAATGTGTCTGTCTTTTGCAAAAAAGGGTTGCATTTCAGCTCTGGCCTTCAATGCCATGATGCTACGCATCCATTTTGCTACATTAAAATAAAGGTTCTCACCTACAAAGTGCATTACTGAAAGCAAGTTTTTCTTCATTTCTTCTTACTAACATTTCTTTCATCAGTTCGGATAGTCAGTTTGGTCTAGTGCTCCAATTTCCCCACACACACATGTTGCATCTTGCATTCATTGGTTAGTACATTTGCATTACATCAAGCATTTTATCCATTTCATATTATAAATGCATCCAAAACACATAAAAAATACATCCATACATGTTCCACAATGGTACATAAACAGTGCATAAGTCATCCATACATGGAAAATAACATCAGTCATAACACATTGCATCTAATCATATCGATGCATATCATATCATATGTCACAATAATATCGGAGTACAAAATTGGACTGTCTGTCCTAAGTATGGCCCGCAGGCTGACTACAAAATGTCAAACTACATAATGTCCATTGTCTGTCATAAGGAGCATGTGCCTCTATCACTGGGTGCTCCCTCTGTCCTCCTCATCCCCGCCATGTCTCATAGATGGTGTCCTTCCTATTCCAAGTCCTGCTAATGTATCTCTATCCATGCTTTTGAGTCTATGTCGTAACATGAAGCAGTCAAATCGGTTCTCCCGTGTGATCAATGGATACTGTCGACTCTGCATCACAATTGGGGGAAATTTTGTCAGTTTAAGGGTTTGCTCCTACGGGTTGCATTTCCTCATTTCATGTCTAAATCAGGGTGTTTTTCATCTATTTTGACCTATCCTATTCTTATCCCCCCTTTTCGGATCATTCGCATGCCATTTTTGACCAAATTAGGGTTGCCAATGCACAATTGTGCCTGTTTAACATAACCTGCGCCTATGTCCCCTACACAAGTGCAGAAGACCCTACACAAGCGCAGAATTCTCCCTACATAGGCGCAAAAGTCAGTTTCTGCATTCCCTGTGGGCCCTGCAATGTCCCACAAGCAAGTCAAATTCATCAAATTGAAAATATGGGTTTTTGAGATACATACCGCTGCTCCCGCATCGTCCGGTCATCTATATGTGTGTACACGTTCTCTGAGGTGTTCTTCCATTGGAATGTTCACCATCTCTCTGCAAGTGTCCTTTCCCAGAGCAACAAATTCTCCTTTTTGGCTAGTGCAAATGAGCAATTTTCACTCTCTTGGTCTCATTTATAGATCTTTGTCAGTGCATAGATGGACATGCACCCTCTCCATCTCATGCTGGTCGTGGTCTTTTGCACCATCAATTACTTGTCCTTCATGCATCCGATCCCCGATTGTCAGTCTGTTTGTTCCTATCATGTTCTGTCATTCTTATCGATCAATTGGCCTCTTTCTTGGATGTTTCCGGCCAATTCCTCGAGTGGGCATGCATATGTCATTGTCATTGTCTGGGGCATTTTCATTATTGTTCTTTGAAACAACGCTTAAAATCGCATTGTCTCAAAGAGGGGCAAAATGTAGACACCTAAAAATGGTCAACGCTTGCAGAATCATACTTTAACATTTGTGCATTGCCTCATTTTAGGTTTTTGCGTCGCATTAACATTTCTCCTATGATTTGCACTTGGTCTTTATCATTTGCAAGCATCGAGTCCTTCTTTCGCATTCTTCATTTGTATCGCTTTCGAATTAGGGTTTTGTCCTCTTATCAATCTTGTCATTTTGAGATCGATTTGTCATCGATCCTTGTCCTTGTCAATCTCATCAATTTTGCGATCGATTTGTCATCGATCCTTGTCCTCTTCAATCATGTCAATTGGCGCATATCAATTTGGTCTCTTTATCAATATTGGTCAATTTGTCAACCAATCTCAATTGTTTATCAATCAAATCATTTATCAAGTCAAAATCATGATCAAATCGAATCGACATCAATTATCTTTTGTCAAGACCTAATCTTCTAAGGTTTTATGATTTATTCATTTTCCCTCTAGGTTAAATAATTTATTTATTTATCCTAAGTCTTCGAGTCACAATTAAATGTTCATTTAATTGGCTAATTATTCCTCTTTTTATGAATTAATTAATAAATGACAAATTATTAATTAATTCACCTAATTTCTCTTAATTCCTAATTTCCTAATTTTCATTAATTTCTTAATTCCTAATTTTCTTCTTTTTCTAATTTTCTATTTTTCTAATTCCTAATTTCAATTTCCTCCTATTTTCCTCCTAATTTCATGGGAATGACATTTCAATTTGTCATAATTTGTCATAATTGACAATCAATCAATTTTGACATAGAAAGTTGTCATAATTTTTGTCATGAATTATCAATCAATCAATTTTGCATAGAAAGTGCAAATTTGTCATAATTTGTCATAATTTGTCATATTGATTTGCAATTTCCATTTGAATTGAATCATGCTAATTTGATCATTTCTCCAATTTATCTATAAATTGGATAAATTTCTTCAATCTCAATCTAATTATCATATTATCGAATAATCACTTCGTCAAATCAATCACGCTTCAAGTATTCTTGAGCAATCATCTTTTCTAATTGCTTTCATATCATGATCATGCACTTGTAGGTGAGATCCACAACAAAGTTATTTGAAGGAGAAAGAAGGACAATGGAGCCACATGAAGGAGACATTCATTTTTAGTTTTGAATGTTTTGCTTTTCATGTCTCTATTGAGTGCGTTAGGATTGATCATTGCAATCTGCTTTCGTGATTGAGCTATAATTAGTATTTTGATATTTGCTTTGATGATTTCCAAATTCCTATCTACAATACCCATCCTCTCTGCCAGGCTCAAGCCTTGGATCATTCCTTCATATTTTGTTTCATTGTTAAAGCATGCAAATTGTAGATGAAAAGACTTTAGCATCCATTCACCCGAAGGTAAAGTGAGGAAAATCCTAGCCCCTAAACCTACTTTGCATCTTGCACCATCAAAGTGTAGGGTCTAGAGTGCAGAAGACAAGTCTTCTTCAGTCAATGGTTCTTTGGTAAGTTTTTGAATGACCTATTTTTTGTTAAAAATGCAGTAATTACCTAGACATGTGGCATTGTAGTTGGAATATGGGTCAAAGTGTATGAATTAATTGAGAAAAATCTCTTGATTAGGTGGAATATCCATGGTCACTTCCTCATCTTCCAGAAGCTCTACAGTTTTTCTTTCTTTGTTTGAGATGGAGGTGTGAGTGGGTTCAAAATTGAACATGAATTGATCTACTACTTATTCAGCGTGAAGAGGCTCTGAAAGGATTTTGAGTTTGACAACACGCTGGGTTCAAAGGATAAGGTGGGACCAATCTAAGGACAAGTAACCTCCTATATTGGCAGTAAAATCTCGAGAAAGGCAGAGCCCAAAAACAGGCGGGATGTCGATAACTACCACTTCTTGAGGCATGGTAACAGTAGGACACACAAACAATGTTAGCGGAAGGTTTTTGATAAGACCCATGGTCTGGAATTTATTTCTATCTAACTGCATAACGCCCCTATTTAAAGGCTCATATTTTATATTCAAAACCTCAACTATTTTCTTAGGCATGATGGTGGTGCTAGCATCGGAATCTATCATAGAATTGTGCAAAATTTTATCCCCAACTATGAGGGTTAGATATAATGGATTTGGTTTAGGCTTACCTCCCATTTCTAATTTAGGAGGTGTGGCTTCATTTGTCAACATGGTTGGTGAGCATGATCTATCCACAGAGGGATGAAACCTTTCTTCGTTGATCTGCAGAGCTTTGGAAACATCTCCACTTGCATTTTTTCCCACCTTGGATAGGGCTTCTTTTAGCCAATTCTTTTGTTCTAGGATACTAAGGAGATCACATAAAGAGACATTGGTTGGGGCTTTCTTCAACTATTCCACCATGTCCAATATTGTCAGCATCGATGCCTTTGGCTCTCTTGGCTTATAGGGAATAAACTCCTTTCTTGGGTATGTGATAGCAACTGTGGGTTGTTCAGGAGCTTTATCTGTGGCCACTATCCCTGGTGTGTTTATATTATCCCTAGTGAAGCACCTTTTTGAGCAGAGGTTGTAATCTGATTGCACTTGGGGAGCCCCCAAGTTTTATGTGGCTACACCATTGGTGAGAATGACATCCTTGTCCTCCATCCAAGAGAATAGCGCATGGTCCAGAGCTATCTTCACGTCTTATTATATTGACATACCCTACTTCTGGGCAATGAGAGACGCATTATCCATGCTAGGGGATGCGTAAACTGAATCATCTAGTACCATGCCTAGGTTTCGTTGCTTGCACTTTTTTGTTGCAAATTGCCTCTTGGACAATTTCTTAGAGCATGGGCATTATTACACGGAAAACACCAAGAATTGGTATCATCCACTAGATTATTTTTCCCCACTATCAACTCCTTACCAGTGTTAGGGTAGACGGCCTGCAAAGGATTGGGTACCAGAACTATTTGACCATTTGGCTGGCTTGGGGGAGTTTGGTTGTTTGTATACTGGTTCTACTAATATGTGGGTCTATTCCCTCAGAAATTTTATTGAAAAGGGGCTCTAGCAGGTGGGATTTGAGACCTATTTAGATTGACGATCTCATTTGAGAAGGTTCTCAACAAATTTTTCATATCACTGACCTCCATGGCCAAAGATGATTGTGGAGGTGAATATGCTTGCAGGGGAGCAGGGTACATGTACATAGATTGAAGAGCAGATGTGTTCGGCATGGCCTCTTCAGAGGCCTGATTTGATAGCTTGGGAAAGATCAACATGAGTGGTCATGGCACAAGCTTCCTGACATCGATTAGATTATTTTTTGCTTGGACTACTATTTCAAACACTTGTGTGAGGGTATTTCCTCATAAAGATTGAATCATTACTGATATGTCAAAATTGAAGGCTTTCAGATAAAAGATGAATGCTATATCAAGAGGAGGGTGAGCAAACTGTTGTATTCTTTTCTAGGTCCTTTGGAATCTTAAGTTGAATTTTGTCACTGCTTCCCGAGGGGCTCTCTTTATCGTAATCAATTGGTGCATCAAAGATGACCTATCGACCTTATTGGAGAATCTCTGAAAGAAGTGGTCATCCAGCTGATCCCAATCCGCTCTAGTGTTTGGACCTTGGGATCTGTACCAATCTAGAGCTCTTCCTTTAAAAGATGCCATGAGAAATCTCAAGGCTATATTTTTCTTGGTGATACCATGGATGGTGTAGACATTGGCTATATCTTGTAGGTGTTCCTCGGGGGTCTTGTGACATTCTCCGATAAATTTAGGGATGACTTTTAGTATGGTAGAGGGAATCAGTCCCCATACTATAGGTGGAGTGGGGGGAATGAGAGGGCTTCTGTTATTCCATGTCACAAAATTTCTAGGAGAAACTTGTGCCATTATTGTAGGAGTGACTGCAGGGAAGATAGGTAAGCTCTAGGAAGAAGAGGCTGCAACTGAATGGACGTTTACCAGGGGTGGAAGGAGTAAACTAGGATTTAAGGTTGTCTAACTCTTAGTAATAGGACTGTGACTCATAAACTAGATTAGGCTTATTTAAAATTTGGGTTGCATCGAGCGTGCCATAAAAAGAACTGTTGACTCTAAATTTTACCTTAAATGTGAACAACCTTATGGGAAATCTAATGATGGGGGAACTATTGCAGAAAACTCACTGAATGACCTCTCGGTTTAAGAAGTCGGCTCTTCATTATAATTGGGTAGGAAAAGGGAAGGAGGAAACTAAAATAAAAATTGTCTACACTATTTAGGCAATGCGCCAGAACATTTTATAAAAGCAATAACAACATATAAAACCTAGAAACATCCGGTTTTAAAGCCCATTCAACAATCTACTTGCCCAGACCCATTCTAGAGAATAATCCAACATAACACTCATTCAACATAAGATGATATTAACTATTCATTCAACATATAAAATGTCTCAAAACATTGTTTAATCCGTGAAGTCTCACAACAAATATCACATAAGTTATTAAAATTGAAAAAAACATAGAAGTCAATATATATCAAGTTTCAAATAAAACCATGACAAAGGCCATAGGCACAATATGATCTATCTATCATTCACTAAATTAGGTCAACATAAAGGCTTCTTCAGCTGAGCCAAAAGTATAAAAACTCTATGAAAGTCTGAACCCCTAAAAAAAGGAAAACATAAGCATAAATAGAGCCCTTGGCTCAACTAATAGCTCGTAGCATCAGCAACCTTCTAGCAACCACTTCAGATGAGAAAACCTATTGTGGCACCCTGCGAGATCATACCCAACAAAATCACCCTCAAAGTTGTTATTTCCACCATATCGTGGTGATCTCCACACCTTCTCAACAAGAAAACCTTGATGCGAATTGCATCCTGACTCATGAACCATCAAGAAGTGTCCTTATCCTCGCACGATGAATGGTGGGGCCGAGAGGAATGCCATGTCATAAAAACTCAAGCCTCTTGGCACCTCCATGTTCCCCCAAACTCCGAATGGAAAAAGAGAGTGATCAAAAACAATGCCAAGACAATATTTGGCTCACATATTTTTGTATGAGGAGCATAGCTAGAAAATCAATAAGAACAGGTGTCACCCGATCAAAATTCTGCCTACGGACAAGTCCGAAATAATGTTAACACATAGATAATAGAAAATGATTATACATGTTAGCTCATTACATATATACATAAATAAGAAAATGAATTTCTGATTGTCAGATCTTTCAATGATGTTGACCTCCTATATCGATACCCTATTTGCCAGTTATTATCCTTGCCTAATCTGCAAATCATGTTGGCCTTCAATGCTGGTACCCATAGAATTCTTCCTACCGGTGAAGATACCTATTGGTTTCGGTGAAGTGTCTGTCGGTGAAATACCATACCAAAGAATGAAGCTAGATCATGTTGCCATCAATTAAAACATATGAAACCAATCAAATGAGTGTCAATTGCCAACAATCTCCCCCTTTGGCATTGATGGCAACACTCATGTGAACAATGATAATGGTTTCGATCTATTAGATTCACCCTGAGACTACTCCCCCTAAGATGAATATTCATCTGTGATCATGATCTATACAAATACTCTATATCTCTTGATGTCAAGGATTGATTTTTCACCTATACCTCCCCCTTTGAAATCAATGCCAAAAAACACCAAAAATTGGGATGAAGATTGAAATCATGTACAAGAATGTGTCCCAAAACACCTTACTGGAGCTGAATATACTTGAAAATTTCCAAATAGGATTTCTCCAAAATCTCTAGATAAGTGTCCCAGTTGGATTTGAATGTGTCAAATATTGATACAAGTCCATTAAGCATATGAGCATGAGACTCTTTCTCCTTAAGTTGTGTTGGTGTGGGCTTATCAATCATATCTATGCATTCCTTTTTATGTACACTTGAGGAGTCTAACTGGGGACTCACCAATCCTCTGAGCCCTTTAGCTCTCCTAATGATTTTGTCTCTATCCCTTTCAAGAGCTAAAATTTGAGCTTCTAACAACAAAATTTGCCCATAAATAGATGTAGTAAAAGAATTGGAGCCATCAAAAGAATTCACTATACCTGCAATTTTATCCTGAGAACCTTTAATGCCTTTATCTATATATGCAGTTAGTAATCTAGTGTTACAACATACTTTGTATGTATTTGTACATTGCCTTAAAGCATTATAAATTAACTTCAATTTGTCAGTAGTCTCTTTCTTTTCCGATTCAATCAATTGATCAAAGGTGGCTTTCTTAGCTTAAGTGAATCTTTCCAATGCCTTTCGGCTAGATATTTGTTGTAATGATTGAAAATTCTTAGAGATTTTCTCAGTAATTATTTGGATCTTGTCGGATGGGCTTGCTCCTTTGTCAAACTGGCACTTTGGGACAAGTCTGTGCAAAATTGGAATTAATTGTATCCTCAATCTGTGCATTCTATGTATCTGTCAATATATGTACATTATCTACTTTTTTCGGTATCTCCTCTTTTTCTTGTACATTAGATTTTGTCAGGAGCTCTCCATCCAATTCCTTAGCCTCTTTAAAAATTGTGGGTGAGGCACCCACTACACCTTTGCCTTTCCCTTCAGCTGAGATGTTAGTAGTGTTAGTCTTAGGATTAGGTTTCGGTGAAGAGAAGAAACCATGCTTGTCAACAAACAATTGTACCCATGCCTTGTGAGTTTCACTGATAATTTAATTAACCCTACCTTCCATAAGACTGATTATCTTATTCTTGCTATAGAAAATTGTTTCATTTGCAACTTCAATGGTCATATCCAACTCATTTGGAGTAATTGATCCACAAGTAGTTAATAACTCTTGAATTTTTATGCATTGGTCCTCCTCTGTAGCAGATAATCTCCTTGCATCTAGATTGTTATATAGTTGTGTCGGTATTTTCTTTTCAATTTCTAACAAAGCCTTCTTAAATATATCTAGGTGTAACAAAATATAGTATTGTATATTTTCCAAAATTTTATCCTTGATGATTTCATCTATTAGTTCTACATAAATCTTCAGAGGGATCATAGATACATTACCGATTACAATAGAAAGGTCTATGTTTTCCTTCTTCTTTCTTCTGTCAGTACTAGATGGTGCAGAAGTTGTAAGAGATGTATCCTTTGGAGTTATTTTCTTTGTAGGTTTGTTGGCTGGTACCTTGATTGTGACATTTCTTACCTCTTGCTTCTTTGCCTCCTCCTTAGGCTCCTCACATTTCTTTCTCAATACCCTCTTGAATACTAGAGGAGTGTCATCTTCAGTTCTCAAGTTTGATGGAATAGGCTCAATGAAGATTTAAGGCTCTTTCCTCTTCCTTCTTTTTTCCGAGACAACTTCCATTAAGGCCTTGATGTCTTGGGATACTTCTTCAACAAATTTACTAGCCTTACCTTGTTGTTTCTCCCTCTTCTTCTAATCAAATTTAGTTTGAGCCTCTTCCTTCTTTTTCTTTGCAGTACCAAAAGACTTTTCATCCTTATCAATTAGAGCATCAATCTATTGGGATAACTGGTGAACAACTAAGAGGGGGGGGGTCAATCATTTGTTAACATATTATATCAATTAATCCACTTAATAACCTTAAACCAGAGCATATGAACATTAAGTAGTGGAATAGCAGAAATAGATACTGGTAAGAAATGAAACTTAAAAATAAAGAAGATAATCAACACAATGCAACCATACCACATAACACCATGATTTGTACATGGAAAACTCAGAAAGGGAAAAACCACGGTGGGAATCTTACCCACAGTCAGATGATAATTGAGCAGAAAGTATGTGGTACAATGAAGGGCCTGCACATGCAGGAAGGCACACTACCTAGAGCATACTGCTCATTACAAAAGAGTCTCACTAACTATAGAGAGTGTAAAGCGGAAAATCGCGATCGAACCCTAGTTGCTCTCCCCTCTTCCAACTCCAAGGAGAGAGAAGGGAGATTCACTAGGGTTGATGGTTTTCACTTAGGGGAGAGACTTTACATTCAAAAGAGGGGTTGAAACCCACAAGATCCAATCCCACGCAATGCAAGATTGGATGCTAAATGAGTTTCAAGGGTTATGACAGCAAGGCTACCCTCTTTTGTAAAGAATGTGCATAGAAGAATTGAGCTAGGAATGCATAGAAAGTGACAAAGATTCGCTTTATAAACTGAGATAGGGATATAGGATGAAGCTGCAGACCTGGAATTAGCAGTAAAATGTCGATACGGTGCTGTTCTGCAAATTTGAGCAAAATTTGTCAGGACAATGGTGCCCGGTGCCACGGTCCTCCGAAAAATCCGCAAAACGAAGGGGGATCTGTTCGTCTCTGCACAAGGATTCCAGATCTTCAATTTCAGCCGCGTACCTGCAACCTACACACAGAAAAGTGAAGACGATTGGGGGGTTAGGGATTAGGGGTTTGCCTTTAGGTCAAACCCCGGTTTTGGAATTAACCAAGAAATGAGCAAGAGCTGTAAATGTAAATGACTGTAAAACAAGTACTAATACCTTGTTCTAAGGATGTTTGTATCCTTATGTGTGAAGGTTTAGATGTTGTATGTTGTAGTAGTATGTGATCTCCTCTTCAATGGTTGAATCCTTGTCTTGAATGCAACACTTAGCCTTGAATGGAGACTTGAAATGATCAATTGCTTGAAGGAATGCTTGAATGCTTGAATGCTTGAGTATAGTTTCCATGGCTTTTCCATCATATCGAATGAAAGAGGAAAATGTAGTTTATATACTTGTCATTTAGGGCTGATAGACTGATTTTCCCGACCTTAGGCCGACCAGGAAAGTTTATTTTCCAAATTGCAAACAAAAAGACCCGAAGTCCAAAGGAGACCGGGCCCAAAATAGGACCCAGGGACCAGGGCACTGGGCGCCCTGGTCCTGAAGGACCAGGGCGCTGGGCGCTCTGGTCCCACCTCCTGGGACAGCAGGGTGCAAGGAGGTTCAGGCCAGGGTGCTTGAAAAATGCAGTTTTCAGTGTCATAATCAGGTTTCGGGGTCTCCATTCAGGTTGCGTGTTGCGTCGCCATCGTGAAGACCGAAATGCAGTCAAAATTGCAAGTGTCGCAATTTTAGGACGCTACATTTAGCCCCCACTTTAGCGGGAGTATGTATGCTCATACTTCCGGTAAAGTACAAGGAAACAACATTGAAAGACTTTCACCACGTCAAGGAGGCAAGACACACCAAGCCCCCAGTGGACTAAGGATCTTACGACTTCGATTGACAAAGTAAAAGGGAAGATCACGAGGGAGAACCATGACTGTCAGTAGTAAGGTTCCCTCACTATGAGTCATGCAAGAAAGATATCAAAAATTTTCAAGGCAAAGCTAAATTTGCCAAGAAATTCTCAAGTATCTTGAAAAGATATGAACGGGATGTATGCCCCCCTACGTTAAAGCGATCGCACATGCCTCACCGGGGGTGATTGTTTTAATGTAGTGATACACATAAGAAATGAGAAAGGATCGAAGCACGTTATCGCAAGGATTTAGCCCCGAAGTGTGAGATAAGCCCAAAGATAATAGACACAAAACACAAAGCACGAGGTGACTTCGCTTTCCTTGGGGTCAGTATGTTGTATGATAAGTCATGTATATATCATATGTATGTATGCATAATTGTTCTTCATTCCCCAATCAAGGAAGGTCACCTAGAAGAAGGGAACACATGTGTCTTTTGAGTCAACATGAGAGAGATCGAGAGATCTCAATGATTTGCATCGTCCTCAAGTAGACAACACTAAGGACACCAAATAGAAGAATGAGAATAACATATAGAAGAAGTAACACAAGAGAGGAGGAGAGAATCTGCTATGCTAATGTAACTAGTCTAGCACGTCATCTACCCCCCGATCTTGCTGGTCAATGTTTCAGGAAGGTAGGGAACACGCTAGAGGAGGAACATTCAACACAGCAGATGGAGCTATCACAAGATCCAAACAAGGGCTATGTTCATGTTCCGAGCCACATTGTTCTTGTCTAGGAGCTAGGATAAGTGCTTTAGAAAATTCATTAGATAAATGGTTATCAATATCAACAAGTTCATATTCACTATCAGAAGCAAGAGGAGTAACATTTTCATCATGAATAACATTTTTATCTATATCATCATCAAGATTTATAAAAATAGGATTTTTAACTCGCACAGGATCAATACCATCATGCATCTTATGTTTAGGAGATTTAGGCTCAATGTCCGGCTGAGGAGAAAATGGAATAATGCTTGTTGAAGGTGTTTTTGGAAATTTTAAAGTTTGAGAAGCAGCTGCTTGAGCTCTAAGATGACGGTTTCGTCGGCGTTCACGTGCAGAACGATTTCGTCTAGTCTTAGTAGGAAGTGAAGAAGATTGAGGAGGAGGAATGTTCTCATCCTTATCACTTGGGTGTTTAGGTTGTGGTCTCTTAGGCTGGATAATAGGAGAAGAAGAAGGTCTCTTCTCTCTATAAAAGGAAGGGGGAGGAACTGCTCCATATAAAGGAGGAATTTTTGGTTTAGGAAGGAGACCAAGTCCATCATGACAAGGAGGTATAGGTCTACTTTTAGGAAGTTTATTAGATATAGACATAGTCACATCCATAGGGATGGGTTGGGAATCTTCTTGAGGAAAGACATTAGTTTTATCTTTCAAAGGAAGAACTTCCTTCTCAAGAATGATAGGAATGTCAAGTTTAGGTGTTCTAGGTTCACTTAAAGATAGGATCATATCTGTTTTCCACTTTTTTTCATTTCTGGGGGTATCTAACTTTTTGGTACATTTTGGTGCCAAAAGAACCTCATAGTTGGATTCAGAAGGCTGATTCCATAAATTTTGATATATAATTTGCCTATTTTTGGTGATAGGGGTATTTGGGGCATGTTTTTGTTATTGGCACATTTTTTGAGGCATAGAAATCTGTACGGCTGTACCTGCAAATGCGTTAGAAAATTTTCATCAAAAATAAATAAATAATTCCTTTTTTATGCCCTAAAAGGGGTTTTTTTTATTTTGGTCGTAACTTGGTCATACGGAGGCGTTTTTCGACAAATCTTATATCGTCAGAAAGCTCTTTCCGAGCTCTTTCTAGATCTAGAGGTTTGAACTTTTGATTTTACTTTTTTGATTTTTTTTTTTCTGTCAAAGCTAGAGGTTCCTTTTTGTACTCTGAGAGACATCACTCGAGCATCCATCCGAACTCCATTTTTTGAAAACTTTATAATGTTGGAAAGTTTGTTCTGTATACTTTCTAGCCATATGGGTTTTCTTTCCACATTCTTCTCTAGGAAAATTTTATTCAATTTTTTGTTTTTCAGCACTCTGGTGGATATCTTGGTTGTTTCAGGTCCTGAGATGTCTTCTCTGAGTAGGATGTCTTGGTTTTGGTTCTTCTTTCTATTTCCAGTCTTATTATCATTGTAGCTTCTTTTATGCAAATGCACTGAGATAAAGTGCCATCATGCATTGTTTACTTGGGATCTTGCACATCTTGTGCCTTATTGTACATGCACTACTTTTAAAGTGTCATGAGGGGGTTGATTTTTTCCTTTTGTTTGCCATCTACCTTTGTCTAGTGAGTGTTCCTTCCATGACATTTGCCCCATGTTGTGTGTCAAGTGAGTATTTCTTCCATGACACTATGTACTTTCTCTACGCATTAGAGTATTCGGCTCTTTACTTGATTAATTAAACAATATTTGTTTAATTATTTAAGTTCCCTTTATCTGTTTTACACTTAAGCTAACTTTAGGTGCATAATAATTAATTCTTTTATTAATTATTATGTGCAAGCCTAGGTTTTCCTTTTTAGGGTTTCTTGACCTATTAGAGGTTATTCTTTTCATTATATTGTAGGGATTATCACATTACACAATTTGTGAATATTGAGCTCTCATCTTTTTGAGCATATTTTCTATGTATTTGTTTTATTTGTTATTTTCCTCCTTGCTTCTCCTTGTAACAAGTTTTTTAGCTTGCAAAGATCATTTGGGCTCCTGTGGTGTTGTGTTTCTCAACTCTCACATCATAGACTTATACCTTGTCGGATTTACCGGTGTAGAAGTATCCTTGATAGATAATTTCTCACTTGTCACCATAGGAGTAATTACTAGTTTGGAATTATCCATACCAAACTTCTTCAACAATTCCCTCAGATACTTAGTTTGATAGATAAAAATCCCTTTGTTAGTTTGAGTAATCTGCAAACCTAAGGAAAATCTCATCTCACCAATCATGGACATTTCAAATTCATTTTTCATATTATTAGAAAATTCCATGCACAATTTATCCTTTCCTCCAAAAATGATATCATCAACAAATACTTCAATAATCAGAATATCATTATCAATGATCTTATAATATAAATTACTATCAACACTTCCTTTAGTAAAACCAAGCTTCAAAAGATATTTATCCAACCTTGCATACCAAGCTCTAGGAGCTTGTTTCAATCCATATAAATCTTTCTTCAATATACAAACCATATCTTTATCATCTATCAGTGAAAATCCATTAGGTTGCTTAATGTATACTTCTTCCTCAAGTTCACCATTAAAAAATGCACATTTAACATCCATTTGATAAACCTTATAGTTCTTGTAAGTTGCATAGGCAAGAAATAGTCTAACAACTTCAATTCTAGCTATAGGTGCAAATGTCTCACCATAATCAATTCCTTCCATTTGAGAATATCCTTTACAAACCAATCTAGCCTTGTTTCTTACAACTTGACCATCCTCATTCAGTTTATTCCTAAAAGCCCATTTAGTTCCAATAACATTCTTATTTTTAGGCTGGGGAACTAAAGTCCAAGTCTCATTCTTCTCTATCTGATCTAATTCATCTTCCATAGCTTTTAACCAATGTTCATCTTTACAAGTTTCAATAATAGATGTCGGTTCAATTAGAGAAATAAGACATACCTCCTCATTTGTCAGTCTTATTCTTGTCATAACTACCTTGTTCCTATCTCCAATTATTTGATCTTTAGAATGATTTAATCTTACATACCTTGTTGTTTTATGAGCTTCAGGTTCAGTGCTCTAATCATCAGTCATAGTTGAATTTTCTAATTGTACCAGTATAACTATCTCAG
Organism: Cryptomeria japonica; assembly: GCF_030272615.1. Lineage (NCBI taxonomy): Eukaryota > Viridiplantae > Streptophyta > Pinopsida > Cupressales > Cupressaceae > Cryptomeria > Cryptomeria japonica. The sequence goes on along the minus strand of NC_081410.1, from coordinate 492,648,899 downwards.
ATTCTTGTACCGGTTGAGGCATTGTCATTTCAGTTATGATCATTTTCACTGTTGGTTCCCTATCATATGATATAGATTGATTTTTGTATTGCTCATCCACTTTCACATTAGCACTCTCCACAATTTTCTACAATCTTTTGTTATAACATCTATATGCTTTGCTTTGAATTGAATAACCAAGAAATATCCCTTCATCACATCTAGGATCAAACTTCCCAAACAAATCATCTCTTTTGATATAGAATTTACTTCTAAAAATTTTAAAATATTTAATAGTAGGTGTATGTCCAAACCATAATTCATAAGGGGTCTTACCAGTTTCACCTTTGATGTGAACTCTGTTGAATGTGTAGACCATTGTACTCGCTACTTCTCTCTAGTAGATGTGAGGCAATTTGGCTTCCACATCATAGATCTTGTTGCATCCAAAATGGTTCTATTCTTTCTTTCCACTACTCCATTCTATTGAGGAGTCTGAGGTGCAGATAACTGTCTCCTAATTCCATTTGTCTCACAATAACTATTAAATTCATGAGAAGTGAACTCACCACCTTGATCTGATCTTAGACATTTGATTTTCAATCTAGTTTATGTTTCAACCTTTTCTTTAAAGATCTTGAATTTCTCAAAGGCTTTAGAATTTTCCCTAATAAAAGTCACCCACATCATCCTAGAATAGTCATCAATAATCAACATGAAATACCTATCACCTTGAAAGCTTCTAGTCCTTGTAAGACCACATAAGTCAGTGTGAATCAAATCAAGCACATCATTAGATTTATCATGAATGCTCTTAAAAGAAGTTCTAACTTTCTTTCCCAATTGACATTCCTTACATACTGGATTATGAGGCTTCATAATCTTAGGTATGTCTCTAACTGCCTTAGTTGAACTAATCTTAACAATACAATCAAAATTAACATGACACAACCTCTAATGACATAAACAACTCTCATCAATATGAGAAATCAAACATGTCTTATTACCAATGTTCAAGTGAAAGATGTTACCTCCAGTCTTGTTAATGATTTTGTATTTCTATCTTTAAGCTGGAGTTGGAAACCCTTGTCTACCAATTGAGCAACACTCAAAAGATTATTCTTTAAACCTTATACACAATAAAAATTATCAGGATTATGCTTTCCATCTAGAGAAATAATACCTCTACCTTTGATCATACATAATTTATCATCTCCAAATTTGACTTGACTGCCATTGTATTCTTGCAGGGACAAAAAATTTATTTTATCTCTAGTCATATGAGGGCTCTTTCTTCATTCATGATAGCCGGTTCTGGTTCATCTTCCTTTAAAGCATAGAACACCCATTATTTTCCATTGCCGGATCCACTAGCAGAGTCTTCTGCTAGTTGATCCCTAGAGTAATCACTTACTCCTTCCTCATCCGCTATGTAACATTGTTTACTTTTCTTGAATCTATATCTATTATGGTTAGGCTTAAATGATTTTTTAACTCTTTTTTCAAATCTTGCATTCCTTTCAGGACATCTAGATTCAAAATGACCAATCTTATTACATGCAAAACATTTAAAAGGTTCTTTTCCTTCATACTTACTTCATGCCAATCCTTTAGGCACTCTTCTAGAAATAAGGCTTCAAGTTGCTCAAATTTTTCATCTTATTTCCTCATATCTTCCAATTCTTTTGCATATAAGGATTTCCAATCACTTTTTCTAGTAGATGATGATGCATGAAAAGAAAGTTTAGACTTTACAACTCTGGAAGATCCAAATTCTTCAAGCTCAAAAGTAGATAATTTCCCAATCAGAATGTCTTTGTTAATTGAAGTGTTTTCCTTTGTTCTCAACTCATTAATTGTAGTTTCCTTCATCTTGTAAGTTGGTGGAAGGGATATTAAGACTTTGAAAACTATTTCATCTTCACTCAAAGATCCTCCACAACATTGAATTCCCATAACAATCTCATTTACTCTTTCCATAAATACAACAATTCTTTCATTATCTTCCATCCTCAAGTTTTTATATCTTACCCGGTAACCATCAAGTTTAGCAATTTTGACACTAGGATCACCTTCATTCAAAGTTTAAAATTTATCTAACATAACCTTTTTCAATGATTTATCAGTCAATCCCATGATTTGCTGATTAGTAAGTGCACACAAGAGGGCTTCTCTAGCTCTGCAATCATTTTCAATATTCTTGTCCAAGTCTGCAGGAGCAGGATTGTCGGATGTCAGATCATTAGGTGTGTATCCTTTCTCAGTGATCTCCCAAATATCCTTGCCAAGACATCTAAGATGAGTCTCCATTTGAATTTTCCATATCCCATAATTTGTTCCATCAAGCTTGGGGATTTCTCTTCTAAAAATAGTTGCTGGTGGATTTGAAGTGTTAGCTGCCATAGGATCTACCTCAAGTGGTTAAGCTTCTACAAAAGAGGACCAAAGCTCTAATACAATTGTTGGGATAACTAGTGAACAACTGAGGGGGGGGGGGGGGGGGTGAATAAGTAATTAACAGATTATATCAATTAATTCACTTAATAACCTTAAATTGAAGCATATGAATATTAAGTACTGGAATAGCAAAAATAGATATTGGTAAGCAATGAAACTTAACAATAAAGTAGATAATCAACACAATGCAACCATACCACATAACACCATGATTTGTACATGGAAAACCTAGAAATGGAAAAACCATGGTGGGAAGCCTACCCACAGTCAGATGATACTTCTGCAGAAAGTATGTGATACAATGAGGGGCCTGCACATGTAAGAAGGCACACTGCCTAGAGCGTATTGCTCATTACAAAAGAGTCTCACTAACTAAAAAGAGGTTATAACCAACTCAAGATAAATGGACAACAATCCAGAGTAATGAACTACCAGAGATAGCATCTACCATACCTGATTACAGTCTCGATTAAGCTCAATACCAGAGGCCTTTAACCTCTTCCTTAATCCCAATTTGATCACCTATGATCAACCAAATCTCCTTCACATATGATATTGCATTTCAAGACCATGATACTTATTCCCCATGATCTACAATGAGATATTACATCATTTTATACCAACCCTAAGTCCTAAACCAATTAGGTCGACCAGCTAAAAGATATTACAATAATATCATTACATAAATCCATATTAAAATGATATGCCATATCGGCTTAAGACAATAACAACAATAACCAATCCACAGAACATCCTGAAACATCTCGATAACGTGTAGAGTACACGTTAACATGATACTAGTCCATAACTTAGATAGGTATCGGACCTATTTTGGGTCCACCACACAAAAGAAATATCTTCAAGTAGTTGAAGCATGATCAAAGAACATCTTTAGCATCTTGAAATCCATGTAGAAGTTGCACCAACACCACTTATGCATCCTGTCAAGATTCCTCAGTGAAAGCTCTACCAGATAAACCTTAAACCAATGTTGGTATGAGTTTACAAGAGTGTATGATAGCATCTGATTACCAAGTCAATAGCAACTAACCAAAACAAGCTCTAGGAACATGTAACAAATAAAATCAAGCATAATCCATTGATCCAAATACGTCGAAAGTGTCCAATAGATCATCTCTTCTGTTGGTAACACTAGATGTTGTATCAGTAACCAAAACCTATATGTCGGTAACCAACCATAACAGCTAGTGTTGACATCAATGACAAAACTGTTAGATACTTGATCAGTCCCAAAGACACTAAAGGGGGGGGGGGTGAATCAATGTCTATTCGGTGAATGGAATATTTAAACTTGTTTGCAACTTTACAACCCAAATTAATGTACCGGTAAACAAGCAATAAAGCAATAAAGAGAAATAACAGTATAACCATCAATGCACACCACAACACATATATTTTTAGCGAGGAAACCTAGTAGGGGAAAAACCTCGGTGGGATTTGTGACCCACAATATTTACTCACTGGCCAATATGATTAAATATGACTGATACAATAGGGGCCTACACATGCAGGAAGGCTAACAGCCTAGAGCTCACTGCTCAATCACAAAAAGGAGTCACATTGACTACAAAATTGGATAATTAAATCCAATGACAATGTACTACTCAAAATAGCATCTACAATGCTGGATTCAGTACCGGTTTAAGCTATGTCAAATACCTCTGCCATAATCCTTTCTTCACTCTGCTCTACTCTTATTCACTCATAAAAATTATTACATAAAAATGCATATACATATATTTGCTCTCATTTACCACTTGCATTAGTTACCTATACATATTTCGCATAAATTTTCCACTTACAAAATGACCTATATGATCTCATACATATATGAGTCTTTACAATACATCATGTCGGCTATACAATATATATACAATACAAAACAATATAATTTCTATGTCGACTAGGGTGCTAGTAAGATCTTCTATCGGTGTAGACTGGGTGCCAGTGAGAATAATCTTGTTGTGCCTGTCGGTGCCAATAGATGATGTTTGTTGTTGGTGTAAGCTATGAACCATGTTACCAGTTGGTTGCTATCAATGACAACATCAAATATTCTCATATGAGTGTATAATGCCAACAAAATCATCAATGCAATACATAAACAATTCATCCATAATGCCAACACAATCAACATTTTAGCATAAGCATCTAGAATCATAGCATCAATCTCATACCCCATCTCTCCTATCCTTATCTTTTGGGGTTTAACTACTTCCATTAAGGTTTCATCCTTTTTGACCATAAAGCATATCTCAGTTGAGTATTTGTCAACAATGTGTTTGGGAACCCTCTCTCTGGAATTCATTTCTTTCTGAAATGACTTGAAATAACCCCAAACCTTATCATCTCATAGGCTTTCCAAGATAGCACTAGATTTCTTCAATTGTCTGCCTACTGGGATGTTAAATGCCCACTGTCTCTTTCCAAAACTGGGAGTTTCATTAAGGAAAAATAGAATAAGAAGACAATGAGATTCCCATACCGGAATACCCCCTTTTTCTCTCCTTTAATCTTTCCAAGGTTAATGATCAACTTTCATCTATTCATAGAGATTTGTTTTCTCATTTTCCTTCATAATTTTATGCGTGGCATATATATATGCAGGAGTTAGAAACAAAATTGAGATGGTTGGATTGAGTTACCTTATTCCCAATGATCATGCTACCAAATCTGATGTCTCGATCAGTGATGGTGTTGACCCTCATTGATCACCAGTCTGAAGTTGTGCCAGTGAGTTTATTAACTTGATCATTTGAAATCTTTTTCTATGGACGTTGACCAATTTGTTCCAAATCGGTGATGGCCTTAATGGCCTCCTTTGTGATCTTATATGGCCTATCCAACCAAATGAACTCTCCATAAACTCTACTCAATACATATCGGATGATCTCATCTTCAAATTTAGGGATATCAAGGATGCCAGTAAACCCTAGATCTTCAATGTTCTTATATTCGGGTTTGATCTTACCTGAGTCACCCATCAACTCATTCATGTACATATTCTTGATGTCACTAGTACCCAAATCCTCTATGTGGCAATGATATATGCTCTGACATCTTCCACATAAACAACTCCTTTTGAAACACATGGAAAAGCACCAACTGAATCATCCAAGGTGGCAATATGTGGACATTGCTTGAAAATTGGCCCGGAACAATCCTTAACCTTGACAACAGTTGGATTTGCAATGAAATTAGGTGTAGAGGATGATCTAGCTTCCATGGTGAGAGATGATTGCAACAAATACCTAAGAAATGGTTTCTGGTGAATAACCCTAGATAATTCTTTTGAGTGCTGGTAGAATCATTGAAGAAGATTTTTGATCACTCTAAATCACCTTAGACTCACTCTGTATTACTCTTAATCTCTCTGAATGCAAGGTGATAAAAAATAAGGGGGATTCAACCTTTTAACCTTTGAGAAACCCTAATTCATATTTGATATAAATGTCTTCTGATGGAACATATCGGATCTTGGTTGGACATCTCCATGTTAGATAAACCTTTTCCAATATTTGGAACTTTTTCTAGATCTCCTTCCTAGGGCTTATGCAATATTTTCATAAAATTTGCCTACCCCTAAGGCATCTACCTTAGTTACTGGATGAGCTTCCTACCAGTGTAGGAGAAATATTCTTTGTCGGTTGAGTAACCAAAGCAGTCCCATTTGTTGATTGATCATCTAACTTCCTAACCCATTTCTTGGTATGATCGTGTCATATTTCATTGACCTTTTCTTTCCCTTTGTCATTTGATCCATTATTGCTAACCAAAGGATTTTTTCTTCTACAAAACTTGGCTATGTGTCCAATCTTGTTGCATGCATAACATGTAACATTGTTCTTTTTATTTGCTTTTCTATAACCAGAATAAAATTTTCTTGACCTGCATTGATTAGCCATATGTCCATATTTTCCACATGCATGACATTTTCCATTCATTCTACAATCTTCTGTCTTATGACCATACTTATTGCATTTGGTACATTGACCGAGAGTAGAGTTATAGTTCTTATTTTCTCTATTTCTACATTTCCTAGTCAAATGACAAAATTTATTACAAACAAAGAATCTACCATTGAATTTGTAAGCATTGAGTTGCCTTACCGGTATCCTCTAGTTCCAGTTATTCTAATCTTCATTTTCAGTATCAGAGCTTTGACCTTTTTCAAATCCAAGTTCTTTGGAATCTTTGTTTTGTCTTTGGCTTTCCAATAGTTCATTAAGTTGTGCTGAACTAACCTTGAATTTGTCCTTGTACTCATTTGCAATAGTCATATCATCTCTTAGGATTATCATTTGTCTTTCAAGTTCTTGTTCATTGCTTTGGGATTGTACTAATTTTGTTCTCAACACATCATTCTCATGAGCCAACCGGATGCATTCTTCAGATCTATCTTTCAGAGATCTCCCAAGGTTTTTTTTATTCATCTTCTAGTCTTCTATCTCCTTTGGCATCCTCATAGTTAGGGCTTGCATTTCATTCCTCATGACAACATTCTCTTGACTCAGCATCTAACATTTTTCCTTAAGGGCATCTTTCTCTTCATTGTCCTAATTTTGCAGAAGTTCCTTCCTCCTAGCTTGAATAGATGATAGCCTCTCCTGTAGGATAAGAATGAATTACTTTGTATAATTTAATTCATCTTGTAACTTCAAGTTCTTCATCCCTTTAGCATCATCATCTTCAAGTGCTACCTCAAGTTTCATCTCCATACTCATTTCCATGGATTCTGGATTTAGGATCTCCCTCAAGCTGTTAGGCTTCCTCCGAGGCCCAAGGCTGTGATACCAATTGTTGGAATCCAAGAACACTGAGAGGGGGGGGTGAATCATTATTCTACTAACATGTTCAATTTTAACCTTATTATAATATGCATTCACAAACCAGATTCAAGAAATCAATGAACCAATCACACAAATGAAAACCATAACATAGAGTTTTTATACATGGAAAACCTCAAAGAGAAAAAACCATGGTGGGATTTGTGACCCAAAATATCAATCCACTACTCATATGAATAGATATTACATAATATGTGGGCTTGCACATGCAAGAAGGTACTGCCTAGAGCACACTACTCAACACAATGGAGCCTCACCTACTGTATTCAATTTGAATAAGGAAACATAAAACGGAACTCATTTAATGTATCTCTTATGAATGATCGAGTTTTAGTTCAAGCTCTGATTGTTCTAGTTCTAAAACCCTAAACCCTTACTAGAATAACCTTCACTCTATGAGCGCATCTAAAATCATCTATAGATCATTACAGAATATTGATCTCTTACAAAAATGACCTCATATACATGATCTTCGCATTACTAGTCTAATCTAACAACATCATCATCATCATCCTCATATCTCAAAATGATCTAATAACTGACCTATATACCCTTACAATCCTTCATGACTTATGTCAGCTTACATAGATAATACAAAATGATTATACATGTCAGCTCATTACATATATATAAATAACAAAATGAATTTCCAATGATGTCGACCTCCTATACCGGTACCCTATTTGCCAGTTATTATCCTTGCTTGATCTGTAAATCATGTTAGCCTTCAATGCCGGTACACATAGAATTCTTCCTATCAGTGTCGGTGAAACGTTTGCTGGTGAAGTGTCTATCAGTGAAGTACCAAACCAAAGAATAAAGTTGGAACATGTTGCCATCGATGGCAACATATGAAACCAATCAAATGAGTGTCAATTACCAATAATATATTCTCTCATGTACTTCTCTCAAAGCATATTCTGCTTCTTCAGTATTGGGACATTAAAGAAGAGTACCTTCTAGACTTTTCTAGTATAAGCTATCCATGATAATGACATAGTTAGAGGCTTGTTGGATAAAATTATTTCGTTGATTATGAGAAAGGCTAGGAGATAGGTATTGATCATGAAAATATGTGTGTATGTCCTTGTACCATGGATATTTGGGGCCAACTATCATACAAACACATTCTAACTAAGGAATTTCATAATATTGGACAATCAACTATTCTACTAATAACTCAAAGTGTGTCACATTACTCAACATATATAGGAGAGTTCCCACTATCACCATTCCATCAACAACTTTATTTTGGACACAAGGGACCTATTCAATTATGATCTGATAAAAATATTGTTTAAAGTCATCCATCATGAACTTGTATGGCATCATATTATCATCCTTAATTGCATAATCATCATTGACTTGGTTGATTATAAGGTGAATTCCCATGTAGCATTGTAAATTGTACACCCTTTATTAGTGTTGGCATAAGATTGTCATTGATGTCAACAATTGAGAAGATGTAGTGGAGAGGCATGCCGAAATCCGATTGATAGGTTTGCAAGAGTGTTGTTGCAATATCATATAACACATCATGTTAGTCCCATATGGAGATATAGAAGGTAAGCATGGGAGGTGCTATTGAGACTAGAAATTGGATGAAGAAGTCATCATATATTGAGAAGTTAGTTATAGTTATGTATAACACACTATGTTTAGTCGCATGTAGTTACAGGGAGTATCAGTCATGGTTGTTAATAACACGCAGGTTATCGTTATGAAGTTACAAGTCGAGAAATGTTAAAAATCCTCTGGAACCTTTTTGGCATGACTGTGTTTTTGTCTCAGCAACATCATCTATTTTGGTGTGACTTTGTCTATCATTGTGATTATTTTCGGGCTATGTAATCATTTATATACTATACTAATAGGAATCCCTTTTTTGGTGAGACAGAGTGGATGTCTGGTCGACATATCTTGATTTCAATGTGACTTCAGGTTTCGACATAACCCAAAATTCCTTTTGTCAATCCATGAGAGATTCCTTGAAATGGATTTTTGGTATGATGGAGTCTGTGTCTCAGTGATATGTGTTCCTCTTTAGTGTGATTGAAGGATTGTGTTGGTGATAGGGAAATCAATAACACGATGGTTATGCTCCTTGTCCATCCTGCAGTGTGGAGAAGAGAAAGGTGGTGGTCATGCAGGATAAGGAAATGAAGGGAGGATGGAATTACTCACTATCCTACACGATATAAGATGGATGTATGATATCCTTGCAGGGTAATACAGAATCAATGAAAAGGGTTAATCTTGCTAACCCCTAGTGTGGAGACTAAAGTTTTATGGTCCCGTGGGGTAATAAGGGAAAGTTAAGAATGAAGCTCCCTACTAGACCACAACCAAGAATATGAATGAAAAATAATCTTGTGGGGAAAGTTAAAAGGTTGATTGAGTGTTATCCCACCAACCCGCATTAAGGATTGTTTGTCTATTCCATGACGCATATAACACACGTGTTAGTCGATCTTCGAAATAGGTTTGCACAACCCATGAATTCATTGTAGATTTCTTGTACATGTGGAATTTGTGTAAGCAGAGGGAATTGTTGATGGCTCTCACCATCCACCATGTGGCTAATGACATGTGAATGCTGAGTGGGCAAATTAAAATCATTCCATTTTGGTTGGACATTGAATCAATAAGGTGCATTTGTATCAAAGAAGAATTCTAGTCAAGTTCAAAAAATAAAAGAGGGAAGTAGTTATTAGTGGGATTTATTTTAAATCTTGTTTTGGAGGGAAATCCTTTAGGGTATGCAATTTCTAGAGGGAAAGTCTGGCTAGAACAACCTGTTACATTTTGGAGGGAAAAACCCTTGAAGAATGGAGACCCTGCCAAGTAAAAGGTATTGAATGTACGAGTGTAGTGGGGGTGTTTATTTTTAGATGATGTTGTATGAGTTTTTGATGGAATACAAAAAGTGTGAGTAAGTAAAAAATTGTTTTAGAGAAGTGAAAAAAACATAGGATTAATAAGAGAAGATGCTCCCGCAGGTGCATATAACATGACATCTGAGAAGTCAATAACACCACACAAATAATTGCATACATAGTGGGGTAGAAAAAGAGATCATAGTGGTGGAATCAACATCAGAGATTAGAGGGTAGAGATGAGAGATAATATAATAGAGATTTAGAATAGAGGATAGTCGAGTCAATATCAATTGTAAAGAACAGATTGTGAGTTACAAAATTTCATTTCTAACAAGGTTCTTAATTGTTATTGAATATTTATTTATTGTATTTCTCTAAGTAGGTGCTCAAAATCATCAGGATGCTCAAAATCATCATGTGTTGGTGCTCCTTGGGTTGGTGCCCTAAACATATTATAATCAGTGATTTTATTGTGAGGCTAGATTGGAGTAGTAGACTCTAGCAGCTATTCTCACCGAGTATTTTCCCATGTTTGGTTTTCCTTGTATATCTTGTGTCCTATGATTTCATTTGTGTATATGTTTCTATCTTATTTACATATTTAGCATTTACACACTTTTGGTTTAAATTTTTTAAAAGATAACTGATTCAGCCCCCACTTAGTGATCACTTGTGTTCTTTAATTGGTATCAGAGCCCTAGGTTCCCTAATAGATAAGCTTTCTCTAGCTTGGGTAGATCTTGTCTTGTGATCATAATGGATATGAATGAATCCTCCTATAAAGCACCAATGTTTGATGGCATTAACTATGAGTTCTAGAGAAGAATAATGGAAACTTACTGGTCATCTACTTTTGATGTCTGGATGTCAGTGAAAAATGGTTATATTGTTCCTCAACTTCCCCCTACCGACCCTAATACTAAAAGGGAATACGAGAACAATGCCAAAGATAAGAATGCAATATTAAGTGGCCTATCAGATATAGAGTTTGTGAAAGTCATGCATTACACATCAGCAAAAGCAACATGGGATAAGCTACAAAGTATATATGAAGGAGATACCAAGGTGAAAGAAGCCAAACTACAAAATCTAAGAGCTTAATTTGAAAACCTAAAAATGAAGGAAGAGGTGAATATAGCTGACTGCCTGCAAAGAGTTGATGAGATTGTGAGTGCTATAAGAGGACTTGGAGATGATATCACATATGAAGTTATTGTCAAGAAGGTTCTGAGATCATTAACCACAAGGTATGACATAAATCTTTCTTCCATTGAAGAATCTAAATATTTAAAGACATTCTCTATAGATGAATTGTTTGGATCCCTATCATCTTATGAGATGAGAACAATTAGTGGTGAATCATCAAAGAGAGAAGTTGCATTTAACATAACTAAGAAAGGAAAAGAAGAGGTTGCTCATGAAGAAGAAGAAGATGACTCTGATGCTACTGTAGCAAATTTTGTAAGGAATAATAAGAAAGGATTAGGAAAATATAAAGGTAAGCTCCCTTTCAAATGTTTCAATTGCTGTAAGATATGAAACTTTATTTCTAAATGTCCATATGAAGAAAAAGGAGAAGATTGGAAGCACAATATATAAAATTTTGGCAAAGAAAAGATGAATAAATCATACAAACCAAGGAGAAGAAATTTTAGAAGGAAGAACAGTCTTTATACATTTGAGGATGATGCCACAGATGAAGAAAGTGTCTCTAATAAGTGTTGTAGTGAGAATGAAAGACAAGTAAGTCTCTTCATGGCACAAGAGGTGTTGTTTGATTTAGAAGAGGAAATAGAAGCTGAGGTAGATCTTGAAGGTGAACTTGTGAGCGAACTCGAAGAACCCCAAAAAGGTGAGGAGACAATACAAAACATTTTAAGTATGTTGCTACTAAAGAACAAGACAGGTTGAACAAATATCTTGAGGAGTCTAAGCAAAAAAATTCAGATCTGAGAATACAGGTGAATGAAGCTAAGAGAATGTATGAGGTAACTAAACCAGATTTAGAGAATAAGGAGTATCAAAAGATGGAGGAATAAATTGTGAATCTCAGAAAGGAACTTGAAAAGTGCATAGATAAACTCAAGGTGACAATCAAATATGAGGGTAGCACTATTGCATTAGATAAAATGCTGAACAAACAAAAGCACTCCAAAGACACAAAGGGTGTTGGATTTGATGTTGGTAAATTGTATAAAGGTGAGGACTCATCGAGGAAAGAAATAGACACCTCATCAAGTGAAAATGGAAACAAAAAAACTTTTACAGTTAGCAAACCCACTGAGAAGAAGACATATGTTGCTACTACAAAGAACAAACTTGCTGATCCAAAAGAAAAATGTTAAGGTAGATGATAGAGGCTTCACAAAGATCAAGGAAACAAGGAAAAATTCAAGAAGATGAAGTTATGTTGCTTCAAGGAGACCAAGGAGAAACACATTGAACAATAATTCAGTATGTGCCCCAATTCCATGGCTACTACTATAAATGTAATACTTATAGTCATAGAATTGTTGATTGTAAGTTAATGTTGTTGGAAAATTGGAGGAATTGATTATGTGTTGCATTGATATCAACACTAGCTTGTTTGGTTGTCTATCGGGTTCTGGTAGAATGGTTGGATTGTCATGTTGATCTAAAGATCATCTCTAGTATTCTCTAGTACATTCAGTTTGGTGGAATTGGTTTTGTTTGGTCATTCATGTGCATGTCAAATTTAGTTGGTCTGGGATTTAGTGATCCAAAAGGTATCATATGTTCTAGTAAGCCTTTTGGTTATTGGTAAGGTTTTTACCGACAGAGCTTTGTTGAAGATCTTTTGATGGATTCAATAAGTGGTGTTGGTGTGGCTTCTAGAAGGTTCTTAAGATGTTGATGGTTAGCATTTTCATGTTCTAGTTGATCAGTGGTGTTTCATTTGGCTTATGGGGACCTATTTTAGGTCTGGTACTATTATGTGTTATTCTCCTAGGTTATGAACTAGTTTTTGTAACATGTTGGTGGGTGCTCTCGATGCATTACCGGTTGGATTTATTGTTTGGTTAACATTGTTTTGGTCTCATGCCAACTTAATTTATCATTGGTTTGTGAGTTTATGTAATGGATTTATTGTATTATATTTTAGGTGGCCGACCTAATCGTTTAGGTCTTGGGTTGGTATAAATATGATGTAAGATCTCTTTGTAGATCATGTTTGTGGATGGTTATAGGATTATCTATGTGTGAATAAAGTTGTAATCATATGCAGAGGATTTGGTTGATCATAGGTGATCGAATTGGGTTTGTGTAAGAGGTTTAAGACCACTATTATTGAGCTTAACCAAAACTATACTCAGGCATAGGAGATCTTATTCTTGCAGTTCACTCTTCTTTCCAGATTGTAGTCTGAATATTTCTTGTAGTCAGTGAGGCTCCTTTTGTGACGAGCAGTGCGCTCTAGGAAGTGTGCCTTCCTGCATGTGTAGGTCCCTTGTATGTAATATTTATTCAATTGATTAGTGGATAGATATTATGGGTCACCAATACCACTATGGTTTTTCCTCCTTGAGGTTTTCTACGTACAAATCTCTGTGTTATGGTTTTCATCTTTGTGGTTGCATTATTACTTCTTTTTATTTACATTAATGCATACCGGTTGTTAATTTGTTGTGCTAATAAGGTTAAAAGTAATCATTCTAGGAGAACACTGATTCACCCCACCTTTGAGTGTTCTTGGATTCCAACAATTGGTATCAAAGATTGGTGCCTCAAAATAAGTCTAACAGCTTGAGGAAGATCCTATATCTGGAATCTATGGAGATGAGTTTGAGGAAAAAACTAGAAGTAGCTCTTGAATACTATGATGCTGAAAGATTAAGGAACATGAAGTTGCAAGATGAGCTGAGATCTGTGAAGAAATTCATCTTTAGTCTACAAAAGAGGCTATCATCCGTGCAAGCCAAATGGAAAGAACTCTTACAATATCAGGATGATGAAGAGAAGAATGCTTTAAAGGAACTATGTCAGAAGCTAAGTCAAGAAAATGGTGTCATGAAGAATAAAATGCAAGCCCTAACCATGAGGATGTCTAAGGAGATTGAAGATCAGAAGAAGAATGAAGAAAATCTTGCCAAATCTCTAAAACAGATTTGAAGAATGCATTAGGTTGGCACATGAGAATGATATATTGAGGACTGAATTGATACAATCTTAGAATAACGAGCAAGAGTTCGAAATAGTGATAACAGTCCTAAGAGATGATATGGATGCTGCAAATGAATACAAAGACAAGTTCAAAGTCAATTATGCAAAGCTTGATGAATTATTGAAGAATGAAAGGGATAGTGGAGACACTAGAGGTCTTAGATTTGAGCATGGAGAAAGATCCAGTACTACAAATCAAGAAGATACATCCAATTAGAAAAACAATCAGGAGAATCCACTAGTTTACTGGAATAAGAAGTCATCGGTAAGGCAAGCCAATGCACATAAATTTAAAGGTATATTCTTTGTTTTCAATAAGTTTGGTCATATGGTAAATCAATGCAAAAATAGAGTCAATCAAAACAAAAATTCATTTACCAGTCAGTGTTTCAATTGCAAAAAGTATGGTCATAGGACAACAGATTGTAGAATGAATGTAAAATGTCATGCATGTGGAAAGTTTTGACATATGACTAATCAATGTAGGTAAGGGAATAATCAAGGTTACAAAAAGGCAATTCAAAAGAACAATGTCACTTGTTATGCATGCAACAAAGTAGGACACATTGCTAAATTTTGCAGAAGCAAGAACCTACTGGCAGGAAATGATAAATCTAATGAGAAGGGAAAGCAAAAAATTGATGATATCTAGAAGGAGCATGAGAAGAAGTGGGTTATGAAATCTAAGGAACAACCAGCAAAAGAAAATACCCCAGTTACTCAACCAGCAGAACAGAATGTTCCTGCACTTGCAGGAAACTCTTCCGGTAACTAACGCATTAGCCTTAGGGGGAGGAAAATTGATGATAGTTCTTACATTACCCCCGGTAGTGGTCTAAAAGCCTATTTAAGACTTTGGAGAAGTCAGTTTGAAGGTTAACCAATGAAGATTTGTTGGATCTTGGATCTGGTTTGGTTTACCGGTAAGACACTTTATGAGTTATGGTTTGGTCATACACCTTTAGTTAAGTACTTCAGAATCTTTGGTAGTAAATGCTATATCAAAAGAGCTTATTCCATTGGAAACTTTTGATCCTAGATGTGATGAAGGGATATTTCTTGGTTATTCAAGTGAAAAGAAAAGCTGATACCACTTTCCTTTCTTTACTCGACCCATTAGGCCCCCAACTCTGGAGACAAAACAAAGGACATCAAATCAGCAAAATAAGACAAACATGATGCATAAATATTTCTGTCAAATGCATAACAAGATTTGGTCGATTACGTGATAGGATCTAAGTGATTGCGTGATGGAATCTAGGTGATTGTCTAATCCTGTCTAGATGTTATAACAAAAGATTAGAGAGAATTGTGGAGAGTGTTAATGTCAAGGTGGATGAGCAATACAGAGGTCAAATCAGAACTTATGAAAGAGAACCAAAAGTGGAAATGATCATAACGGATCTAGTAATGCCTACACTGGAACAAAATGCTGAACCACTTACCTTGGCAGTATTAGAAAATTCAATAGTAACTAAAGATCATAGCAGAGAAATAGAAATTCAAAAGACTCCTAGGTACGTAAGGTTGAAACATTTAGAAGATCAGATCATTGGAGATAAGAGAAAAGGAGTGATGACAAGAAGAAGGTTGGCAGCTGAAGAGGTATGCTTAATTTCTCAAATTGAACCAGCATGAGTATTTGAGGCATGTAAGGATGAATGTTGGATGAAAGCTATGGAAGGGGAATTGATAGAAAAGAACAACACATGGATTTTAGTTCCTCGGCCTAAAAATAAGAATGTTATTGGAACTAAATAGATTTTTAGGAATAAATTGAATGAAGATGGACAAGTTGTGAGGAACAAGGCTAGATTGGTCTACACAGGATATTCTCAAAAGGAAGGAATTGATTATGATGAAAACTTTTGCTCTAGTAGCTAGTATTTTTAGATATTTACAAGGAACAACTTGAATATGGTATGTGGTATCCTAAAGATGATGACTTTACACTATGTGCATATACATATGTAGATTGGGCTAGAGATATAGATGACCGGAAAAGCACATCCAGTGAATTTTTCTTTCTTGGAAAGAATCTTGTTTCATGGATAAACAAGAAACAGTCATGTACTTCTTTATCTACTACTGAAGCTGAGTATGTTGTTGCCACTACTAGTTGTACATAAGTTCTATGGATGATGCAAATGTTTAAAGATATAAGGGTAGATTGTGATGAACCAATAGTTATTCACTGTGATAACTCTGCTGCTATTGACATATTAAGAATCCAGTATTTCATTCTAAGACAAAGAACATATCAATGAAGTATAACTTTTTCAAGGAAAAGATAGAAGCAAATGAAGTCACACTGGTTTATGTGAACACTAAAGAGAAAATTGTAGATATCTTCACTAAACCTTTTCCCAAGGAATCATTTGAGTACTTTAGAGATAGATTTGGGGTCTTTGCCCCTCCGGTAGAGACTTAAGTGATGTTGATTGGCATTGGTCTGACATGCTTTATCAAAACTATCATTCATTCTAGATTGATGAGTTGGTGCTACTACTCAAGGGGAATAGTCAGCTATGTGGTTTAGAGGATCTATGGTTTTTCTTTGATGTTTATGTCAAATTTTTGGCATTGATGTTAAAGGGAGAGAGATATACATGTTAAAAATATACCTTAATAGAGATATCAGTCAAAGGGGGAGTTTGGTCTATGTATGGTTAATTGGTACAGATATAATTGGTTCAGAACATCATTGATATATCATTTGTCAGAGATTGTTGGATGTCTTCCATCAAGGGAGACTTGTTTGGCATTTCTTGGCATTTGGATGTTTTTCACATCTAGTGTTGCCATCGATTCCAAATAGGGAGATTGTTGGCAATTTGGAGGAATTGATTATGTGTTGCATTGATGTTTGTCATTGTTGTCAACACTAGCTTGTTTGGTTGTCTACCGGGTTCTAGTAGAGTGGTTGGATTGTGATGTTGATCTGGAGATCATCTCCGGTATTCTTCGATATGTTCAGTTTGGTGGAATTGGTTTTGTTCGATCATTCATGTGCATGTCACATTCAGTTGGTTCAGGATTTGGTGATCCAAAAACTATCATATGTTCTAGTAAGCCTTTTGGTTACCAGTAAGGGTTTTACTAGCAGAGCTTTATTGAAGATCTTTTGATGGATTTGATAAGTGGTGTTAGTGTAGCTTCTAGAAGGTTCTCAGGATACTGATGGTTATCATGTTCATCTCCTAGTTGATCGGTGGTGTTGCATTTGGCTTATGGTGACCTATTCTGTGTTATTCTCCTAGGTTATGGACTGGTTTGTGTAACGTGTTGGTGGGTGCTCCCGATGTGTTATCGGCTGGATTTATTGTTTGGTTAATGTTGTTTCTGTCTCAGGCTGAATTGGGTTATCATTGGTTTGTGGGTTTATGTAATTGATTTATTGTATTATCTTTTAGGTATCCAACTTAATTGTTTAGGTCCCGGGTTGGTATAAATATGATTTAAGATCTATTTGTAAATCATGTTCATGGATGGTTATAGGATTATCTATGGCCGAAAAAAGTTATAATCATATGCAGAGAATTTGGTTGATCATAGGTGATCGAATTGGGTTTGTGTAAGAGGTTTAAGACCTCTGGTATTGAGCTTAACCAGAACTGTACTCAAGCATAGGAGATTCTATTCTTGCAGTTCACTCTTCTTTCGGGATTATAGTTTGAAGATTTCTTGTAGTCAGTGAGGCTCCATTTTTTATGAGTAGTGCACTCTAGGTAGTGTGCCTTCCTGCATGTGTAGGCCCCTTATATGTAATATTTATTCAGTTGATCAATGGATAGATATTATGGGTCACCAATCCCACCGTGGTTTTTCCTCCTTGAGGTTTTCCATATATAAATCTCTGCATTATGGTGTTCATCTTTGTGGTTGCATTATTACTTCTTGTTATTTTCTTTTATACATACCAGTTTCTAAGTTGTTCTAATAAAGTTAAAATTAATCATTCCAAGAGAACACTGATTCACCCCCCCTCTTAGTGTTCTTGGATTCCAATAGATGTGTAGGTCTCCTCCCAGTTATGAAAGTAGGAATCCTTTTGCTTCCCTTATAAATGATGATATCCTTTTTTATCACTGTAATGGTATTGATCATAGACATTATGAGTGTAGGAGTTATAGTTTTCACTCTTATGATAGTCCCTCAGGTTCATCATTCAATAGGAATGCCAAATTTTATCATTGTTAGAATTTGGGTTACATAGTAAAGAATTGTAAGAATAGAACACCAAAACAAGAGAAGAAAATGTCTACCTCGATGTCAAATAAAGAATCATATCAGAATGTGACAGAAGAGAAGAAGAAAGAGACAAAAAAAGTTTGGATAAAAAAGGATAATGACATAAATGAATCAAGTTTGATTGTCCAAACTACCCTACATGTTAGCAACAATCAAGAAGGAAGACTGAGAGGGGGGGTGAATAAGTCTTCATCGGATCTCAACAAACTAAACTTCAAAACATAAACTGATAAACTGCAACAATAGAAAATAAGAAAATTAACAACACAACACAAAACCAATATTTTGACGTAGAAAACCCAGTTAAAGGAAAAACCATGGTGGGAACCTACCAACAGTAAGATGATACTCTACAATAGTATGTAAAAATATTACAATGGAGAATGCACATGCATTCAGGCACACTGCCTAGAGCTTACAACTCAAAAGATATATGTTTGGAAGAATACAACCCTTAGCGAAGTCTCACTAACTTAAAATATGATTCATACTACAATCTAGAAGGAATGAACTGCAATGATAGCATCTACAAATGCCTGATGGTAGTTCCAGTTAAGCATAGTTGTCTGCTCTGCAACACCAATCTCACCACAACACTTTATCGAACGATAACACTCTTTTTAACACAATCACCTCTCTCTGATAATACAAACATAATACTAACACCTAAATTACATAAGCATCTCACCTATGTATACAAATCATCAACCTTGATAACAAGGTTGGCTAAACCCTCAACCCTCAACTCATAATTATAAAAATTAAATTGAACGATACAAAGATCAAACACCAGACCAATATTATGATTTACATTACATAGAATGGACCTAATTCAAATTCCTAAATGATTACATCCACTAGAAATCCTACCAAGATCAACCGCAACATGCTACACTACCAGAAATATCACATAACACAAAAATCATCACTCGTTCATAGAAATCACCAAAAAATCACACAATGATCAATGTAGATTGCCAAAAAAAATAGGACACGACTAGGAAACACCAACAATCATGTTAGAGTCATCCAAAATAGTTGCACCAACACCTTTTTTCAAATCTTCATCGGTCAACATCTCAAAGCTCAAGAATACAACCAATCACCAACTGTCACAAGGAAAGATAACATGCAAAGAACCAAATCATGAACCATCTAAAATGAAGATACACAAGATCATCACAAACAAAAATCCAAAGTCTCAACATAGGATCTGATCACACCAGAATATACCGAAGGAAATACTGGATTCTGCAAAATAGTGATCTATAAAACCAAACTATAAAACCGGATCAAAAACTCTTCCCAAACTCACCAGAATAACTTACAGGAATATGTTAACATCAATGACAATAACATATCCTAGTAGTCTCCCTAATAATCTAATAATCTCCCCCTTTGGCATTGATGACAACATATGAATGTGAAAAATAGTCAATGCAAAGAAAGAAGACATTACCAACAAACTCCCCCTAAGATCAAGATAGATAAAGTAGTTTTTCATATGATCTCTCTCCCCCTTTGATAACAAAGCCAAAGATCTTTAAAATAGAAAATCAAACTCTGCCCCCCTAAAACACAAACTACTATAGCAGAGGAGCAACACCAACTCATCAATCCAGATAAAAGAATAAGGCTCTGAATTCCACCGGATCGATGAAACTCAATGCAACTAGTTCTCATCAGGAGGGTTGGATACCCCTAACTTGTCTCTCAAATAGAAAAATATATTTGCAGGCAAAGGCTTAGTGAAAATATCAATACTTTGTTCCTTAGTAGATACATATTCCAACTTCACCTTTTGTTCACTGACTTTCTCTCTCAAGTAATTAGAATTAATTGATATATGATTAGACTTTGAATGTTGCACCTAATTCTTAGACATGTTTACAACACTGGAATTATCATAGTATATAACAGTAGGCTCACCATAAATAACTTTGATATCTTTCAATATTTTATTTATCCAAACTATATGAGTGCATACTAGTAGCAACAATGTACTCATCTTCAATAGTAGATAAAGATACTGAATCTTGTTTCTTGCTAGCCCATGAAACCAACTTCTTACCTAAAAAGAATGCTCCATTGGTAGTACTCTTCTAGTCATCAACATCACCAGCCCAATCTGCATCAGTGTAAGTACACAACATGAAATCATCATTCTTTGGATGCCATAAACCATAATCCTCAGTTCACTTTAGATATCTGAATATTCTTTTAACAGTAGTGACATGACTCTCGTTCAGATTAGATTGATATCTAGTAGCCATACACAAAGCATGCATAATGTTAGGCCTAGTCTAAGTAAGATATAGCAATCCACCAACCATAGATCTGTACAAACTCTGATTAGCTTTAGGAGATTCAACATTTTTAGACAATTTACAACTAGTCACCATAGGAGTTCATACTGGATTGGAATCATCTAATCCAAACTTCTTCAGCAATTCTTTCACATACTAAGTTTGAGATATAAAGATACCTTTTCCTATATTTGCAATCTACAAACCTAAGAAAATTTTCATCTCACTAATCATAGACATCTCAAATTCTTTTTGCATATTTTTGACAAAATTCATACTCATATCATCATCACCCTCAAAGATAATGTCATCAACAAAGACTTCAACAATTAAAATATTATCATTTTCAATCTGAAAGTACAGATTACTATCAGCAACACCTTTGATAAATCCCAATTTCAACAAGTATTTGTCTAATCTAGCATACTGGGCTCTAGGAGCTTGTTTCAATCCTTAAAGTGATTTCTTCAACTTGCATACCATGTCTCCATCATCTGATAATGAAAATGTTGGAATCCAAGAACACTAAGAGGGAAGGGGGGTGAATTAGTGTTCTATCGATAAGATAAATTTTAACCTTATTAACAAAGTGTTCTAGTAACTGGTAACCATAAAAGAATATAACAACAAGTATAAATAATGCCACCATAAGAACATACACTATAATATAGAGATCTATACGTGGAAAACCTCATAGAGGAAAAACCACGATGGAATTGGTGACCCACAATATCTATCCACTGGCCAAATGAATAAATATTACAATAGGGGCCTACACATGTAGGAAGGCCAACATCTTAGAGCACACTGCTCATCACAAAAGGAGCCTCACTGACTACAAACACCAAATACTGGTTTACAAACATGTTGCCCCATATTTGACATACCCAAAATTTGAACTTCAAATTTTCTCCTAATGTTGAATGAAGGCCCAAATATGAGTCAATGTGTAATGAGTGAGCATGTGATCCAAGGTTGTCATTCTTAACCTACATTGTCATCAATCATAAATATGTTAGTCAAAATGTGAAAAATGGATGAATTTTGAAAATTATAAAGAATTGAGGAAAATAACTTTGTGAACATGATCTAAGAATCATTTTGTATCATATGACCAATTTTTCCCTGAACCCAGTTCACAGTTTGCCATATTTTAAACTTTCAAATTTTGATGTTCCTCACTTTAAATCAATTAAATTCCCACACCTAAGGTATCGTCATGAGAAATAAATGATGGTATATGTTTATCATTCTACCTTGAAGACATTTTTCAAATTTTGGATCCTAACTCCTTACAAATTGAAAGTTTTGGCCATTTTTCCTAAATTGAGGCATTAAAGTCTTATGGAAAATATTTGAATTATTGTATTAAAAATAATTCAAATATTTTAAATTGTTTTCAATATATTCCTCATTTTGACCTTTTTGAAGAGGAAGAGAAATGAAAAGTCCTTATGAAGGTTCAAATGGAATAAATATTTTCCTCAAAGCCCTCAATTGCTCAAAATTTTTGAAATTCTAACCTTAATAGGTTAAAAATGCTCAAAAAGTGAACAAGCCTAACCAATTGCCTTGCTCAAAAAGTGAGAAATCCTAACCTATTATGCTCACTTTCTTACAAATCCTAACTTTCTAACCTCCCTTGCTCAAAAAGATCAAGTTGAGAAAAGACAACCTTCAAGAAAAGACAATTGAGTGAGTGTCGGTCGATCTATCACCAGTCAATGTGCAAGTTTGAATCCTAGTATACAACCCCACATACCTTCATGTCTTGTAAGAAACAGGTTGACCATCACCATAAATAGATTGCACAGAGGTCAAGATGAATATTTATCCAATGTTGCAATTGCCACAAACCGACATGCATGCAAAATATGGAATAACTTCAGACTCATTCACAAAATGAATTTGTAGAGCATGCTTGATAATATTTCAAGTGAATGTGATCGGTTGGTGTAAGAAAAAATCTCTACATCTACATCCTCATCAATATATGGCATATGGAAAAGAATGCAAAAGGCATGTGATAAGTTTGATAGTACGACTCGAAGAGATGTCATCACATGGCACAAAGATTACAACTAAGGTGTGACATTTAACGATTTTATAGAGTTATCTAAAGAGGTGTCAATCTCATGAAATGTGATAAGTACAACACGGTGACACAAAATGGATTTGTAGAATGTCTTTGGAAGCTTTCAAATAAATGTAACTGGCAATGTAAAAATATCATATGAATATAAAGTTGGTGAAATCGATTTGGCAAATAAAGATGACAAAGTCACAATTGCAATTGTGCTACTTTAACATGTATGCAGATGATGGAGACATAGACAACACATGATAACTACTTAGCATAATGCGGGATGTGCACACACATGAACTATTTGTCAAAATGTCTCAAGAGATTTCATCTCACAGGATGCGTGACTCATATGCATAAAATCGACATGTTGAAAGATAATGGCCATAGGGATAAAGGCGGCTTCATAAGTCATTGTTTCTCTCACATGACACCATCAACTTCTTTAATTCACTTGATTGAGTGAAAGCATTAGTAGCTTTGGTATAGAATACAAAAGCAAAGGCACCACCTATAGCAGGGGCAACTCGATATCCTTGTAGGAGTGAAAAGAGAGCAAAGGCAGATCAATACTGAGAACTAGAAGGAGCCATATCATCCCTTCCCATCTCATTTATTGGAAATCAAAAGAAGGGCTTCAGATACTTTCAAAAGAATGCAACTGATAGGCATTGAAACTAATTCCAATAACCTTTGCACCCATCTTCCTTGTCTGTGTGGGAGAATTTTGGGTTGAAAATACAATAAAAAATGTCCAGGTGACATACATGTAAATGTTGAATCATCTCAAGGAAAGAAATGAATAATTACCAGGAACGCCTCAAAGAGATGTCGACTCAAGGAATGCTGAAACTATAATGTTTTAGTTGGAATGACGGTAGAAATGCATGTAAAATGTGGAGTCTTTGGAAATCTCATTAACTATTTGACAAAATGCTTGCATGTGAGTTGTTTGATGGAATGTTTAAGGTAAAATAAGGGAAGTATACACATTGACTGTCTAACAGGATGTTTAAAAACAAATGTTATCTCATGGTATGTCATAATTGAAGAGTTCTTAAAACATTGGAATCATGATTCCCCAGCTAGTGACTACGTAGTAGATGGTCACGAGCAGTTTGACAGAACACTTCATGCAAAATGTTAGGGCATAGATGATACATTTAATAGTTTGACAAAATGCATATAAAAATATGTCATCTCCTTTGATGCAATAATTGAAGAATATGCATGCGATGCTTTATTGAAAGAGTTTTTGAAACCTTGAAACAGATATAAGTGGCAAGTGTGAAGTCAAATTGCAACCTTGTTGTCATTTTCATTGTCGATGCTATAATAGAAAACTTGGAATAGAGTATGAGCAACGACAAAAGTAAATGTAATTCATAGGTGTAAGGCCAAATCATGCTTAATATTCATATAAATATGGAAGCTCTAAATAGTGTATGAACACTCATCAAAATGATTGAATGGAAAGATTTCATTACATGTGATATGTGTTATGTTGGCAAGCTGAAGTGAGTGTTGTAGTTAGTTATAAACATCATCAAAATAGGGCTGACTTGGTGATTATTCTCCAATCATTATGAAGTATAAGTTTCACAGCCTTGATTACGCACCCATTCTCAAATGTACACTTCCAAACATTGGTGATACAAAATTGGGAAATGTGAATCTTCCGGATTTTCAGAAATCAATGGAAAAGAAAGACAATACTTTGACAGCTCAAAGGTTGCCTGATAGTGGATTGGCATGTGCGGCAAGGTACCCCACATTAGTTCAATGCTCAAAATTAGTTTTGAAATGCATGCAAGCATTTAATTTAGAGAAAAAGTAAATTAGGACAGCAAAAGGTAATGTGGTGGCTAAACTTGATCCAATCTCTATTGCCATAGTATTCAAATTGCCTTTCAGAGACCAATTCACAGAGGTGGATAGAGAGTATGCAGATAGTCATTTTGTCAATAATGGAACCCATTGTTTGACTAATATAGCTATAAAATGGTTGGGAAAACCAGGAAGAGGGAAAACACATCTTCCTAAGATAATACACAGGTCTCTGTTGATGGAGGATATAGAAAACATGGTTATTTTTTTTAATCGGGTCACAGGAAATGAGGATTCAAATGACTTGGAGGGGTGGATGTTTTTGTTCTTTAATATCATTTGTGAAGGCATATAGTTTATTAATTGGGCGAGATTATTAGTAATAATCTTTGTGATCAGCTACTCAAATCGAGAAATAATTATAATTTTTATATGACATTATATCTCTTTTATGCCATTGTCGGGATGAAGAAATGGACAGGGTTGAATGTTGAAGGCATTTATGATGGTGCAACTCAGATTTATAATTATCATCTGTAGCTACAGTTGGAGGAAATCTATCATCACTTCAAGCGGGTTAATGATGCCTTTACTATGTTGACAGTAAGAGAACTACATGGTAATATTGGACTTAGAATATCTCCAGAAGCAGCAGCATTGGTACAAAAGTATGGTAGTTACTTCATACAGTTTCTGAAGTTCACATACATCTAAATATGAGGTTATGATGGCTTCCCTCTCATGTTGCTGAGGTTTTTTGAAGATAAGTTGATCCTCATTGAGGTGTGCAGGAAGATTGCACAGGTCAACAAAATTTGTCAAAATAAAAGAAAAAGCATTATCTCTTTTCCCATTGGACTTGGTTATTAAAACTGTGAGAGAAACTTAGATGCTCAAAGTATCAAGAGGTCCATAGAAAAAAATCACTTGTATCCTTATGATAGAAAAGGGTATGCTGCAGGAGAGTTGGAACCTAGTGCCGGATTTGATCATTTTCCTAATACATAAGATTTCTGACAAGACTATGAAGATGATTTTGAGGTATGAAAAAGGGATTGGATGAGGTTTTTTGTCAAGCAGATAGTTGATTATATAATTGAAATAAATGTGAATGGCATTAAGGATGATGAATCTGATTTGATCGATGGTTTTTATTTTGAGAGGATTCAAGTTCTTTCTCTTCCGCCCATTAATTGGTCACTTTCAGAGATA
This sequence comes from Cryptomeria japonica, assembly GCF_030272615.1. Lineage (NCBI taxonomy): Eukaryota > Viridiplantae > Streptophyta > Pinopsida > Cupressales > Cupressaceae > Cryptomeria > Cryptomeria japonica. The sequence goes on along the minus strand of NC_081410.1, from coordinate 492,622,855 downwards.
AGAAGCATCCAAGAAAGATTAGCCTACATGGTTTGAAGGACACTTGAATGGGTTAAAAAGTAAGAGGATTGAGGCTAAAACAACCAAACCTTCACATAATGATAATACTTCAAAAGATAGAAGTGGAGAACAAGGAAGTTCTTCTATTCCAACTAATTCACAAAGGTCAAATTGCATTGTGAGTCTACACCAAAATATATCCAACGGAGGTGATGATGATGAAGATATAGAAAAGGGAAGGATCTTGCAAAGGCATGTGAAGTTAGTTATGTCATTAAGAAAAAGAGGTCAAAGATAAAAGAAAAGACAATGAATCTTGCCCAGGAGCTAGAAGTTGAGTTGGAAAGTATGTCGCCTCAACATCCTCCCAGTATTGATAATCAGGAAATTCTCTCTGTTTCACCTTCTATCATTATTTCATCACCACAACATGATGATTTTTCCATTCATGAAGAAGTTGAAATAAATGATGTTCATACTAAATTTCAATCTCCACTCTTTCTAAACAATCCAACATATTTAACCTCAACATTTGTGAATAATCAAGAATCATTGCCACCATCTTCCTCATTTTGGTTACAACAAAGCTTGAAGAATAAGAAGAGAAATGTTTAGTTGATAGCTCCTAGTTTTGATGCAGTTGAAAATGCACTTCACAGGATGATCACACCCAAGAAAACAAAAGTTGCATCCAAATTGGGAATTAGTCCTTCATTAGGAAATTTATGTGTTGAGGTAGCCTAGCCTATTCTTGAAAAAGATGTAAGTGAATCTAGTGAGGCAGATTTTAATATAACATGGGTAGATCTAGGACCTACAACACATAAGGGAGTTGTTCATAATTTTCAAATTTCAGTAGCTATTCATGTTGACAAAGCAAAAAAGGATAAGGAAACAAAGGATCAACTAAAGCAATAGGTACAAGTTCTTTCATCCTATATTAAATCCATTGTGGATTCTTCAGATACATAGTTGGAGTTAGCATCAACTTTGGCATTAATGCACATTGAAGGAATTATTGAAAAGAAGGTGATCAAAGATATACATAAATGAAGGAGACATAGTAGAATGTTAGAGGAATGGATTAATAAAATGAGGTTAGAGACATTAGACTTCATTGAAAAAGCCAAGGATGTTCACATAAAACTTGATGTACATGATCAAGAAATTCCTACAGAATTGAAGAATGCCAAAGAACAAGAAATGTCTTGGTGGGATACTTTGAAAGAATTCCAAAGAATAGCTAAAATAGATATGGATGTACTCATCGCTGAGAAAGTCTTCTCTTATAAGGAAGAAAATCAATCTAGTACATGGTGCAAGAGTATAAATTGGAAATTGGAGAATATCAAGCAATGCTTGGGTGAGTATCAGAAAATAATGGTAACTTGTGAACAAACAAAAATGAAGGTAATAGAGGAAATAATGAACATTATTGGCGATATATCAGTAAAGGAGCGATTTCAGCAAATGGACAATCAAGTTCTCTTAAGCAAGTTTCATGATAGAATCAATACATAATTAGTAGATGTGCAGGTTTTAGATGCCAATACAATAAAGAGACTCAGTGTCATTTCAGTTGCCTTAGATGCTTGTGACATGCCTTCATATTATCATGATTTTATTGACATTCAGAATGGCCAAGCTAATGCCAAATTAAAGATGAATAATGTGATCATTCATAGGTACAATTTCATGATAGATGCCCTCAAAGCATACAGGTTGTTCAAAACTAAAACAACAGTTCAACAGGATCAAGTAATCAACCAACGTGTTTCTCCATGATATTGAGAATTAATATCATGTTGTTATCTTTATATATTATCTTTTATTGTGTTTTGATTAGTTAGTCTCAAGTATTAATTTAAGTCTAATTGTATAAATTGAGATTTTCTATCTCATGGAGTCAAAGGTTAGAAGGTTGGCTTTTTATGCGCATAAATGTTTAAGTTATTAACTCATTGTAATTTACACAGAAAAGAGTTAGTTATTAACTCAAGATTGAAGTTGGTTATGAGGTAGTTACTCATGAGAGGTTATAAATACTCGAAATATAGATTGTAGAAGGACTTTTTGGACTTTGTGCATTTTGGGACAACTAAAATTTTGGATTGTATAACTCCATCTTTTGAATACAAAGCAATTTAGAAGTGTTTCCATGATTGTTAAGTATTCATTTTCTCAATGTTATGTAACTATCATGTGATATTGAAATAACAAGCTTGCAAATTATTTTCCCAGTTTCATGAAGACAATGGTCATATGACATTATAGACTACTTTGGTATCTTTAGAGTATATAAGTGTCATGCAAACTTTAATATTTAATTTCACTACATTCTTATGCGTGGTCTAGGGTTGATAGTGATAAGGTTAGAAATCAATGAAATCTGAATGACAATCATATGTTTGTTGTGTAGATTTTTTTAAATTTCTTTTATAGTTATTTTTCCCTTTTCCTTCTCAAGTTAATTATATTTAAAAATACAAATACCCCTATCTTACAAGGGAGTTGTCCCTCTCAAATGCAAAGGAAGATTGTATCCAAAGAACGATCTATCCAATTGTTGGGAACATTTTCTTTGCCACTCCTCCATTGGGCACATAGTAGAACATTTTGAAGTGATGGATCTATTTACCAACAAAACAAAAATTTTGAACTCGGAGAATGAATCTACTATGCTGAATGAGCTCTGGTTCAAGTACTGTCTGTATCGGTTTCCACTGTGTCCTCCTTTACCAATAACTTGCTCTGCATCCCAAACCTTTAAACCAATAACCAAGACCGACTACAGAATATTATATTTGCATACAACTGATCAATATTGTTCGCACAATATCACATCACTATATCTCACATCATATGTATATCTCTTAATCTCATATTTAAAATATCCTAATCGGACTGACTTAAATACCCTTCCCAAACATAAACATAAATACCTTATGTCGCCTTACAATGATATTACAATTTATTTACATGTCAGCCTAGAAAAAAATAAATACATTAAACTTCATGACCAATGCCGCTAATTGCTACCGTGTAGACCCGTTGGATCAATCTCCTATGCCGACCTCATATACCAGTTCCTAGTTTGTCACTTTCCCTGAATGTTGGTTGTCGAATCACGAATACCGGTGAGTACTGGTTAAGTTTCCAACCCAAAATGACATTTGTTGCCATCAATGATAACAAAAATAAATTGAATGAGTCCCAATTACGAAAAATCTCCGCCTTTGGCATTTATGGCAACATTCATGTGAAAAATAAATCGCTGAAGTGTTGTCTCGGTTCCTCCCAAAACTGATGACCAAAAACTGACCTTGCTCCCCTGATCTATACATTACTTCTTATGTCCCTTGACATTTTTCACAACAACCACTCCCCCTTTGACATCAATGACAAAGGCAGGGCAAAAGAATGTGTTTACCAGATCTAGATGTACTTGAATATATCCAGGTAAGAATCCTTCAAAATTCCTAAGTACCCCAGCCAGTTTTCAAAGTTCCCAAAATAGATACAAACCCATTAAGAATGTATGCATGTAGTTCTTCTTCTGTTAGATCCGTCGGTGTGGGTTTATTTATCAATTATATACTTTCCCACTTATAAAGTAATAAAGTGTTCAACTGGGGACTTACCAATCCTCTCAATTTCCTAGCTCATTGGATTAATCTATCCATATCTTTCTCCAAGGATGATATCTCAGATTATGTAACCAAAATTTGACCATCAATGGTGTTGGTCAATGACTGAGTACCATTAAAAATTGTTAGCCAGATGTTCCAATCGAGCCTTTGCAACTTTTGTTTTCACCTCCAAGTCAGTTGTAATTTTTTTTGATCTTAGTACAAGACCTGTATATACAACTGCACTGATTAAGAGCCTCATCAATCTTTGTAAGTTTCTCTTTCATCTTGACCTTGTCTGATATGATCATATTGTCATAGGTGACTTTCCTAGCTACATTGTATCTCTATCAATTGTCGGCTTGATATTTGTTGAAGAGTTTGAAACTCTTTTGCAATATGTTCAGTCAAACTCTTAAGCTTACTAGAGGGGCTAGCTAGCGAACTAGAGTATCCTGGAACTAGCTTCTACAAAATTGGAATGACCTGCTTGTCTTTTGATCCTTCCATCCTCAATTTCTAAGTTGCAACAAACATTAATTTAAAACTTATCAGCTGCTCAATGTTCTTCTGCCCAGAATCAACTTGACCGGATGAGCCAAGTGCCAACAATGAACGACTAGACTCTCCAACCTGTTGACTAGCACTAGTGGCTTCATCACTTGGTGCAGTAACCATCTCAAACTTAGCCTCATCAGTATGTACATTTTGTGCCAGATGTTCAACATCCTCAACCTTTTTATTAGCTATATCCATTTCAATAACTTCTATTGGCATTTTTGATGATTATGTTCTGATTGTCATTGATGGACACACACTAGCTATGAGATCACCTCTTGAATGTATGAATTATGCTCAGTCGGTATTTGTTCCAAACTGGTATTATGTTGTAGTCTTTAGACTATCGGTGTTTTGCAGAAAGTGTTTACCAATGTCAAGTGGCATGAAGATCTCAAGCGGCATGAAGACCTCAAGCAGTTCAAGGATCTCAAGCGAAATGGAGCAAAGGAACTAAACGCGGCCGTTATCTTTTTCCCAGTCTTCATTTTTGTCAAACCGGTAATCTATTTAATGGTTAAACTGACATTACTCTAAGTTACCAACCGATAATTGGTAAAGTTGTATAAACCAGTAATACTCTATGATAAGTTACCAACCGGTATATTCTTGTGATGAGTTACTATCCACCGACACTTTGACGGTGATTTTGTGCCATGTTACCAAATGTGTCTAGATACAATGAACCTAGGAACTTGCAATGTAATCCTATTGGACCGACATGAAATTAGATTCCTTTTAAGGACATCATGTCTATGGTTTTAGAATGTGTAGCTGTTAGGGTTTTTGGTGGTTGATGAGTTCTTGTATGTGTGATCTTAACAAAGAAGATCAAGTCTGTGTGCTATAACAGAGTGTGGATTTATTAAAGACTAAAGTAATACTGAAACAAATTAGCAATGAGATACCATGGATCTAACCAAGCAGACTGTTCCATTTGCTATATCATTCACTTGTTGATTACTCACATCTTTGACAAGTTAGAAACCCTTAACCAGTCTGACCTTACCTAGTCTGGTTACTATTCTACAGATAGTTACTTGTGAGTTTCATCTCACCATGGTTTTTCCCATTTGGGTTTCCACGTCAAAATCTCTTATGTTATGGTGATTGTGCTTCTGTGGGTGAATGCCTTACTTGCTATTTGGTTTGCATTTGTGTTAACCGGTTTGTTAGTTAAACTGTTATACCAGTTTGGTGCTAGACTAATAAAGTGTTTGAGTTTAGTATTTTTTTGTATACTAATTCACCCCCCCTCTTAGTATTCATCAATTGGTATCAGAGCCAACCTTTCTATAAGTCTAACCACTTGGAAAGAGATGTGGGGGAATACTGTTAGGTCCCGGAGACAATTGAGAGGGGGGGTGAATCAATTGTCTAATAAATTCAAACCAAAAACCAATTGACCAACTTAATGCTTAATACCGGTAAACCAGTTAAGTATGCTGGCAGACAGTGTTAACAGTAAATTGCTATACCGGTAAAGATTAATGCATGAAACATAAACATAAAGTCATCCACAACACATAACACCAATATTTGTACGTGGAAACCCTGTAAGGGGAAAAACCACGGTGGGAAACCTTACCCACAATCAAATGATACTATTGCAGATAGTAAGTGTACATAATGGGGTCAGCACATACAGAAAGGCCAACAGCCTAGAGCTCACTACTCAATCACAAAATGGGAGTCACACTGACTACAGTTGGATGGTTAAATCCAATAAGAATGCACTGCACAAAATAGCATCTTCTTATGCTGTATTCAGTACCAGTGTAATGCTGATATGCTTCTACAAAAACCTAGCTTCACCTTCAAATGATGTCTTCATGTATACCTCTGCTTAATCTCGCATATACCTTCACTCAATTCTTTTCTGCATTCCACACTTGATCTTGTAAATAAGATCTTACATTTATACCATAACCTAAGACCAATTTTAGTAGGTTGGCTCTACAAGATATTACAATAAAAACATTTTAAATACAATATAATATCCGATGCAATAACCAATTAAACATGTCAGCTTAATGCATTTACATCAATAATAAATCATCTCCATAGCATGCCATGCTGATCTAGAAAAGATAAACCTGCCAGTGTAACCCTAGATAACCCGGACCTATTTGTCGGTAAAAGCAAATATGCAAATATGAATATACCAATGATTAATTCTTCAAAAAAAAGTGTCCACATGATTTCTTTGACATTACCAAGTGTCTTCCATATCATTCTAGATACCGGTGAACATTATATCCTATCGGTGAACCATATACCAGTAACTATGCAATAGTTACTTGCTTGCCGGTGAATGTTGTTGAATCTCCAAAGTGCTTGTTTTCAGTAGGTGTTGACATTAATGAGAAAACCATACCAAAATACCAACAACCTTCCCCTTTGGCATTGATGGCAACACAAGATGGAAAAACCATCAAAGTGCCAAAATAGAAATGCCAAATACCAAAAAAACCAACAATCTCCCTTAGACAACAATTTCTCCCCCTGGGAGCAACATGTGTTTTATCAAAAGATTTATTTTCAATACCAAACTCTCCTTAAAAGATAATGTGTTTTTCCATAGATATCTCTCCCCCTTTGACATCAAATGCCAAATCTACAAAAATTAATTTTATAAAAAATATCAACTACTCCCCCTGAGAAGTAGCGTCCTCATCAAAGACTGGAATAAAAGATTTATCTTTTAATTCTGTCAGTTGATGACAATTATCAACTGTCTAAGTCTCTACCGGTGGTGGTATGACTCCAAGTTGATCTTTGAGATATTCAAAAGTCTACTAATGGCCTCACTGCTGGAATGTGCTCCCAGCACCATACCTATAACAGTGTCACGCCAGTTGACAAACTGCCGTAACCAAGGTATACCACCTCATGCAGGCCCCTGTACAGATGGGCCAACATAGCTGATCCCCATGAAAACCTCCGGCCCTATGTCACCATCTCCTCTAATACCAACCCCCATCCCATAGAGAATCCCTTTGACCTGTGATCAGGAAAAAGAAATCCACCAATAAACCCTGCCAGTACTAATGGAAGGGGTGCGTAATCCAGGTCTAAGAACTCCTGCCACGGGATCTCATAACCACAGACTTTCTCATCATGGAAAATGCGGTGAAGTGCCTCTGTACCACCCTCCTCCGATTGCTCATATGGTAGTAGTGCACCTACTACAGGAATACGTAGGATCTTGTAACAGTCCTCTGGTGTGACTGTCATCTCTCTAGTAGCAAAATGAAAGGTGTTCATGTCACTGTGCCACCTCTTTGCAAGTGCTGTCAGTAGCCCCCGGTTCATAGTGAACCGAGGCATATCCAAAAGGGACGTCAAACCGCATCTCTCAATGATATCAAGGTCGGCCTGGGTCAACCACGGTATCAATGTCCACGGCCTTGAAAATCACTCCCACGATTGAACCACACCCAATTGGTCCTATCAACAAGCAAAACAAATCCAATATCAGTTTCCACGTCAAACCAAAGATATCAAAATCAAACTCACATCAACAACATGAAATAGTTTGCTCATCTACATCAAGTTCAAAATCCTATCATTTCATATCAACTTGTAACACAACTCAAGTTATCAAAAACCATATCAAAACTTGTAACACAAATCAAGTCTCCAAAACACATAAACTTGTAAAACAACTCAAGTTTTCCACCCATATCAGCTTGTAAAACAACTCAAGTTTCCAACCCACATCAGCTTGTAACACAAATCAGACTTCACACATTGAACTTGAAACAGAGTGCAAAAACAAATCATATTTTGATCAACACAACACATTGATATCTATACATAACTTGGAATATCACAAATCAAAACAAGTTATATCGACACTCATATTGGACAAATCCATAAAAATCATGACAGCACGACATAACAAATTCACAAATCACTTCATCTTGCAAAATTTTTCCAGATGCGCTAAAACAGTTTCTCGCTCCGCTAAAAACCACCCACACGCTAGGTTGTTTTTCCTACGCGCTATTCTATTCACCCCATGCATTAGATTGACTCTATGCGCTAAATCTTTCCCCCAATGCGCCACCTAACCTACCCTATGTGCTAAAACGTACCGATGCGCTAATCTATACCTCGCTGGCGCTACCTATTTGACCCTATGCGCTAGGTATACCCTACGAGCTAAAACCCCTTACCCATGCGAATCCCTGTGACCCCTATGTGCTAGGTATACCCTACGCGCTACCTTGTTGACCTGATGCGCTACCCTACGTGCGGCATGCGCTATTTTCACTCCCTGTGCTAAGCTAGATTTCCTATGTGCTACCCTATTTTGTTTCGGACGCAGCCCTAACAATCAGCTTGATGCACTACCTCAATTTTTGTATGCGCCAATCTACGACTTTGACGCACTAAAACGCTAAAACCAAATTTCAAAAATAAAAAAATGACCAAAAATGACCAAATAAAAAATCAAAAAGGGGTCAAATGTGATGACTTACTGGTGGTCCATATGCGGCAGGTCTCCGGTACCTCCGAACGCGCTCAAAACGATGTCTGGAATATGGAATAGGCATTTTGACCTCAGACCAAATTCTCTTTCTCCAAAGTCAACACTGCACAAATGAATCAAATCAAAGCACTTTTCCCCTTTTATAGGAGGAAAATGAAATTAGGGTTAGCCAAACGGACATGTAATATGATCGCGGTCTCCCCTATACCCTACACAATGTAAATTATCGGGAGATGAATCAATTCAAACATTTCACCTAGACAAAATCATACACACCAAACACAAACCGCCAAATCAAGTCAAAAATTTTCAAAATATTGATTCATCTCCCGAGGGGGCATCACCATCAAATATCGAATCTGGGGCATCATGCATCAAATCAAATCTGGGGCACGACTTGCAAATCAAAAGAGCAACACAAAAATGGCATTTGATCATAAATCACGATAACGCATCATTTTCTTTGAAATAACATGTGCACACACGTCACTTCAAAGAGGGGCAAAATGTAGACGTATTAAAATGACCATATTCCTAAATGAATATTTTATGTTCATTTCTCTATTTAATTAAATCCAATTTAATTAAATTATCCACATTCTTCTATTTAATTAAGTAAATTACTCAATTTATTTAAATTAAATTCACTATACCCATTTAATGAATAAATCATTTTATTCAATTAAATTCCCCCTATCCACTTTTAATTAAATTCAAATTTAATTAAATAGTTATATTAAATTGAATAAATCTAATTTATTTAATTTCCCCAAATTGCAACCAAATTGAATTAAATTAACTTTATTTCAATTAAATCCTATTATCCCTCCATCCACTTGCAAAATCCTACATCTCCCACTTGCCTTCCTAAACCCCTTTCTAATCCCTTCTAGACTCTTCTAATCGCTTCTAATTAGCCTAACCCATCTTCTAAACTTTGTCACATCCCTAAGCAAGGGGAAGTCACTTTTCAAATCCTCAAAGTCTTTGATAACCATTAAAGGCTTTAAGTCTTCAACCACTTAATTCCCCAAAGTCTCCCAAACCATTAATGGTTAATTCAACCCTCTTACATGGTTAGAGACTTTTTGCGTAACTTAACCTTAATCCAACCCAAGGGTCTCATCAAGCCTTTAATGCTTTGACCATGATTATCTTTTAATCATTTGCACAAGGGTTTATCCTTGGATTAACTCTTAATCCAATGGGTAAGCCTAACTTAAGCTTAACCCTTATCTCTAGATAACCATAAGGTCTTCTCAGGCATTTAATGTCGCCAACCCCTTCTCTCAACCCAACCCTATGTTGACATTTGTCACCATTTTATTGGTGCAAATTGCAAACATGGATTCCCAACTTTCAAACTCAACCCTTGATTAACTCTTTCAATCCTAGCCATCCATTGCCCTATTTTTGCTATAAATAGAGCTCTCATTCCAAAATTTTTGATAATCATTAATCCAAGTTTGTAGAATCACACTTATGCTCAAATACATTCAAGCTTTCATATATCATTTATGCTCATCATTTAGCCTCTCTTTTAACTAGGAATTAGTCTAAATATGCATGTTTAGAATACTTTCTTTATCATTTAGCTCAATCATAGACTAATATATCATGTTAGGATAGTATTTATACTAACCTTGTCATCTTATAACCTAGTTTATTGCATTTTAAGATCATGCATAGCTTAGGATGCATTTCATTCTAAAATCTATCAAAAACATCCCTCGTTCTTGCATTTGCCATCCCTAAACCATTTTGCTCAGTGATCTAAGAGCAAAAAAATTGGTTTGAGGGACATTGTAAGATAGAGAACCATGGGACCAACCTTGGGAAGCTGAGTGATACTTCATTACTCCATAGCTTGCACCAAGAAGTCCTGTGTGTGTGTGTGGACAAGTCTTTTAGAATATTTTCACATATTGAGTTCTATTGACCCGCTTTTCTTGCATACATTTCTGGCGCCCACCGTGGGGCATTACCCCATATATCTAATCGGTTTTGAAATATATCCACTTTTGCAGGTCCGCAAAAAATGAAAATCAGCGTGTGGGAAACATTCCCTGGTGCATCCAGTTAATAGTCTAGCGCATCCCGCTTACTGTTTAGCGCGTGAGGTCTATACTCTAGCGCGTGAAGTCCTTTCTTTAGTGCATGACTTCCATTAATCTTTTCTTGTAGGTATCAACGCGAGAGAAAAATAGAGTAGCGCATCAGAAAAATAGTTTGGCGCATCGGGTCTGTCAGATAGCGCATCCGGCTCATTGTTTAGCGTGTGCAGTCTATTCTATGGCGCGTAAAGTCTTTTCCTTAGCGCATCATATTTCTAACAGTTTTCTGTAGGTATCAACATGAGAGAGAAACATAATAGCGCATCGGGAAAATAGCTTAGTGCATTGGGGGCACATAATATCACGTAGGTGCTTTTTCTTAGCGTATAGACATCATTTCTTAGCGCATAGAGTTGGCAGAGCCAAAAATTTATGACAGAGTCAAAAATTAGGCTTGTGGGAGGCATAATATATATGGAATATAACATTTCCTCTTCTCTTTTCTCTTTCTTATACTTTATACTTTAAGTTATATTCCATATATATTGTCAGGATGTTTGAGAGGGGTTTCGGACCTCTAGGAGTTATAATGCAAAATCTAGTTTTTGGAAGATCTTCCAAATTTCAGACTTAGTCAAATTTCAGGGCATTTCAGGATCAGGATTGTAAAATTTGTAACCAAGATTAGAATTTAGGCTTGTGCAAGCCCATACTAATATTTGATCATGGACTGTGTGCAGGTTCTAATATTTTTTTTGTGCAGGGGAAGGAGTTAGTTTAGAGGCTTTAAGTTTCTTTTTTTACTTTCTTTCAACAAAAGTTGGTTAAAAAGAACTCACCTTTCATTTTTTGCAAAAGCTTAAAATAAACCTCATCATTTCATTTGGATGCATAAAATGAACTTCATGCCTTCCTTTTTGGTGTTTTAAAATAAAACTTCATCTTTTCTTTATTGCAAGGTAAAAAGAACAACAATTTCATATTTGCTTTCTTGCAAGATTAGAGGAAAAACACTTCATTTTGGAAGCTGTAAAAAGAACCAACAATCTTTACTTTGGCAAAAGTTTTAGAAAAAACCTCACCATCCTTTGATGTTTAAAAGGATTCACTTCATTTTGCAAAATAAAAAAACCTCATCTTCATTTTGTGCAAGGCAAAGAGGGAAAGTTTTCCCCTATCGACTTTAATTTTGTTGACCAAACATCACGATTTACTTTGTTGACCAAGCTTGTTTTACATAGGTTTTTGGAAATACACACTTTGCTATGAAAGGTTAAAAAGAACATCATTCTTATTGGAGCAACATCTCCAAATAAAAGTTAGCAAATCATTGTCTTGAAAGCTAAAAAGAACAACTTGATTGCCTTTTCTCGAAAGTGAAAGGAATATGCTCTCCCCTTAGTTGGGTGATCAAAAATCCAAACCACTCTTAAAGCTTTCTATATTTCAAGCATAAAACCTTTAGTAGGCCTGCCTTCCCGAGGAGTTGAAATCAACTTTTAAAGTTGTTTATGGCCGGTGTGAAGGGAACGACCTAAGTGGGGAATGACTTTGATGCTAAGAATTCCAACCCACTATAATCAAATGTGGAAAGTGATGAAAGTCCTTTTCAACGGTTGTGCGCAATGATTAGCCTTCCCCTAGTATCCTTGAGATACATAAAGCCTTTGTTCTAAAGGTTGGGAAGCCTCCTGAGGGAGTTTATCACTGATGGCCGAACAGGAAGCCTGATTACAAACCATAGAAATAAAAGCTTTGAACCGAGTCAGTAACCAGACATTTATAACATCATAGTGCAAGGGTGGGGAAGAATCCGCCCCCAAGATTACTCACCATATATCTTCCAAGATAACTACTCAACTATGAAGCGATTCACTTTGAGTTAATTTCTAGCAAAAGGAAAAAAAATGGGCACCCTCTAGGGGGTGACAAGGTTGTTTAAGCTGACAGAGTATCGAGACTAGTGGGCTATGATATTGTCAATGACCTTTGAATAAAGAGTCTATCTAATGTGTCTTTTGTTGTAGATCAAACCAGTGATAACATTGAAGATTTGAACACATCCTCAAAAGAATATACACTCAATGTTTAGCATTAGGATGATCATTATCTTCATGTGTGCTATGTATTCTTGTCACAAATGTTAAAATATCTTGCAAAGTATCCAACAATCAAACTCAAAAGTCAGTTCAAACAAGGAAAAATCATAAAGTGGAGAAGATTTCCAAATCCAACAAAGCATCTTTTGAGATGGTTATCAACATTTCAACTATCTTTAGGAAAGACTTTCATCCAGCAAGATTAGGGGAATACCAAACCATGTAATCAAGATTTTATCTATTCGACTTAGTAAGCTTGAGTATCCAAAAAGAAATCATCCATCAAAATCACAAGTGTTAAAAATTCCAAAAATCATAGAAAAACAACCAAGTCAAAATATATCAGAGCAGTTTAGCGCGTGAGAGCAACTTCTTAGCATGTGGGGACCATCTTTTAGCGCATTAAACCTTCACCTTAGCGCATTAAGTCTTAACATTAGCGCTTCATAGAAATCCAATTCTAGTAGTTTCAAGTAGCACGTTTTGAAAACAGTTTAGCGCGTTGAAGCATCAACTTAGCGCGTGGAAGCCAAACTTTAGCGCATAGGGTTTAACAGTTAGCGCATTGGTGGCCCATATTGGCACATGACCTTTTTGAACCAAGGCAAAAGAAAAATAAACCAGTTAGCATGTATCAGGGGGAAGTGTAGTGCGTGGAGTCTTTTCTCTAGCGCATTGAGAATTTGTTTTAGTGCATCTAGTCTCTGGCTTAGCACATGGTCAAAACTCAGCAAACCAGAGAGCAAAACAAGCCTTTCTAGAAAAAGTTTTCAAACTTCTTGAGTATCCTTTCAGGTCCAATATCAAATGCAATCACAAGAAATCAAATCAAAACACCAGAGAAATCATTTCCAAATCAAACAAGTCAATCTTAGAACAAAAGTTGTCAAATCCAAAACTAGCTAAAGATAAGACTTTATCCTATCAAAATCAGGTATTATCATCACCTTGATCAAAAGGTCCATCATCTAAAGGATTCTATCAAACAACATACCAAGTTTAAAAATTAAGTTGTCAAATCAATTTTCCATATCAGGAGACTTTATCCATATCATTTGACACACTTTGTCGTGAGGGGGCATCTAAACCTTCATTTGATAAAAGTAGACTTAAGTTTTCAAACGAAGTATCTCGATCCAAACATCGAAGGAAACCATTGATCATTCGTGTATGACCACTCCTCATATTTTGAGAAGAACAAGTCTTCATCAGAAAACTAAGTTAAAGAAGAGACAACCTAGTCCTAGGGCCCTTATCAAAAGAAGTAAATTTCTCTGCGTCAACCTATCAAAAGCATCAACTTTGATCATTCATCATCAAACCAAAAAAAAAGGAAACCTAGTCAAAGGAAATGAGTCCTAGCATAAATCAAGATCATGATATCATGGCTCTCCAATCTAATCCCATTTTTGATCAAGATCCCACCTATCAAGAATCTTATGATGATCCCCTAAAATTTTGGTATTCCATCCACGATGACCCTCTTTCATCTCAAGAGCAGAGTCCCATTCAACATCCATCTCTTAAGAAAAATCATGATATTCCTTCCATATCCTCCACTATTCTATTTCAAAATCAAGAGAAAAGCACAAAATCAAATGATCCTACTCCAAGTCAAGATCAAGATCAAGGAATCTTTTCATCCTCCAAATCTATCTTAGGTCCTTTCATTCCAAAGTCAATCTCTTCATCCTCCAAATCTATCTTAGGTCCTTTCATTCCAAAGTCAAACTCTTCTTCTTCCTCCAAATCTATCTTAGGTCCTTTCATTACACAATCAAACTCTCCATCCCTTTCATCCATCTTAGGTCCTTACTTCCCTCCATCCACAAATCCATCACCTCAAATGATCCATAAGCAAGATCAACAAAGGCACACATCTTTGAACTTCTTTCAACCCTCTATCTAAACATCTTTCTAGAACTATTCTTCTATCATTTTCTCTATCTATTTAGGGTCCTTCTGTTCCAAAATTCAATTTTCCTCCATCTCTTCATCACTTCTCAAGTACCAACACTCATCCTAAAAACATTTCTATCTATCCTTGCACAAATCTTCAAACATTCTATCTATTATCCAACACCTCTTTTCTATCCTTCCATCCCTTTCATTCAATCCTTTGCATAAATCCTTCATCTGTGAAATAGGAATTTGTGTCATTTTGTCACATACTTGCCCATGCTCAAATCTCATGTTCAGTCCTTTTCCTAGATATCTATTCATGAAATGCTTCAGAATCCGAGGTTGTTCCTCTTTAACATTTTCTTTTGGTTGGGATACACACTCAATCCAGAAAAGAACCACTTATCATATCTTGGTACCAACATATTTTGATTACTATATCTCATACACTTAATTGATTTCTCTAAATCATTGTGATCTCTTAAATTGAAGACATGGCTAGTGAAAAATCTAAAATCTTGCTTCAGCGCCACTATAATTATCAGACCTGTGTAAGTTTCATCACTTACAAGCCAATGCAAGAAAAAAAAAAAAGAAGAAATATCAAAAGCATGAGCAAGAAAATGAATATCAAGAAAAGCAAAATGCAATGAAATGCAATATCAAAATGCTTGGCTATAGGAACATGCAAGTAACTCCATCGGGGCTATGGATGCCTGGCTGGCAATGGAGCAATATTTGTGAAATTACAGCGATAACCTCGTCAGGGCTATGGACACTCGCTGGCAACGAGGCTCTATCTAGGATGATTTTGAAGTCAAGGTAACTCATGTAGCTAGCCATGCTGGATTCTGAAGATTACAATGATCATATGAGCTAGAATAAACCCACTTGCACACACATGGGTAATCAAAGACTAAGTACCTTGATCCAGTTTGGGATTCTTATTCCCTTTTGAGTCTGCTTCCTAGTTGCTAGAAATGTTCAGTTGAAATTTCCAGAGGTTCTAAGTGTGGGTTGGGTCTCTATCTTTGAAAAGTTTGAGAACACTTATTCAGATGATGCTAAATGTTGTGGCAATCTTACATATCACCTCTTTGTAAATGAAAACCTCTATGCTTGGGGGTAAAGTTCATCCACTCTATTCTTCTTACCATATCTCCCATTATCCTTCCTCCAATATCCATTACCCTATCTAGCTTCATCATTATCTATAATCTTGCTTCACCTCATTCATATCCTCTAATCCATATCCCTTATCCTATCTATTCATTTCTTCTATCATCCAATTCTTTCTGCAATCTTGCTTCACTCTAATCCATATCCCTTATCCTATCTATTCATTTCTTCTATCATCCAATTCTTTCTACAATCTTACTTCACTCTAATCCATATTCCTTATCCTATCTATTCATTTCTTCTATCATCCAATTCTTTCTACAATCTTACTTCACTCTAATTCATATCTATCTATCCTATCTATTCATTGCTTCCATCATCCAGTGCTATCTATATCCTATCTCTATCCATATCCCCTTTTTCATCCTTGATCTTGATAAAAAACTATGGACAACAAATCTATTTCCACCTCAATGGTTCAATCATCCATTCATCCATTCCTTGTCTTGATATACATTAGGGCAACCAAATACATCTTTCTTCTAATCCACAAACTCAAAAAAATCAAAATATCCAAAAAACTCAAAAAAATTAAAATATCCAAAAAACTCAAAAAAATCAAAATATCCAAAAAACTAAAAAAAAATCAAAATATCCAAAAAACTCAAAAATTCAAAATATCCAAAAACTCAAAAAAATCAAAATATCCAAAAAACTCAAAAACATCAAAATATCCAAAAAACTAAAAATCAACAAAATCAAAAAAAATAAAATCAAAGCATGAACACATGGACCATCCATCAAATCAGATCAACAACAGGAAAACTCTCAAAGTCTGCAATCAAACTTATCACATGTCTTGTTAATCAATTCATTACTTGAAATCAACATCAACATCAAACATGTCTTATACAGGGATAGGTACACTCGAAACCAGACAGATCGGTCTTATACGGGGTACTCACTCTTTGAAACCAGACATTTCTATCAATCATCAAGTCTTGATAATCAATCCATCTATCAACATCAACATCAACATGTCTTATACAGGGATAGGTACACTTGAAACCAGACAGATCGATCTTATATGGGGTCCTCACTCCTTGAAACCAGACATTTCTATCAATCATCAAGTCTTGATAATCAATCCATCTATCAACATCAACATCAACATGTCTTATACAGGGATAGGTACACTCGAAACCAGACAGATCGGTCTTATACGGGGTACTCACTCTTTGAAACCAGACATTCCTATCAATCATCAAGTCTTGATAATCAATCCATCTATCAACATCAACATCAGCATGTCTTATACAAGGATAGGTACACTCGAAACTAGACAGATCGGTCTTATACGGGGTACTCACTCTTTGAAACCAGACATTCTTATCAATCATCGACCAAATCATAACAATGACATCAATCAGTATGACTACTGGATTTTATTATAGTTAGCCTTATCTTTATCAATTGATGGAAATACATGTTTCTGTCATGCCCAAAACTTTAGGGCAAAAACGGAACAAATTTTTTTTTAAAAGATACTAAATTTAATTAACAAGCACACTCTTGCGACAAGCGTTAACGAAAATTTCATTAATAAATTCGAGCTCATTCTAGAACGAACGAAGCATCGACAATCTGTTATAATTTAATTGCGGAAAAACCTACTGGTTTAAATTCTATCTCCAAAAGATATTTAATTAATAGTTTTATTAAATTATTCATACTAAAAGTATTAGGAGAGATATTTTAATTTTATCCTCCAATATGACTTTATAGTCTTTTTAATTCTTTTATATTTCTCTTTATAATTTAACCAAAATTAAAATCGGGATTAATTAAATATATACATATATACATAATTGATTATGCATATATTTATATATTTGAAATTTAATTACTTATACAAAAATGCTCAAATTCATACATTTACATACATATATATATAATTTCCATATGTATTTATGGAAACATATATATATGTATATTACTAAACTGGTAATTATTTTAATAATGATTTTAATTAACTGCCCTAACCTCCACTCGGTTAGGGTTTTAAACCCTATAAATTATTATATTTTTCTTTAAACTGTTACACATCTTAGCTGGGCCGAAGCCCTAGGCGGCCAAGAATCCATCCTTTTTTTTTTTAGCAGGTCGCGGGGGTTTAATGGCATGCTGGGCCGCGCGCGCGCCACTGTGTGAGCGCACAGTGGGCGCCGCGACACCACTATGTGCCCACACAGTGGGCGCCGCTGGCGGCACCACTGTGTGGCCACACAGTGGCGGCCGTGGCCGTCCACTGTGTGCCCACACAGTGGGAGCCGCAAGCGGCTCCACTGTGTGTGCACACAGTGGGCGCCGCGCGGTCGTCCACTGTGCGTACACACAGTGGAGCCCGCGGGGTTCCCATCTTAATTTTTTTTTTAAATATTTTTTTTTTAAAATCTAAATTAACATTTAAAAATAAATGTATATATATATATTTATATATATATATATATATATATATATAAATATATATATATACATATTTATATATAAGTATATATATATATGTGGTATATTCATAAATTAAAAGCATAGATAAAAGATAGATTTAAATTCTAAATAAAATCTATATATATTTTAAAAGAGAATTATTACATGCAAAATTCTAAGCTAATAAAATAAAGGAAAAGATTACCTTAAGTTAAATCAAGAATTTAATTATTATATATATATATATATATATATATATATATATATATATATATATATATATATATATATATATATATATATATATATTAATTTAAATGCATCTATAAGACAAGCTTTTAAATCAATGTTTAACAAAAACAATTACAATTTAAAGTATTTCACAAGGATACATTATACGTCTTTTTTTGTAATAAGAAATCCATTAACATGCTTTATTTTTTTTTCTAAATAGATTATTCACATAAAACAACTTCTCTTCCATCTAAAATACTTATAAAGCTTTCAGCTTAAATAAACTTCTATTTTGACTTAATTAAAAAATATAGGTAAAAATCTAAATGAAATCAGACTTTTCATTTCTTTCATAAAACAAGAAGCTTGCATGCATTACTAATTTGCTTTTCTTTTTCAATTATTCAAGGAGTAAAATCAAGCCTTTTCTCTTTCTTAAAAACATCTCTATTATATACTACCAAATTTACAGCAAGGTTTTCTCTGAACAGTCACAACAATAAGACTTCAAATCTATTATTACAAAATTACAACTTGCTTCTCCTTTCTCTTGAGGCATTTATTTACAACAACTTTAAACATACATCTGCAACTGAATTCAAATATCTTCAAATACAATCTTCTGAATATCTTTCATGAATCCTATCCTCTTTCTTCTGAATTTCCTGCATAATAGAAAACACAAAACTGACCACGGAGTGCTCACCTCCCAGCCCAGGCTAACTGGTAGCCACCCCCGAGCTCGGAGAACCAATTCCTAGACGGGTAACAAACAGGCAAACACAAAGAAACACAAAGCCTACAAATATTCCAGACACATTCCCAACCTGGCTTTCACAGCACCACACTCTGGTGGTGAACATTATCAAAGGGTGGTAGTGGACCAAATACCCTGAGGAGAATCTGCAAGTATGTAATAACAAGAAGCCACCTCATGGCACAATAACAAATCAAAATCTCAACCCCATAATTCCTTATACCCCCCAAAGGCATTCTAGCCTTATAACCCTCCTTATGACCCCCATTGCACAAACAGGCCATGCAGCAAGGGTCACACAAAGATCCCTTGTGATCGCTCTCTAAAGAGAGTCTCTCACTCGAGGGCTGTCACTGCTACCACCCTCAAGATCCTCTTCTCTCCCAAGAGAAAGAGAGATCTTGAGAAAACTCCCAAAACACATTCATTCATAAAACAAAACCAAAAGATTTTCAAAAATTCGTTTTCAAGAATACAGACTTTCTTATTCAACAACTTCCAAAAAATAACAAAATCAAGTCATTAAAAGTAAAAATGAAACCAACCTTAATCTGCCCAAAGGTTATAATGATATCTGAAGAAGAGCTGCCCAATCCACAATTCTTTATATTCCTTAATCAATTTCTTTAACCCATAACATTATTTTTCTTCCAAGTTTTCTTCTGTCTCCAAAAATGGAGAGTGGGTGATTAACCAGCTATTCCCAAAAATCCTCCTTAAGAAGCTCACTCACTGAGTTCTCACAGGATTCTAAAAAAAATCAACAAAAAGAAGGAAGAAAGCAAAATGCAAAAAGACTTTCCTTCCAAGAAGGAAAATCTTGGTTTGATTTTCCTTCAATTTTCAATTTTCGCTCAACTCAAAAAAGCCAATTTTTAAAGCGTTAAAAAGATCATAATAAAGTAGAAACTTGCCTAAAATTACCCCTAACCCCTAGGTATACCTTATGGGCTTCAGGAAACCCTAATAAACTACCCCTAGGTGTTCATTTAACCCATTTTAAACCCCTCTGAAGTTTATTTTCGGGTCAAACATAAGTTGACCACACCAAAAATTATATTCTCAAAATATCTTTTTGACAACACATTATTTTATTTAAAATTAATAATAATTAACACTTTCCCATCAAGAGACAAGATAAAATATTAAAATTTAAATCCTCACATGTGTCAAGTGACACAAATAAAATACTTTTACAAAAATAAACATGAAATTGTCTCTTGAGGTTTTTACACAATACATTTAAATAACACATAACACACATGCAACATGTACTGATACGAATAAAATACAACACAAACGGGGTGTTGTCTCTCCAAATAGACAAACCCTGGCTTTACGAACATACATAAGTCTAGGTTTGATTCTCCGTAATTTTCCATGGTCACATGGTAAATTTCCTGCGCATCTCATTGTACACATTAGTACTCCCAAATATTCATATAAAATATAATTCAATAATATAACAATGCACATCATTACTTGCATACAATTTTCATCTGCACAGATTGAATACATCTTTTGTCAAGCAAATTCACATAAGCAATTTTCATCCCAATTCACATAAACTAAACATACATCATAGTTCTATATTCAAAGTAAGGTCCTGCAAATTCATTAACGACATCTATCATTGCAATATCATTCTATCTAATAATCATGTAGTGTTCTATCTCATAAAGCATGTAAGTAAAACATCAATTCATAGCAATGTTATCCAATATCCTGAAAACATAAAAGTTCTAAATCTCAAAAATGCATCAAAACAAAGTATCCATAGTAGTCTAAAATATAAAATCCACTGAATGTCAAACTGAGTCGAGGTGAGGGCTCACATCCTCCCCCTCTAGGCATGAACTTCCTCCTGGAGTTCATCAAAGAGGTGAGGGTACTCTGATCTCATACGTGCTGCGTCCTCCCATGAAGCCGTAACCTCATCATAACAATCCCACTGGACCCTAACCTGGTCCAGCTCTCGACCTCGAAGGGCCAATGTCCGGCGTGCCAAAATGCGAATGGGCTCCAAAGCTAGCTGCCCGTCCGACTCCACCTGCAAGGCATCCCAATCTAAAATGTGAGACTCATCATAGATATATTTTCTCAAAACTGAAACATGAAACACATCGTGGATGCGTGACAGGCTAGGTGGCAAAGCTAAACGGTAGGCAACTGGGCCTATCCTCTCGAGAATCTCAAAAGGTCCTACAAAGCGAGGTGCGAGCTTAGAACCCTTTCCGTAGCGGATCGGACTCTTATGCGGTCGCACTCTCAAGAAAACTCTGTCTCCAACCAAGTAACTACGGTCAATCCTCTTTGCATCGGCATACTTCTTCTGTCTATCCTGAGCCTCTCTGAGACGCTGCCTAATCAAATCCACCTGCTGTTCCATATCTCGAACTAACTCAGGACCAATGGCAACTCTATCCTCTATGCGATCCCAACTCAAGGGTGTCCTGCAAGGCCTGCCGTATAATGCCTGGTAGGGTGGCATTCCCAAAGAAGTGTGATGCCCATTGTTATAGGCAAACTCCACTAAGGGAAGATACTCCTCCCACCGGGTCTGATGATCCATGACGTACATACGAAGCATATCCTCTAACACCTGATTGACTCTCTCTGTCTGACCATCTGTCTCCGGGTGATAAGCTGTACTGAAATTGAGCTTTTTGCCCATAGCTGCCTGTAATGACTTCCAAAAAGTAGAAGTGAAAAGAGAATCCCTGTCAGAGATAATCTTGCGGGGTACGCCATGTAGTCTAACAATATCTCGCAAGAACACCTGTGCTACTGCAGGAGCTGTGAATGTAGTACGGACTGGTGAAAAGTGAGCTACTTTGGTCAACTTGTCAACTGTCACCAAGATAGCATCATGGCGACGAGAAGACATAGGGAGACCAACGATGAAATCCATGGATATAGTATCCCACTTCCACTCTGGTATAGCATGAGACTGAAGCAACCCACCTGGATGGCGGTGCTCCGCCTTTACCCTCTGACACTCGAGACACCGAGCTACTATCTCAGCAATGAGCTGCCGCATTCCCGGCCAATGATACAACTGCCTCAAGTCTGCATGCAACTTCTTAACCCCGGGATGCGCTGCATAAGGAGCTCTATGAGCTTCCGAGACAATGAACTCTCGCAACCCTCCGGAGGAAGGTACATAAATGCGCCCTCTATGGCGTAATAGTCCATCGGACTCCAAGGAATAATCCACATATTTCCCTTCTAGAGTGACCGGAGAACGTAACACCTGACAAACCTCTACATACCATCCATCCTCTGACAAATGCCGAAGTATGCGGTCCCTCAAGTCTGTGCCCATGGATATGGTGCAAACCTCATGACGTCTCCTACTCAGGGCATCTGCAACTACATTTTCCTTACCCTTGATGTAGTGAACGTCAAAATCATATTCGCACAAAAACTCCATCCATCTCCTCTGACGTGCATTAAGGTTTGGCTGAGTGAAGATATACTGAAGACTCTGGTGATCTGAATGCAACTCAAAGTGATGTCCCAAAAGGAAGTGTCTCCACCTCACAAGTGCATGCACTACTGCTGCGAGCTCAAGGTCGTGAGTGGGATAATTAAGTTCATGAGTCTTAAGTTTCCTAGACTCGAAAGCTATGGCCCTACCACCTTGCATAAGAACTGCCCCTAAACCCTCTAAGGAAGCATCGGTACAAACCATGAAATCAGCTGAAGGATCTGGTACAACAAGGATAGGAGCGCTAGTAAGTGCCTTCTTGAGTTCCTGAAAGGCCTTCTCGCACTTCTCTGTCCACTCGAATTTCTTCCCTTTACGCTGAAGAGAGGTAATAGGGTGTGCGACTCTGGAGAATCCTTCGACAAAACGTCGGTAATATCCTGCTAAACCCATAAAACTCCTGACCTCTGTCACACTGGTAGGCGCTGGCCAATCCATAATAGCCCTAATCTTTGATGGGTCCACTGAGATCCCATCACCGGAAATAACATGTCCAAGGTACTTGACCTTAGATCGAAAGAAAGCACACTTCGATAGGCTGCCAAACAACTGGTTATCTCACAAACACTGCAATACCTATTTGAGGTGCTCCTCATGCTCCTTCTCATTCCGAGAATATATCAATATATCATCGAGGAACACAATAACAAAACGGTCCAGAAAGGTACGGAACACCCCATTCATGAGACTCATAAAAACTGCTGGGGCATTCGTAAGTCCAAAGGGGACTACGGTAAACTCATAGTGACCATATCTAGTGCGAAAAGCGGTCTTGTGGATATCACTTTCCACTATTCTCAACTGATGGTATCCTGACTTCAGATCTATTTTGGAAAAGACTTTGGCACCCTGAAGCTGGTCAAATAAATCATCAATTCTAGGCAAAGGATATCGGTTCTTGATGGTTACTTTATTTAGCTGCCGATAATCCATACACAATCGGAGAGATCCATCCTTCTTCTTAACGAAGATAACTGGTGCACCCCACGGGGATACGCTAGGACGGATATGACCCTTCTCAAGAAGTTCCTCAAGCTGAATTTTAAGTTCATTAAGCTCATTTGTGGTCATTCTATAAGGTGCTCTGGAAACTGGCTCGGCTCCTGGTACTAGGTCTATATGAAAATCAATCTCTCTGCGGGGAGGCATTCCCGGTAACTCTGAAGGAAATACATCTGAGTATCCCTGAAGGATAGGATGGTCATCGAGCGATGTTTCCTTTTCCTCCTCTTCTCCTCTGTCACTGATAGTGATAGCAAAAAGCTGACATCCCTTCCGCATGCTCCGCTTGAGCTGCATTGCGGAGATCATCCGAAGAGACACGGGCCTCTGAATCCCGGTGATAACTATGGGCGAACCATGATCATCCTCACACTCGATCTTTTTCAGGCGGCAATCCATCTTGGCTCTGTGGGCATAAAGCCAATCCATGCCAAGTACGATTCCATAAGATCCAAGTGGAGTCACTCTAAGGTCTACTACAGTGGTGGTCTTGCCAATCTACAACTGACATGCCCTAACTTCTGATTCCACTGACACTCTAGCCCCTGAAGCTAATTCCACTTCCCAACTGACACCCTGCCTAGTTGCCACTAGCCCGCAACGCTCCACAACCAATGGAGATATAAAGGAGTCAGTAGCTCCTGAATCAAACAAAATAGATACATTGTTACCTCTGATTATACCTGAAGATTCGATAACCGTGGCTTGATGATCGGCCTGGCGGTTGTCAACCGCTGCAAATACTCTATGGGACCTACGCATATCACCAACTGTCGGCTCTGAAGCGGCCATCCGCTGACTCCCTGCTACCTGTCCCTGAGGGCAATCCCTCGCCAAGTGCCCCATGGCTCCACAAGTAAAGCAAGCACCCCGTGCCTGGAACTGGGCACCCTGAGGCCTAGAAAAACCCTGTCCTCCTGTCCTACTGGATCCGCTGTACCCACCCCTGGAGGACTGCTGAGTCCCCGCTGGCTGTGTGTACTGCCCCTGTGCTCTCTGATCACGTTTCTGTCCCTGAGTCTGCCACTGCTTGGGCTTGGAGCCCTGCGGATACTGTGGAGGCTTCTGCCTCTGGTTCTGTGGTGTCTGTTGTGGAGGAGGGGGTTTGGAGAACCCCTGAGAATTTCGGTTGTTCCCCTTCCAATGTGGTTTCTGGAATCCATAAGTCTGAGGTGCAGGATTTCGGTTCTGATACCGATCCCTATTATCCTGTGGTCTAACCTGAATTTCCTCGGCAATCAGTGCCTTCTCTACAGCAACCCGAAGGCTCTCTGGAGCGGACATCCTAACAGGCCCGGCTATACCGGCATTCAATCCCCTGATGAAGCGGTTTACAAGAAGTTTCTCATCCTTTAGATAATCTACATATGGCAACAACTCAAAGAATTTACTCTCATACTGGGTTACTGACAAGCCTTTTTGTTGGAGATCATGAAATTCGTCTATACGACACTGCCTGAAGTGCTCTGATAGGTACCTCTCACGGAACCTCTCGGTGAATATCTCCCAAGTGAGTGTATCGGGTACTAATCCGCATTTGTACTCTTCCTGTCTCCACCAGGTGGAGGCTGTCCCTCTCAGAAGATGAACTGCAACACGTGCTTTCAAGTTGCTCTCATAAGAACGCAACGCAAAGCACCTCTCAAGACTCAGAAGCCATGCCTCGGCCTCTACTCCATCTGTAGAACCTCCGAAGGATGGTGGTTGGAGTCGCATGACCTCTCTGATGAGATCCCCTGGATCTCGACGACCTCTCTCAAAATAAACTGGTTCCACTACAGGAGGTGGTCCTGGCATATGCACTGACTCTGGCTCATTACCACCCTGGCTCTCTATAGGAATCGGAGCTGGGCTCCTGCTCCGTTCTCTATCAACAGATCTATGACTCCCAGAGTCATGACTCCTAACCGGAGGGTTCTCTGCAGGAATCCTTTCCTGAACAATGCCAATAAGATTCTGAATGGCTGCTAGAAGGTCACGGTTAGGTTCATTTGGCTGTTCGGGAGGTGCTCTTGGGTTCTCCTCTGGAACCGATGCCTCCCTCTCTTCCTCATCGCGAGCTAGGCACTCACGTCTAGGACCCCGTCCGCGCTGGCGAGCTTGTCGCGTCAACGGAGGCATCCTAAGAGGAAATAAGACAAATCAATTAATTTATTTCTTTTAGAATTAAATTTATTTAAATTCAGGATTCCATTAACAAAATACTTTAAAATATTCTAAGGCGAAACGTAAGTGAGTAAGGCTCCTAGTGTGGAAACCCTGCTCTGATACCAAAATGTCATGCCCAAAACTTTAGGGCAAAAACGGAACAAATTTTTTTTTTAAAAGATACTAAATTTAATTAACAAGCACACTCTTGCGACAAGCGTTAACGAAAATTTCATTAATAAATTCGAGCTCATTCTAGAACGAACGAAGCATCGACAATCTGTTATAATTTAATTGCGGAAAAACCTACTGGTTTAAATTCTATCTCCAAAAGATATTTAATTAATAGTTTTATTAAATTATTCATACTAAAAGTATTAGGAGAGATATTTTAATTTTATCCTCCAATATGACTTTATAGTCTTTTTAATTCTTTTATATTTCTCTTTATAATTTAACCAAAATTAAAATCGGGATTAATTAAATATATACATATATACATAATTGATTATGCATATATTTATATATTTGAAATTTAATTACTTATACAAAAATGCTCAAATTCATACATTTACATACATATATATATAATTTCCATATGTATTTATGGAAACATATATATATGTATATTACTAAACTGGTAATTATTTTAATAATGATTTTAATTAACTGCCCTAACCTCCACTCGGTTAGGGTTTTAAACCCTATAAATTATTATATTTTTCTTTAAACTGTTACACATCTTAGCTGGGCCGAAGCCCTAGGCGGCCAAGAATCCATCCTTTTTTTTTTTAGCAGGTCGCGGGGGTTTAATGGCATGCTGGGCCGCGCGCGCGCCACTGTGTGAGCGCACAGTGGGCGCCGCGACACCACTATGTGCCCACACAGTGGGCGCCGCTGGCGGCACCACTGTGTGGCCACACAGTGGCGGCCGTGGCCGTCCACTGTGTGCCCACACAGTGGGAGCCGCAAGCGGCTCCACTGTGTGTGCACACAGTGGGCGCCGCGCGGTCGTCCACTGTGCGTACACACAGTGGAGCCCGCGGGGTTCCCATCTTAATTTTTTTTTTAAATATTTTTTTTTTAAAATCTAAATTAACATTTAAAAATAAATGTATATATATATATATTTATATATATATATATATATATATAAATATATATATATACATATTTATATATAAGTATATATATATATGTGGTATATTCATAAATTAAAAGCATAGATAAAAGATAGATTTAAATTCTAAATAAAATCTATATATATTTTAAAAGAGAATTATTACATGCAAAATTCTAAGCTAATAAAATAAAGGAAAAGATTACCTTAAGTTAAATCAAGAATTTAATTATTATATATATATATATATATATATATATATATATATATATATATATATTTATTAATTTAAATGCATCTATAAGACAAGCTTTTAAATCAATGTTTAACAAAAACAATTACAATTTAAAGTATTTCACAAGGATACATTATACGTCTTTTTTTGTAATAAGAAATCCATTAACATGCTTTATTTTTTTTTCTAAATAGATTATTCACATAAAACAACTTCTCTTCCATCTAAAATACTTATAAAGCTTTCAGCTTAAATAAACTTCTATTTTGACTTAATTAAAAAATATAGGTAAAAATCTAAATGAAATCAGACTTTTCATTTCTTTCATAAAACAAGAAGCTTGCATGCATTACTAATTTGCTTTTCTTTTTCAATTATTCAAGGAGTAAAATCAAGCCTTTTCTCTTTCTTAAAAACATCTCTATTATATACTACCAAATTTACAGCAAGGTTTTCTCTGAACAGTCACAACAATAAGACTTCAAATCTATTATTACAAAATTACAACTTGCTTCTCCTTTCTCTTGAGGCATTTATTTACAACAACTTTAAACATACATCTGCAACTGAATTCAAATATCTTCAAATACAATCTTCTGAATATCTTTCATGAATCCTATCCTCTTTCTTCTGAATTTCCTGCATAATAGAAAACACAAAACTGACCACGGAGTGCTCACCTCCCAGCCTAGGCTAACTGGTAGCCACCCCCGAGCTTGGAGAACCAATTCCTAGACGGGTAACAAACAGGCAAACACAAAGAAACACAAAGCCTACAAATATTCCAGACACATTCCCAACCTGGCTTTCACAGCACCACACTCTGGTGGTGAACATTATCAAAGGGTGGTAGTGGACCAAATACCCTGAGGAGAATCTGCAAGTATGTAATAACAAGAAGCCACCTCATGGCACAATAACAAATCAAAATCTCAACCCCATAATTCCTTATGCCCCCCAAAGGCATTCTAGCCTTATAAAACTCCTTATGACCCCCATTGCACAAACAGGCCATGCAGCAAGGGTCACACAAAGATCCCTTGTGATCGCTCTCTAAAGAGAGTCTCTCACTCGAGGGCTGTCACTGCTACCACCCTCAAGATCCTCTTCTCTCCCAAGAGAAAGAGAGATCTTGAGAAAACTCCCAAAACACATTCATTCATAAAACAAAACCAAAAGATTTTCAAAAATTCATTTTCAAGAATACAGACTTTCTTATTCAACAACTTCCAGAAAATAACAAAATCAAGTCATTAAAAGTAAAAATGAAACCAACCTTAATCTGCCCAAAGGTTATAATGATATCTGAAGAAGAGCTGCCCAATCCACAATTCTTTATATTCCTTAATCAATTTCTTTAACCCATAACATTATTTTTCTTCCAAGTTTTCTTCTGTCTCCAAAAATGGAGAGTGGGTGATTAACCAGCTATTCCCAAAAATCCTCCTTAAGAAGCTCACTCACTGAGTTCTCACAGGATTCTAAAAAAAATCAACAAAAAGAAGGAAGAAAGCAAAATGCAAAAAGACTTTCCTTCCAAGAAGGAAAATCTTGGTTTGATTTTCCTTCAATTTTCAATTTTCGCTCAACTCAAAAAAGCCAATTTTTAAAGCGTTAAAAAGATCATAATAAAGTAGAAACTTGCCTAAAATTACCCCTAATCCCTAGGTATACCTTATGGGCTTCAGGAAACCCTAATAAACTACCCCTAGGTGTTCATTTAACCCATTTTAAACCCCTCTGAAGTTTATTTTCGGGTCAAACATAAGTTGACCACACCAAAAATTATATTCTCAAAATATCTTTTTGACAACACATTATTTTATTTAAAATTAATAATAATTAACACTTTCCCATCAAGAGACAAGATAAAATATTAAAATTTAAATCCTCACATGTGTCAAGTGACACAAATAAAATACTTTTACAAAAATAAACATGAAATTGTCTCTTGAGGTTTTTACACAATACATTTAAATAACACATAACACACATGCAGCATGTACTGATACGAATAAAATACAACACAAACGGGGTGTTGTCTCTCCAAATAGACAAACCCTGGCTTTACGAACATACATAAGTCTAGGTTTGATTCTCCGTAATTTTCCATGGTCACATGGTAAATTTCCTGCGCATCTCATTGTACACATTAGTACTCCCAAATATTCATATAAAATATAATTCAATAATATAACAATGCACATCATTACTTGCATACAATTTTCATCTGCACAGATTGAATACATCTTTTGTCAAGCAAATTCACATAAGCAATTTTCATCCCAATTCACATAAACTAAACATACATCATAGTTCTATATTCAAAGTAAGGTCCTGCAAATTCATTAACGACATCTATCATTGCAATATCATTCTATCTAATAATCATGCAGTGTTCTATCTCATAAAGCATGTAAGTAAAACATCAATTCATAGCAATGTTATCCAATATCCTGAAAACATAAAAGTTCTAAATCTCAAAAATGCATCAAAACAAAGTATCCATAGTAGTCTAAAATATAAAATCCACTGAATGTCAAACTGAGTCGAGGTGAGGCCTCACAGTTTCACAAATCATATTGTACATATCATATCCACCCATCTGAGGTATCACCAGAAATTCACAAATGCTTATCAATCTTGGACATACTTGGTGTAGTCACTGTCCTTGGTTTATATGAAACAATTATCCAAATAATATCCCACCATGGCTTGGTGATCAGTGTACATATCCATATCAAATTAGTATTAACAACAAGGGGCAAAATCTTGACCTCGCTAGGGGCATTTCGCCTTCAAGATTTTCAACATCAAACCAAAAACGTAGCAAGACAACAAGGATCAAAACAACCAACAAATGCCAAATGACAATGCAAGAAGGCTAAACATCATGAACTTGAACTAATTTCAACTGAACAAAGATCTATTTGCAAGATGTTTTAACTGACAAGAATACATTTCCAATAGCATGCATGATTACTTATGGTTGTTAATTTTTGCTTATCATATCTCCTAAGTGATTCAAGGATGTCTTACGACTAGAGAAGCAAGGAAGGAATGTGATGTTTTCTTTGTCTTCTATCTATGAGTGAAGTCATTTATCATGCAAATTTGTCCAATGAAGAAATCAGGTGGCATATCGCTGAGGACATTTTGAATTTGTATGGGACAAAGGTTAACTCTTGTATGTTTACGTAATACACACTCAGGTCGTCCTGGTTCAATTATACCTTGACGCTTGTGCTATCTTGCAAAATCAAAACATTATGTAAATTTTTTTCAGGTCATTATGGTTCAATTGTACCATTATGCTTGTATAAATTTTCAACATATCCTAAACAAATCAATGCTCAATGATGATACCTACAAAGAAAGCAAACAAATATGGCTATATCGGATGGCAAATGCAGAATGAGGATGCTACCAAAAACATAGTTGCATATCATTTTACAAATACTTGCATATCATTTTAAACATAGTTGCATATCATTATCATACATCTCATTTTCAAGATACATCTCACAACATATAAAAACATACAGCCTGCATCATACATTATATCATATATTTAAGCATTGCATCATCATCACATAAAAGAAAATAGCACATAAGCACATCCATCCATATAACACACCACATGATCAAAGAAAATGGTGACGTATATAAATATCTCAAAAATGATCAAAATGTACAAAATACATCATCATTGTGTCCAGTATAAAGAATACAATGATCAAAAATACAATAGAGACCACGTCTCTCAAGTATGGCTATCTCCTGACGGAGATGGTCTTGCTCCAGATGTCCCCACCCCTGGATCTCTAGGAGGCTCATGTCTCGGTGGCCCTGTCACACCCCGGCTCTCAGACTGCAACCCAGTATCTCAAGATCAACTAGATCTCAACTATGTAAAGCTCTGTACTCGACAATCCCTGGGTACCGTAGCCTCATAATGCCATCGGTAGTACTCTGCCTCCTGAGCTCTCAATGCTAGCTCTCTTAGGGTGTCTCTCATCAGACCACCCGCCGCTGCTCTCTGCACACTGGCTGTAAGCTCCTCCGCTCGCCCCCTCCGCTCTATCTCTGTATCCCACTCAGTGGTCAACTACGCAATCTGCCATTGATATGTCAAAACTTATGCCTGCAGCTGCTGTACAGTCACCTGTAGGGTCTGAATCTGAGCATCCTCAACATGTGTAGGGACCCAAACCCATAGCGGTACCTGTGCAGGGGCAACCCCTCCCACTCTGCCTATCCGTGGTGCTGGAGGGGGGAGCACATTCATCCTCCTCCTCTACGCTAGTCACCTCACCTCATCAGTATCCCCCACTGCAGCTAGCACCTCCCCCACTCTCCCCTCTCCACCGGCTCCAATAGCCAATCCACCTCTCCCCCTGTCTATCGCCCCCTATCTCACCGCTCTCTCCACACCTCTATCTCCTCTCCTCCCTCTATCTCCCTACCTCCCTCTGGCTCCTCTCCCTCGTCCTCCTCCTCCATCATCTCCATCATCTCCATCATCTCCCTCCTCATCATCATCATCGAATGCTAGCCTCATCTCCTCTGGATCAGATATCCTAGCCACCGCCCGCGCAACAAACAATCTAGCAAACTCATCGGTCATGCCCGCATCCAGAATCTCCAGGGCATAATCCCATATCCGGCCCGCTAACCTAACAAACTCCTCCACCGCCACTACGCTATCAATGGTCGGGCCCCAATAAGCTACATCCTGCCTCCATCGTGCATATAGGCAAGCTCCCTAAGGAATACCCTGCTGGCGACCAAACTGTCTCAAAACTCGGGTCACCACAAACCTCTCTATAACAAATGGGGTCCTCCCGATCAGATATCTCGTCATAAATACAAAGGGCATCTCCAGCCCATCCTCCGCCCACACCTCACAACCTGTATACGGTCGCCATGTAACTGTATCAATATCATCCAGTACTCTCCTCCAATGCTCTAGTTTGCCCAGCTTCCACTGGACAACTAGACCCCTGTATCCATAAGCATATGCCGCTCCAACGGGCATGTCTCTATCTACTAATGGCCTTGCCGCTAGAATGTGCTCCCAGCACCATACCTATAAAAGTGTCATGCAAGCTGACAAACTGCCGTAACCAAGGTATACCACCTCATGCAGGCCCCTGTACAGATGGGCCAGCATAGCTGATCCCCATGAAAACCTCCGGCCTTGTGTCACCATCTCCTCTAATACCAACCCCCATCCCATAGAGAATCCCTTTGACCTGCGATCAGGACAAAGGAATCCACCAATAAACCCTGCCAGTATTGATGGAAGGGGTGCATAATCAAGGTCTAAGAACTCCTGCCACGGGATCTCATAACCACAGACTGTCTCATCATGGAAAATGTGATGAAGTGCCTCTGTACCACCCTCCTCCAACTGCTCATATGGTAGTAGTGCACCTACTACGAGAATACGCAGGATCTTGTAACAGTCCTCTGTTGGACTGTCATCTCTCTAGTAGCAAAATGAAAGGTGTTCGTGTCACTGTGCCACCTCTCTGCAAGTGTTGTCAGTAGCCCCCGGTTCACTCCCTGGTTCATAGTGAACCGAGGCATATCCAAAAGGGATGTCAAACCGCATCTCTCAATGATATCAAGGTTGGCCTGGGTCAACCACGGTATCAATGTCCACGGCCTCAGAAATCGCTCCCACGATTGAACCACACCCAATCGCTCCTATCAACAAGCAAAAAAAATCCAATATCAGTTTCCACATTAAACGAAAGATATCAAAATCAAACTCACCTCAACAACATGAAACAGTTTGCTCATCTACATCAAGTTCAAAATCCTATCATTTCATATCAACTTGTAACACAACTCAAGTTATTAGAAACCATATCAAAACTTGTAACACAACTCAAGTCTCCAAAACACATAAACTTGTAAAACAACTCAAGTTTCCCACCCATATTAGCTTGTAAAACAACTCAAGTTTCCAACCCATATCAGCTTGTAACACAAATCAGGCTTCACACATTGAACTTGAAACAGAGCGCAAAAACAAATCATATTTTGATCAACACAACACATTGATATCTATACATAACTTGAAATATCACAAATCAAAACAAGTTATATCGACACTCATATTGGACAAATCCATAAAAATCATGATAGCACGACATAACAAATTCACAAATCACCTCATCCTACAAAATTTTTCCAAATGCGCTAAAACAGTTTCTCACTGCACTAAAAACCACCCATGCGCTAGGTTGTTTTTCCTATGCGCTAATCTATTCACCCCATGCATTAGATTGACTCTACGTGCTAAATCTTTCCCCCCATGCGCCACCTAACCTACCCTATGCGCTAAAATGTACCGATGCGCTAATCTATACCTCGCCGGGGCTACCCATCTGGCCCTATGCGCTAGGTCTACCCTACGCGCTAAAACCCCTTACCCATGTGAACCCCTACAACCCCTATGTGCTAGGTCTACCCTACGCACTGTTGACCTGATGCACTACCCTACATGCGGCATGTGCTATTTTCACTCCTTGCGCTAACCTAGATTTCCTATGCACTACCCTGTTTTGTTTCGGACGCTGCCCTAACAATCAGCTTGATGCGCTACCTAAATTTCCGTATGCGCTAATCTATGATTTTGACGCGCTAAAACGCTAAAACCAAGTTTCAAAAATCAAAAAATGACCAAAAATGACCAAATAAAAATTCAAAAAGGGGTCAAATGTGATGACTTACTGGTGGTCCATACGTGGCAGGTCTCTGGTACCTCCGAACGTACTCAAAATGATGTCTGGAATATGGAATAGGCATTTTGACTTCAGACCAAATTCTCTTTCTCCAAAGTCAACACTGCACAAATGAATCAAATCAAAGCACTTTTCCCCTTTTATAGGAGGAAAATGAAATTAGGGTTAGCCAAACGGACATGTAATATGGTCACGGTCTCCCCTATACCCTACATAATGTAAATTATCGGGAGATGAATCAATTCGAACATTTCACCTAGACAAAATCATACACACCAAACACAAATCGCCAAATCAAGTCAAAAAATTTCAAAATATTGATTCATCTCCCGAGGGGGCATCACCATCAAATATCGAATCTGGGGCATCATGCATCAAATCAAATCTGGGGCACGACTTGCAACTCAAAAGAGCGACACAAAAATGGCATTTGATCATAAATCACGATAACGCATCATTTTCTTTGAAATAACATGTGCACACACGTCACTTCAAAGAGGGGCAAAATGTAGACGTATAAAAATGACCATATTCCTAAATGAATATTTTATGTTCATTTCTCTATTTAATTAAATCCAATTTAATTAAATTATCCACATTCCTCTATTTAATTAAGTAAATTACTCAATTTATTTAAATTAAATTCACTATACCCATTTAATGAATAAATCATTTTATTCAATTAAATTCCCCCTATCCACTTTTAATTAAATTCAAATTTAATTAAATAGTTATCCTAAAATGAATAAATCTAATTTATTTAATTTCCCCAAATTGCAACCAAATTGAATTAAATTAACTTTATTTCAATTAAATCCTATTATCCCTCCATCCACTTGCAAAATCCTACATCTGCCACTTGCTTTCCTAAACCCCTTTCTAATCCCTTCTAGACTCTTCTACTCACTTCTAATTAGCCTAACCCATCTTCTAAACTTTGTCACATCCCTAAGAAAGGGGAAGTCACTTCTCAAATCCTCAAAGTCTTTGATAACCATTAAAGGCTTCAAGTCTTTAACCACTTAATTCCCCAAAGTCTCCCAAACCATTAATGGTTAATTCAACCCTCTTACATGGTTAGAGACCTTTTGCCTAACTTAACCTTCATCCAACCCAAGGGTCTCATCAAGCCTTTAATGCTTTGACCATGATTATCTCTTAATCATTTGCACAAGGGTTTATCCTTGGATTAACTCTTAATCCAATGGGTAAGCCTAACTTAAGCTTAACCCTTATCTCTAGATAACCATAAGGTCTTCTCAAGCATTTAATGCCTCCAACCCCTTCTCTCAACCCAACCCTATGTTGACATTTGTCACCATTTTATTGGTGCAAATTGCAAACATGGATTCCCAACTTTCAAACTCAACCCTTGATTAACTCTTTCAATCCTAGCCATCCATTGCCCTATTTTTGCTATAAATAGAGCTCTCATTCCAAAATTTTTGATAATCATTAATCCAAGTTTGTAGTATCACACTTATGCTCAAATACATTCAAGCTTTCATATATCATTTATGCTCATCATTTAGCCTCTCTTTTAACTAGGAATTAGTCTAAATATGCATGTTTAGAATACTTTCTTTATCATTTAGCTCAATCATAGACTAATATATCATGTTAGGATAGTATTTATACTAACCTTGTCATCTTATAACCTAGTTTATTGCATTTTAAGATCATGCATAGCTTATAATGCATTTCATTCTAAAATCTATCAAAAGCATCCCTCGTTCTTGCATTTGCCATCCCTAAACCATTTTGCTCAGTGATCTGAGAGCAAAAACATTGGTTTGAGGGACATTGTAAGATAGAGAACCATGGGACCAACCTTGGGAAGTTGAGTGATACTTCATTACTCCATAGCTTGCACCAAGAAGTCCTCTCTGTGTGTGTGGACAAGTCTTTTAGAATATTTTCACATATTGAGTTCTATCGACCCGCTTTTCCCGCATACAGGTTCCAATTACATTTTTATCTTTAGGCTGGGGAACTAATGTCCAAGTATTATTTTTCTCAATTTGTCCTAATTCCTCTTCCATAGCTTTAATCCAAAATTTATCTTCACATGCCTCATTGATAGATGATGGTTCAATTTGAGAAATAAGACATACCTCTTCGTTTGCCAATCTTCCTCTTGTCATAACTCCTTTAAATTTGTTTCCAATTATCTAATCTTCAGAATGTTTCAATCTTACATACCGGGGTGTCTTAGTTTGTTGTTGTTCTCCAATTACTGTGGAATCCTCTGATGATACCAGGGTAATTGGATCTTCATTCTGTACCGATGGATTCAGTATAGGTTCATTTGTCACAAATTCTGTTGTCGGTTCAGAGTCTATATATCTTGAAGTTCCTCTTAATTGTTCATCAATCTTTACATTTGTACTCTCAACAATTTTTTGCAATCTCTTATTAAAACATCTATATGCCTTTCTCTTAGATGAATAACCAAGAAATATTCCTTCATCACTTCTAGGATCAAATTTGCCAATATACTCATCTCTTCTAATATAACATTTACTTCCAAAAATTCTGAAATACTTAAGAGTAGGAGCATTACCAAACCATAGTTCATGAGGTGTGTTACCGGTTTCACCTTTGATGTGAACTTTGTTGAATGTATAGACAGCAGTGCTAACTGCCTCTCTCCAATACACATGTGGTAGATTTTCTTCTGATAACATACTTCTTGCTGCATCCAAGATAGTTCTATTTTTCCTTTCAACAACTCCATTCTGCTGTGGTGTCTGAGGTACTGATAACTATCTTTTGATTCCATTCACTTCACAAAATGTATTAAAGTCCTTAGATGTGAATTCTCCTCCTTGATCTAATCTTAAACATTTGATTTTCTTACCAGTTTCATATTCAACCATTGCTTTGAACAGTTTGAACTTCCCAAGTGCTTATTTTTCTCTGAGAAAAGTAACCCAACACATTCTAGAATAATCATCAATAATTAGCATGAAATATCTATCACCTTGTAAGCTTCTAGTTCTAGCTGGACCACATAAATCAGTGTGAATTAAATCAAGAGCATTATTGGATTTTTCTGGAATACTTTTGAAACTAGCTCTAACTTGTTTTCCAAATTGACATTCCTTACAAATTGTATTCTGAGGTTTCATAATTTTAGGTAGATCTCTTACTACCTTAGAAGTACTGATTTTTACCATGCAATCAAAGTTTATATGACATAGTTTCTTATGCCATAACCAACTTTCATCTATATGTGCAATCAACCATGCCTTTTCACTGTTATTCAAATGAAAGATAGTGTCTCTAGTTTGATTACCGATTGCTGTTTCCAAACCAGTTCTATTCATGATTTTGCATTTTCCATTTTTAAATTGTAACTGAAATCCCTTCTCAACTAATTGACCAACACTTAAAAGATTATGCTTTAATCCTTCAACATAGTAGACATTATCAGTGTTATGCTTACCATCAAGAGATATTGAACCCTTACCTTTGATTGAACAAGCTTTGTCATGTCCAAATCTTACTAAACCTCCATTGTATTCTTGAAAGTTTAAGAATTTACCTTTGTCTCCAGTCATGTGATGTGAGCATCCTGAGTCAATGATCCATTCATCCTTTGCTTCAACTTTAGCTACTAGAGCTTGTTCTATCGGTTGAGTAGTAGGTGTCGGTTGATTCTCTATTATAGCAACAAAAACCCATCCATTGTCTCTTGGATCCTCATCAGAATCATCAGTCACACCTTCATCAACAATGTAACAAGATTTGTCTTTGTTCTTCTTAAATCTGTATCTCTGATATTTAGGATTAGGCTTGTATGTTCTTCTAGCTTCTTCTCTTAGTCTAGCATATCTATCAGGGCATCTTGAAGCCATATGACCAATCTTATTGCAGCTAAAACATTTAAAGGGTGCTTTATCTTCATACTTACTTCCAACTGGACCTTTTGGCATTTTTCTTGCAAATAGTGCTTCAAGTTCTTCAAGATCTTCATTCTCCTTCGTGGTTTCTTCAAGTTCTCTTGCATAAAAGGCTCTCTAGTCTGATTTGTCAAATGATGGAGCAGATGATGTTGATTCTTTAAAGGCCAAAACAATTTTTATAGTAGCAAGAGGACCAAATTCTTCAATTTCAAAGGCTGAAAGTTTTCCAATCAATGTATCCCTAGCTACTGACGTATTAGGCATTGTTCTCAACTCATTTATAGAAGTAACCTTCATTTTATATGCCAGTGGCAAACCTCTTAATATTTTTGAAACAATTTCATCCTCACTCAGAGTTCCTCCACATCATTTAATACCCAAAACAATTTCATTTACTCTTTCCATAAAAGAAAAAATCCTTTCATCTTCTTCCATTTTCAGATGTTCATACCTGACTTGGAAGCTTTCAAGTTTTGCAATCTTGACTGTGGAATCTCCTTCATTCAGTGTTTCCAAATGATCCCAAATAGCTTTAGCAGTAGACCTATCTTATAATCCCATGATTTGTTGATCTGATAATGTGCTCAAAAGTGCTTCTCTTGCTTTGCAATCATTCTCTTCATCTTTAGCTAAGGTAGTTGGAGCAGTTTGACCAGCTACAGTAGCAGTATAACCATTCTTTGTAACTTCCCAGATGTCTTTACCAATGCAATTCAGATGTGTCTCCATTCTGATCTTCCATATCCCATGGTTGGTTCCATCAAGTTTAGGATTGTCCTTCCTGAAGTAATTTGTAGACATTGGATCTCCTCAAGTTGTTAAACTTCTGTAAAAGAGGACTAAGCTCTGATACCAATTGTTAGGTCCTGGAGACAACTGAGAGGGGGGGTGAATTAGTTGTCTAATAAATTCAAACCAAAAACCAATTAACCAACTTAATGCTTAATACCGGTAAACTAGTTAAGTATGCTAGTAGACAGTGTTAATAGTAAATTGCTATACCGATAAAGATTAATGCATGAAACATAAACATAAAGTCATCCACAACACATAATACCAATATTTGTACGTGGAAACCCTGTAAGGGGAAAAACTACGGTGGGAAACCTTACCCACAATCAGATGATACTACTATAGATAGTAAGTGTACATAATGGGGTCTGCACATGCAGAAAGGCCAACAGCCTAGAGCTCACTACTCAATCACAAAATGGGAGTCACACTAACTACAGTTGGATGGTTAAATCCAATAAGAATGTACTACACAAAATAGCATCTTCTTATGCTGGATTCAGTACCGATGTAATGCTGATTTGCTTCTACAAAAATGTAGTTTCACCTTCAAATGATGTCTTCATGCATACCTCTGCTTAATCTCACATATACCTTCACTTAATTCTTTTTCGCATTCCACACTTGATCTTGTAAATAAGATCTTACATTTATACCATACCCTAAGACCAATTTTAGTAGGTCGGCTCTACAAGATATTACAATAAAAACATTTTACATACAATATAATATCTGATGGAATAACCGATTAAACATGTCGGCTTAATGCATTTACATCAATAATAAATCATCTCCATAGCATGCCATGCTGATCTGGAAAAGATAAACCTGTTGGTGTAACCCTAGATAACTCGAACCTATTTGCCAGTAAAAGCAAATATGCAAATATGAATATACCAATGATTAATTCTTCAAAACAAAGTGTCCACATGATGTCTTCGACATTACCAATTGTCTTCCATATTATTCCAGATACTGGTGAACCATATACTAGTAACTGTGCAATAGTTGCTTGCCGGTGAATGTTGCTGGATCTCCAAAGTGCTTGTTTTCAGTAGGTGTTGACATCAATGACAAAACCATACCAAAATACCAACAAATACAATTTAAGGGAACTTACTCATCAGCTCACTCAGACTGAGAAAGCCTATGATGAAGTTAAAGTCAAATATAAGGTCTCTCAGGCAAAAAGAAGAGAGCATGCTGAAAAACTGATGGAGCTAACTTTAAATAGTTCTTCTGATGAAACGGACATGGAAGCCCTAGTTCAAGACGTTGAAAAACTAAATGAGTCCAATGCCAACCTAAGAAGGGAACTTGAAGGACTGATTATTAGAATGTGTCAAGAGCTTGAGAACTAGAGGAAAGCTGAAGATCTGGTAAAAGACAAAGATCATGAGATTTCCAAGCTGAAGCAAGAGATCAGTGCACTTACCGCTCATCTCCAAGAGAGAAAAGTAGAAAAAGAGGAAATGCATGGTGAAATAAACATGGCTATTTCTGAGAATGCAACCTTCAAGGAATATAATGCTTCTATTGCTAAAGAACTTACTAAGTCAAAGGAAATACTTGCCAAATTCAATAAGAGCACTGTCAAGCTAGAGCAGAAGCTTGAATCAGCTAAACTGGTAAAGAATACCAATGGACTTGGTTTCTCTGATTATGAGGAAGGTGAGACCTCTAGAACAAAAGATGGAGCATCAAAGAAGCAACTGACACCAAAGGATAAAGGTAAGCAAAAGTTCAAACCTATTTTCTTTAATTGTCTCAAGGAAGGACAGACTGCTAATGTATGTAGAAGTAAGGATTACAATAATTTTCCTTATTTTCTAAATGATAAGCCTAGACCCAAGAGATTCAATGGTAATTGTTATGCATGCAAAAGGTTTGGGTATAGAACATTTGAATGCAGGTCTGTCATGCACAACACCAGAAGCTATCCTCAAAGGAGTCAAGGAGTTTTTCCTGAACCCACTAGGAACCAGAACCCAAACTGGTTTAATACCTATAATCATCAGTCGGGAAGCAGTGGCTATCAAGTGGCAACCAGATGGAGA
Organism: Cryptomeria japonica; assembly: GCF_030272615.1. Classification (NCBI taxonomy): domain Eukaryota; kingdom Viridiplantae; phylum Streptophyta; class Pinopsida; order Cupressales; family Cupressaceae; genus Cryptomeria; species Cryptomeria japonica. Next base: position 492,582,011 of record NC_081410.1, on the reverse strand, counting down.
GAAACCTATTTGATCTATCATGGTAGTGGTCACACTGCTACAACATGCAGAAGGAAGAATGGAAACATGAACAATGGACCTTGAAGAGCACTTGGAATGATTTGCTATCATTGCAACAAACTGGGTCATACAACAAGATTCTGTAGAATGAGAAAGAATATATCAGATGATATACTGGTCACTCTAGAAGGAAAGATTGATGTTGAAACTATTCAAGCAGATATGAAGAAAACCTAGAAGAAGAAGCTAGAAAAAGTGATTCAAGAACCAGTTTCTGCACCTAGTGTGGAAGACACTGAACTGACAAACTAAGCATCAGAAAAGATTAGGGGGAGAAAACAGTGAAATGTTTAGAACCCCTAGTTTACACTGGTAAAAGACCTTAACCAGTATGTGATACCTGTCAATTCGTAGAAGAGCGGAAATGGTAAAAGGCAAATTAGGGTTTACGCCCTAATAGTGGAGCATTTATTGTGGGAGGTGAAGAACCTATTTAAAAGGAATTTTCAAGTCATTTTTCACTTATTAGTTCTTGAGAGAAGATGTTTTTAAGTGCTGAGCGACGAAAAGTGATTTGGATTGCGATTCGAAGAATTTCAAAACCTTGAAGAAGAATCAGAAGCCAATATCAATCGGTCAAGTGTAGAACACAAAGCGGTATTTCAACAACCGAAGGAGTGTGTGGCGAAGTGTAATTTGCAAGCCCTAAATTTTGATTTAAGAAGGTATTTTTCAAATTTCTCTACTTATCATAGCTTCGACATCACACTCTAGCTCTAGTGCACACATTGATTCAGTAGACTTCATCCAACGGAAGGCAAAATATAATGCCCTATCTCAAATACCCGCTGGTGTTATAGTGGAGGAAGGTATTTCAGACTATATTGATTGTAAAATTGAAGACCTAGGATCTCTGATGATCCATTCTTAGTTAAGCTTATTATGGGGAAAGGACAAGAAGATCAAACCAGAATTCAACATCTTGGAAAAGAAGAAGCTTCACAATGCGGTCTATTTCCTGGAAGAGTTTTCAGATGATCACATCCACATCATTCTGTGTAGAGTGCATGGAAATAAAATGTACTTAGAGTGGACGCATGATATCACACCAGAAGCAATTCATGTCGTCACTGGTTTCTGTAATGTCGGTGAAGTGCCAATCCTAAGGAAGATCAGCAAGACGGAAATGACCAAGCTCACCAGTTTTGTGAGCGACCAACAAGGAATGACCATCAATTCCATCAAGGACAATCTAGTCGTATGCCTGCATGGTAATAGGTTATCGGACATTTTATGTTAGCAAGATCAACTCTATCTCTATTGTAGTGGTAAATGCTGCTTACAAGATGATCAAAGAAGATGCATCATTTGATTTATGCACCTATATGCAAAGGCTGCTTCTGGGGAACTTGAAGTCGATTAAATAGGACAACGCCTTGAGATTTAAGTTTGGACAATTATCGGTTGGGTTGTTCTTCTACTTCCAAGGTTACTTCCCAAAAGTTAGAGATATTCAGTGGTCTACCGACCAACCGGTTACAAAGTAAATCAAGGAAAGCCTTCAAGCAGTTGGAACCGGTTATCCAGAAGTTCTGAACAAATACTTTGATGAGTTCAGATGCAAAATGAGCCAAAGAGTAAGAATATCAGGTGATATTGTCAAGAAATATGAAGATGACATCTTCTTCACCATCAAAGTTGATGAGTGCATAATGGAGGTGGTTGAGCCTAGACAAGAAGAAGTGGAACCCATGGGATATGAGGTAATGTATGACATGCTAGATGGGTATGCCTCTACCCTACTCTCTCACCCCTTGTTCCAAAGGAAAAGGGAACCGGAACCTATTTGGAAAGGGTTACACTGGTTGAAGAACTGTCAGTAAAGAAGGAAAAGGTAGTGCCTTCAGTATCGACATTGGTTACCGTAGCAAGTCCCAAAGTGACCAAGCGGTCACCTACAAAGAAGAAACCAGAATCTGCACCCGCAAAAGTCTTTGAGAGGAAGCGGAAGACAAAAGACAACACACCAGACTTAGAGGACATTGTGTCTGAAGAACATCCTAAGAAGACTAGGCAAATGAGGAAAAAGACAAAGAATGAACCAACAACATCTGTACCAATAAATATTGATATTTCCTCCCACAAACCTTTGACACATTGTCAAAGAACTATTAAGAATATTAGAAGAAAAGTGCTTGGTGATTTGAAAGAGTTCTTTGATGATTTTAATGATGATGAAAAGGAAGAAGTTGAATAGGAATTCATTAATTATTTATGTATTAATGACCAGTGGCCATCAGAAATTAAAATTGAGACACCTGATTCTTTATATAATTCTTTAGATAACAAATGGTGCATTGCCATAGAGAAGGAACAGGAAATACGAGAGGAAGTATTTGCATAATACTTTCTTGATGTGCCTAAAATAGAACTTTATGAAGTGGTGGAAAAATATAAGGGCCTCTTCTTCATGAGAAGAAGCAGACTCCTGTTGCTAGAAGGAAAAGTCCCAGAAGTGGTAAAAGACACCCACTCCCTTGCTTAATCTATTCTAAAGTTGCACCAAGTGGTAGAAGCCAACAGGAAAGCTGAGCAAGAACCAAAAATCAATCAACCAAATGAGGCATATGACCGTGAAGGAGTACCGGTCACTGATCAAATGGAACCCATTGATGTTGATGCCTTGAACGGTGAAGATCTTACTTCGGGTACACCAACTGAAGTGGCAGGATAGGAAAAATAGGCAGAGTAAGAGAAGAAGCAACAGGAAGAAGGAAAGAAGAAATAGGCAGATGAAGAGGAAAAGAGAAAAGAAGAAGAAAAGAGGAAACAGGAAGAGGACAGGAGAAAAGAAAAGGAGAATAAGAGACAAGAGAAGGAAGCGGAAAATAAATGGAAGGAAGAAGAAAAGAGAGAAGAGGAAGAGAAGAAGAAGAAGAAGGAAGTAGAGAAGGAAGAAGAAAAGAAATAGGCAAAGGAGAAGAGAAAGGAAGAGGAGAAGAGGAAGCAGGAAGAGGAGAAGAGAAAAGAAGAGGAGAAGAAGAAGAAGGATGAGGATGAAGTGAAGCAGAAAGAGGAAGAAGAGAAAAGAAAAATAGAGGAAGAGGAGAAAAAGAAGGCAGAGGAAGACAAGCTAAGAGCGAAAGAGAAGGAGGAAGTAGCACAGAGCACTCAAGTGGAGACTCCAAAGGAAACTAGTAGTCAAGCCAAACTGGCTGACATTACCAGTCCCATTGATCTCCAATCTACAAATGAATCAGAGCTGTTGCAGAGCATTAAGCTTGCTCAAGAATGCCTAGAGGTGATAAGGAGGAAAAAGGAGCAAGATGTGATCCAAGCTGTGGTGGACAGTCTTACCTATTTGATACCTAGTACCAACCTCCCTAGTACTAATTCCTCTCTGGCCCAACTGAAACTCTTATGTGCAGTTGTGGAGGACCAGGTACAAAGACTGGAAGAGGTTGTTGAAGCGAATGCCAAGAAGGAGCATCAAAAGGCTTTGAACATTGCCTTGGTGAAAAAGTTACATGAGCTCTAGTCCAATCTACAAAAGGCACAAAAAGACATCAGAGATGCAATGGATGAGGGGAAATTACTTCTCAGTAAGATATGTCAACCCCATCTATTATGTGATGATATACTTGCTCAAAAAGACAAACTACAAACTGATTTGTAGACATTCATAAGCACCTTCAAGATGCCATATGATTCCTTTACCGCTTATGGGCAAACCATTCACCAGTTTTAGCTTCAGGCTACAAGAATTGATTTGGAGATCAACAACCAGACTAGGAATTCATAGGAACTACAACTGGTTCTACTACCAAGACTACAAATACTTTAGAAGTGCTATCTCAATCTGGATGCCTTGATGGTTACTCAAGAGATGAGTACCTTGGACACCATGGAGGAATAGGTATCCCAGATGCAAACGGAGAGTGAGGTTGCTACCTCATTTCTTGAGTCATGGTCCTTATCTATGAAGTAATTTATGCAGGACTTTAAATCTATTTTTGACAAGTTTCACGCTTTATTGTCATAAACATTTATTCAGCTAATAGAAACAGGGATTATTCAGCTATATTTTGTCATTGTTGGCAAAGGGGGAGAAGTATTCTGGTATTTAAAATTTTGATGCATGCTATGTATACTCTCATGTTTATCTCTGTAAGGAAGTAGTATACATTGTATTTTCTGCAAAGGGATAGTGTATATGCTTAGGGGGAGTAATTTTGATTATGGCATTTTTTTTGTTTTGTAAAACACTTAGATGTCAAATTTTTCCTTAGTGTTGCCATTAATGCCAAAGTGGGAGATTGTTGGCATTTTTGATGATTATGTTGTGATTGTCATTGATGGACACACACTAGCTATGAGATCACCTCTTGAATGTATGAATTATTCTCAATTGGTATCTGTTCCAAACCAGTATTATGTTGTAGTCTTCAGACTATCAGTGTTTTGCAGAAAGTGTTTACCGATCTCAAGCGGCATGAAGACCTCAAGTGGTTCAAGGATCTCAAGTGGAACGAAGCAAAGGAACTAAAACCAACAGTTACCTTTTTCCTAGTCTTCATTTTTGTCAAACTAGTAATCTGTTTAATAGTTAAACTGGTATTACTTTGAGTTACCAACCGGTAATCGGTAAAGTTGTATAAATCGGTAATACTCTATGATGAGTTACCAACCGGTATATTTTTGTGATGAGTTACCATCCACTAACACTTTGATGGTGATTTTGTGTCATGTTACCAAATGTGTCTGGATACAATGAACCTAGGAACTTGTAATGTAATCCTATTGGACCGACATGAAATCAGATTCCTTTTAAGGACATCATGTCTAGGGTTTTAGAATGTGTAGCTGTTAGGGTTTTTGGTGGTTGCTGAGTTCTTGTATGTGCGATCTTAACAGAGAAGATCAAGTCTATGTGCTATAACAGAGTGTGGATTTATTGAAGACTGAAGTAATGCTAAAATGCATTAGCAATGAGCTACCATGGATCTAACCAAGCAGTCTATGCTATTTGCTAGATCATTCACTTGTTGATTACTCACATCTTTGACAAGTCAAAAACCCTTAACCAGGTAGGCCCAGAAAAGCCTTTATAAATCCTCTAACAAGGTGATTCACATCTGTGGGTCTAAAATCCTCTCACAAGGTAGTCTTTAATTGGACTTATCTCCTAACAGAGATTGAGATCCATGGTTTTTCCCATTTGGGTTTCCACGTCAAAATCTCATGTTATGGTGATTGTGCTTCTATGGGTGAATGCCTTACTTGTTGTTTGGCTTGCATTTGTGTTAACGGGTTTGTTAGTTAAACTATTATACCAGTTTGCTGCTAGACTGATAAAGTGTTTGAGTTCAGTATTTTTTTGGTATACTAATTCACCCCCCCCCTCCTAGTATTCATCAACCTCTACATCTAGAATGTTCTATTCCGGTGTATGTTGCTTATCATTTACAACTTCAAAGTTGTCTACCAGTTTCTCTATATTATTTACAGGTGATATTGTCAGAGGAATATCCTCTATTAGTTTTTGTCCCAAAATAGGTGAATCCATACCCAATATACCTTTTCCCTTACCATCAACAATTATCTCTTCAATATCAGACTTAGTCAGAAATACTAGTGCAGTAAAGAAGTACGATTTATCTACAAAGAATTTTACCCATGCCTTGTGGGTCTCCTTAACTATTCCATTTACTTTACCTACCATGAGACTCACATGCGGGTGTTTGCTTCAAAAAATTATTCTATTAGCATATTCAAGACACTGCTGCAGCTCTTCACCAGTTATAGCACCACAAATAGTTAATAACTTCTGCAACTTTATATTTGTATCCTCTTCAACTGGGGATAATCTCCTAGCATCTAGCTTATTGTAGAAATCTCTTTGTATTTTATTTTCAATCTAAAGTAATATCTTCTTATATATATCTAAATATAACAAAACTTCTTCCTCAATCTCCATTTGATCCTTATCATCCATATGTTCATAATAATGTTGGGTATGTTACAAGCTAGGGTTGTCGTTGCACCAAAAGATCGACCTGTCAATGCCCAATACAATCACTAGTCTTAAGAATCCATAGGAGGCTATTAAAAAATGTCGCAAATCCCCATGAGGGATGTTGGACCACTGCCAAAAATCCCCCTCCCAACATCACTCACCATGGCCTACATGATTCAAACATGTGACCAAGCTCTGATACCACTTGTTACAAGCTAGGGTTTCCATTCCACCAAAATATCGACCTGACAATGCCTAATACAACCAATAGACTTAGAGAATCCATAGGAGGATGCTAAACCATGTCACAAATCCCCATGAGGGACACTGGCCCACTGCCAATAAAAAATCCATCAAGTTATTCAATTTAAACTTCTTCTTCTAGATAACCATTCAAAATTGCAGATTTGAAATCCATCTGATATACCTTGAAATCTTTATAATCAGCATAAGCAAGCAACAATCTAACAGCTTCAATTTTAGTAACCCAAAAAAAAGTTTCTTCATAATCAATCACTTCTTCCTATGAATATCCTTTACTCTGGCTTTATTTCTGACTACTTCACTGGCCTCATTCAATTTGTTGCTAATAACCCATTTAGTACCAATAACATTTTTTATCCTTAGGTCTAGGCAGAAGTTCGAAAGTGTTGTTCTTTTCAATCTGATCTAGCTCTTCTTCCATGGTTCTTATCCAGTTATCATCTTTACAGGATTCAACAACATCTTTAGGTTCAACTTTAGAAATCAAACATACTTCTTCTACAACTAACCTTCTTCTAGTCATCATACCTTTATTTTTATCACCAATAATCTTATTCTCAGAATGATTTAGTTCGACATGTTGGTATTTTGGTATGGTTTTGTCATTGATGTCAACACCTACTAAAACACTAGCACTTTGGAGATCCAGCAGCATTCACCAGCAAGCAAGTAACTATTGCACAGTTATTGGTATATGGTTCACCGACAGGATATAATGTTCACCGATAGGATATAATGTTCATGGGTAGGATATAATGATCACCGACACTTGGAATGATATGGAAGACACTTGGTAATGTCGAAGACATTGTGTGGACACTTTGTTTTGAAGAATTAATCATTGGTATATTCATATTTGCATATTTTCTGTTACCGGCAAATAATTCCAGGGTTACCTAGGGTTACACCGGCATGTTTATCTTTTCCAGATCAGCATGACACGCTATAGAGATGATTTATTATTGTTGTAAATGCATTAAGCCAACATGTTTAATCAATTATTGCATTGGATATTATATTGTTTATAAATGATTTTATTGTAATATCTTGTAGAGTCGACCTACTAAAATTGGTCTTAGGTTATGGTATAAATGTAAGTTCTTATTTGTAAGATCGAATGTGGAATGCGAAAAAGGATTGTGAGAAGGTATATGCAAGATTAAGCAGAGGTATACACGAAGACATCATTTGAAGGTGAAGCTAGGTTTTTCTAGAAGCATATCAGCATTACATCGGTACTGAATCTAGCATATGAAGATGCTATTTTGTGTAGTACATTCTTATTGGATTTAACCATCCAACTATAGTCAGTGTGACTCCCATTGTGTGATTGAGTAGTGAGCTCTAGGCTATTGGCCTTTCTGCATGTGCAGACCCCATTTATGTACACTTACTATCTATAGTAGTATCATCTGATTGTGGGTAAGGTTTCCCACCGTGGTTTTTCCCCTTACAAGGTTTCCATGTATAAATATTGGTGTTATGTGTTGTGGATGACTTTATGTTTGTGTTTCATGCATTAATCTTTACCAGTATAACAATTTACTGTTAACACTGTCTCCCAGCATGCTTAACTGGTTTACTGGTATTCAGCATTAAGTTGGTTTAATGGTTTTTTATTTGAATTTATTAGACAACTAATTCACCCCCCCCCTCTTAGTTGTCTCCAGGACCTAACATGACATACCTCAGAGTCTTCTAATTGTTCTGATATTTAGATTCCTACACATCATCACCAACAACAACAACATCCAGATTTACAGTCTCTACCAGATCATTCTTCTTAGGCTCTTCAGGCAGAATAGGAGTTAAAACAACATCTTGACCTTCATCATAAGATCTGATCTCCTTCCCAAGGTTTTCATCCACCTTCACATTTGCACTCTCAACCAACTTTCTCAGTCTCTTGTTATAGCACCAGTAGGATTTTCTATTTGTATAATATCCCAAAAAGATACCTTCATCACTTCTAGCATCAAACTTTCCAATATCCCCGTCTCTCTTGATATAGCATTTTCTACCAAAAACTTTGAAATATTTCACTGTAGGAACATGACCAAACAAAAAACATAAGGGGTCTTACCATTATAACCTTTGATATGAACTCTTTTGAATGTATAGATTGGATTGCTAATAGCTTCTCTCTAGTATAACTTTGAAAGATTTCCTTCAATCAACATAGTTCTTGCAGCATCTAAAACAATACAGTTCTTCCTCTCAATAATCCCATTCTATTGTGGGGTCCTAGGAGCAGATAGTTGTCTTCTGATTCGATGCATCTCATAGAAAGAATTGAACTCACCAAAATAGAATTCTCTGCCTCTATCAGATCTCAAACACTCCAGCTTCAATCCAGACTCAGTCTCAACTTTAGCTTTGCATATCTCGAATTTCTCAAATACTTATGATTTTTCCTTCAAAAAGACAACGCACATCATTTTGGAACAATCATCAATTAGCAGGATAAAGTATCTATCACCCTACACACTTCTAACATTTGTAGGTCCACATAGGCCAGTATGCACAAGATCTAGCAATCCATCTGATGTATATTGTTTTCTCTTGAAAGAAATCCTTGTTTGCTTACCCGACTGACTTTCCTTACATACTAGATTAACAGGTTTAACAATCTTAGGTAGATCCCTAATAACTTGTCTAGAATGTTGGGATCCAAGAACACTAAGAAGGGGGGGGGGGTGAATCAGTGTTCTACCAGAATGAATAATTTTTAACCTTCTAGACCATGCATATATATACCAATAAACAAATAAACATATAATAAGAAGCAAATAAACCATCCACATAAATGAACACCATAACACACAGAATTTATACGTGGAAAACCTCAATGAGGAAAAACCACAGTGGGATTTATGACCCATAATATCAGTTCACTGGCCATATGAAAAGATATTACATATAATAGGGGCCTGCACTTGCAGAAAGGCACACTACCTAGAGAATACTGCTCATCACTAAAGAGCCTCACTGATTACAAGCTTTCTGCCAAAGTAAATTATTGAAAATGAGCTCAAGAATGCATCTGCTATGCCAAATAGAGTTCTCATTCTAGTTCTTCTCTATACCGATTCATAAACTCTGAACTACTATCGATATCTCTTCTCCTCCAAGAATGCTTTCCAAACTATCTACAGATTATTGCATGATATAGCATTCACATACAAAATGATCTCCATATATTTTGCATCATATAGTTCTTCTATATTCTCCTATATCCACATATATCATATGTCTCATTCCATAACAAAAATAACCTAGAAGACCGACCTATATACCTATTACAAATGATATGCTTTATGTCGGCTTACAATACATTTATAAAAATGTTAGCCTTGACAATATTAATTACAAAATAATTTAAGTAAATCCTCCTTGATGTCGGTATTAATTTTGGTGCCGATGTTGCTCCCAATGTAGCCTTGAATGTTCCAAAGTCGGTATTTGTTGGTATATGCTTCCTAGTGTTGGTTTATGACTTCCATCATATCTTGTCGCCATCAATGCCAACAAAATGAATCCAATGAGTGTCAATTGCCAACAATCTCCCCCTTTGGCATTGATGGAAGCACTCATGTGAAAAATGGATTCCCTACCGATATGCTTCCCCTGAGGTATATACTACATCTGAAATGTGTTCCCTGATATTTTTCACATATGAACATACTCCCCCTTTGACATTAATGCCAAAGACTGGTGAAAGAATAGAGGAATACTATTAGTTTCACTGGAGCTTAGTCATCTTCAGGATTTCCAGGTATTCCTTTTGCGATAACTGGAGATATGTATCCTAGCCAAATTTAAAGGTATCAAAAATAGATGCAAGTCCACTTAGTAAGTGGGAAAGTGTTTCTTTTTCTTGAATATCTATTGGTGTGGGTTTATCTATCATATCCATGCACTCTTTCTTGTGAACACCCAATGAATCTAGTCTAGGACTTACCAATCCTCTTAGATTTCTTGCTCTCCTCATGATTTTATCTCTCTCCTTCTCAAAAGAAAAAAATTGGTTCTCCAAGGACAAAATTTGTCCATCAACATATGTGGTTAGTGTAGTCAATCCATCAAAAGGGTTAGAAATTTTAGCTGTCTTATCATATAACTCCTTCAATCTACTATCTATATTAGTTGTAAGACTTTCTATGTTACAACACACTCTGTAGATATTTGTACATTGTTTTAAACAAACCTTAATAGGGACAAGTTTGTCCTCAATTTTCTTCTTCCCTATTTTTATAAGCTGATCAAAAGTTGTTCTTTTTGCTGTTGTGAAATTGTCCAAAGCCTATCGGTCTGCTATCTACCTCAGAGATTGAAAATTGTTGGATATGTGTTCTGCTAGAGTCTTGAGCTTACCAAAAGGGCTTGCTCCTGTAGACACCTAAAAATGGTCAACGCTTGCGAGGTCATACTTTAACATTTGCGCATTGCCTCATTTTAGGTTTTTGCGTCGCATTAACATTTCTCCTATGTTACGCACTTGGTCTTTATCATTTGCGAACATCGAGTCATTCTTCTACATTCTTCATTTGTCTCGCTTTTGAATTTGGTCTTGTCGACAACACTATCCAATCATGATTTTGATCGATTTTATCCTATCGCATCAATGTGCATGCTAATTTGTTATCATTTTGGACATCGTCAATCCTAATTAGGGTTTTGTCCTCTTATCAATCTTATCATCAATCTTATCATTTTGGACATCGTCAATCCTAATTAGGGTTTTGTCCTCTTATTGATTTGTCATCAATCTTTATCATTATCAATCTTGTCATTTGCGATCGATTTGTCATTGATCGTGGTCATTTTTAATATTATCGTTTTGCAATCTATTTTGTCATCGATTCTTGTCCTCTTGTCAATCTTGTCATTTGACGATCGATTTGTCATCGATTGTTGTCTGTCTCAATTATGTCAATTTGGATCAATTTGTCATTGTTCCTCGTCAATTGGCGTATTTATTAATCAAATCATTTATCACATTGGTCATTTATCAATCCAAAATTGAAATCATGATCGACATTAATTATCTTCAATCAAGACCTAATTGTCATTCTCGCATTTCTAATTCATCTTCTAGGGTTTCGTGATTTAATCATCTAACCTTGTTTGTCATTTCCTCCTTTAGGATTAAATAATTTATTTATTTATCCTAAGTCTTCTTGTCACAATTAAATATTCATTTAATTGGCTAATTATTCCTCTTTTGTGAATTAATTAATAAATGACAAATTATTAATTAATTTACTTAATTTCTAATTTTCATCAATTTCTTAATTTCCTAATTTCTTATTTCCTCTTTTTCTAATTTTTCTAATTTCTTAATTCTTAATTTCAATTTCCTCCTATTTCTCTCCTAAATTTATGGAAATGACATAGAAATTTGTCATAGAATTTGTCATAAATTGTCATAAATTCTTGACATAGAAATTTGTCATAGAATTTGTCATAAATTGTCATAAATTCTTGACATAGAAATTTGTCATGAATTGTCATAAGCCTTGCATAGCAATTTGTCATAGATATGTCATAATTTTGCTATTCTTGATTTGAATTTCCATTCGAATCACTATCATGATAATTTGTTCATTTCTCCAATTTCTCTATAAATTGGATGATTTTCTTCAATCAATCCCTAGCCGTGAATCCCTAATCAGACTATCGAATTTACGCTTCTAGTACTCTTGAGCTTTTCATCAATGTCAATCTTGCTTTCAATTGTATGTGCACTTGTAGGTGAGATCCACAAATCCATTTGAAGAGGAAAGAAGAACAATGGAGCCGCATGGAAGAAGCATCCAAATTGTTATCTGGTTTGCATGATATTTGCTTTTGAATGCTTTGTTTTTATGTCTCTATTGAGTGTGCTTAGGATTAGATCATTGCAATGTGTGATTGAGCTAATAATGAATAATATGTCCTTTTATATATTTCTTTGATGATTCCTAATTCCGATGCTACATTAATTGGTGAACCCGATGTGAATACTAACCTTCTAACCCCTTTACTGTGTTTTGGAGTGCTTTCAAGTTGATTTTGCAGGTCAAAAACCCAAAAACAGGGCCGTGCAGGGTATTCTGGACACTTCTGCGCCTGTGTCCTGCATCTTGCGCTTGTGTAGGTGACATTCTGTGCTTGTGTCAGACATCTTGCGCCTGTGTCATGAGTTCTGCGCTTGTGTAAAGTCCAGAACGGAGGTGAAAAATGCAGTGTTTACTTGAAATTTTTGGTGTTTTTGCATTCTGTTTTCTGTGCTTTGGATTTTGGTACTAATTATCTATGCAGAATCTTGGCATACGCATGGAAGAGACTATAAATCAAACTACTAACATGTGTTATGTAGAATCGATGGTAAAATACAACAAATCAAACCTCTAACTTGGGTTTTGCAGGTTGCCTTGGAGAAACAACCAAACTGTGTGTTTGAGATTTTTAATTAGGCACTTAGTGATTTATAAATAGGTGGGAATGAACATTTGTTTTCTTTGATTGTTGAGTGTGACATTGGAGTAGGAGAGTATTCTCTCATCCTTCTTAGGGTGATCAGAAATCCAGATCTTCGATACCATGCTCGTGTCTTTGATTGTTTGTCTCCTTTAGAGGGCCTACCTTCCTGACTACTTTGCTTTTGCAAGCAAGTGATAATCGTGAGAAGGGAACGACCCAAAGTGAGTATGACTAGAATACCTTGGCATTCTAACTCACTATAAACAAATACCTGATGAGCGAAAGCTTTGAAGGAAGTGTTACGTGGGAATTGCAGTTACTTGGGAAGTGATGACCCTTGGAATCTTTCTCATATCAACATCTAGGTAGGGCCTCTTGGTCTAAATCGTGCTTGCGCGACTACATTTGTTTTGTATCTTGATGGGCTTAATGTCTCAATCATGCTTGCATGACATCAAGGAGTAACGCTTAACAGAAATCCTTACTAAACACCTTGTTTTTAGAGCCCAAAAACCCTTCTAGTTGCTTGAGAAGGACAAATTCGGATACTTGGAAGAGATACTAAGTTTGCCATGGGGAGATTTCCATGGGGACTGATGCTTGGCTGCCCTGAGAAGTGAGTGCCGTGGAGGGGAGCCCGTGGGGTCAAGCATCTATGTATTCTCCTTGAATCTCATAATGAGTCTACCTCTCAAGTACCTAATGTCTTTGCCTACCATAAGAAATGTGGAAATGAGCATGATTGTCTTGAGTCTAAGTTGCAATATCTTGTATTCTTTGTTTGTCAAAAGTTGAATTGTGTATCATTCCAAAAACAAGACAAATTGATTCAAAACAAGGTTAAACATAAGAGCATTTCATCCAACAAATTTCAAAACACCTTCAAATATGGTTGTCAAACATTGTTCAAAATTTTGTCTCAACATGCATGTCACTTACATTTAAGTTCATCCTAAGTTGCATTTTGCAAAGTTCATTGTCAAGTACCAAGGTTAAGTTTCACCTAAGTCATACTCCTTTGCATATCAATAAGAGTCATCCATTTGCATGTGTCCTCTTGCATTAAAGTCATACCATTGTCATACATTCATATTTGCATACCCTAAGTCTCTTCATTAAGCTTAAGTCATTATCATATCATAGCAATTGTCCCTTTGCATATAAAACTAGGTCTTGTCATACTTGAGTAATCCAAATCTTTGATAAACCCTAATTCATTGTTAGGAAGTCTAGACCTTATCAAATCTTTTGTCCTTTTGTCATCAATATCATTTCGTCAAACCTAGCTTAGTATCCAAGCATATAGGGGAGACATTGTCATCTTGTCCTTTGTCAATTAGGTCCTTTTGTCCTTTGAGGTCTAGACATCATTTCAATTTCCTAAGGGTCCTCTCTTAGATTTGCATTTCAAAAGTTTGTCAAAATCTTCAAAAACAACAAAAAAAAAATAGGTTGCATTCTTGCCATAGATTGCATTTTCATCTATTTAGTTTGCATTTAGTTGCATATCATATATTATCCTTGAAAAATTCCAAAAATATTGCATTTGCATAGTGACATGTCTATTGAAACAAGGTTCCAAGCACCAATGATGCAACAAAGTTTGACATATCAACCGACAATGCAATCACAATTCTATCCAACCCAACAACAAAGCAACATTGGTCAAACTTATCATGATGATGTAAATGTCCAAATACAAAAACTAGAGGAGAAACTAGCTCAAGAAAATGAGATATTGGAACAAAGAGTGAAAAACATTCAGAAGAATAGATCACAAATGTCCCAAATGTTTCAAAAACTTCCAGGTCAAAATCCAAAGATTGAGCCAATTGATGTAAGATCTCTTCTTGAACGATCAGACATACCAACTCTCCTCTCCCAAATAGAGATGATGAAACAATTTCAAGAAAGGAGACAACATCAATTTCAACATTATGTGCCTCCACAACAAGAGCAAGAAGGTGTTTACTATCAATCAGATTTTCAACCAACACAATCAATGGTCCAATTTCAACAATATGTCCAACCAGCTATACAATGTCAACAAATAGTTCAACCAATGGTGGAATATCAACAAGTTCAACCAACATATCAATGTCAACAACCACAATCACAAATTCAAAAACAAAACTTGCAACATGCACCAAGCCAAATTTTGAACATGTCAAACCAATTTGAGCAACATCTAGTTCAAAATCAAAACATGACATCAAACCAAGACCAACTCCTTGCCAAACAAGTTCAAATTCCAGATACAACCATGTCAAAACCTCGGAAGAAAGGTGGATTTATTGCAATGATCTTAAGGAAACAACCAAGTGAGTTCTTTGAGGAAGATCAAAATAATACACTTATGTCTAGCAATGCCTCATCCCCTCACAAGCAAATGGACTCTCCAGTGGCATCTATCCCTACACCTTTAGAAGTTTCACAAGAACCTTCTATATTGTCCTCATCAAACAATACACCCAAGGATGCAATTATCCAAGAGCTATCCATAATTGATTGCCAAGATAATCCAATTCATGATGCACATCCTTGTCATGTTTCAGAAATACAAGACCCAATGCCACCATGCACTTTATTGCCATTACCTATTTTAGAGGACCCCATTCGAAGTCCCTCTTCCTCATGTTCAAGCATTGATTCCTTGCTAGAATCCTTCACGAATGTTCAAAGTGCATTTCCTTCAGGCCAAAGCATTAATCCCTTGTCTAAATCCCCCATGCATATCCAAAGTCCAACCTCATGTCAAGAGGATAATTTAGAGCACGAAGAAATGAGTCCTAAAGAAAATCAAGATCAAGATCCTGAAACCTTATCATCCCATCCAATTGTTGACCAAGATCCCATTTCCCCAGACACTCATGATGGTTCCCCTATTCTTGTCCATCCTATCCAAAGTCCTATTGACACTCCATTCCCCGAGCAAGATCAAGATATCCCCGTTCATCGAATCCCAAACGATCCCCTTCCATTTCATGAACACAATGATCTTTCAAATCCCATTGACATTCCACTTCCTGAGAAAGATCAAGATATCCTTTCCATCCTTTATGATGATCCCATTGAAAGTCAAGAGCAAAGCACCTTTAAAGAGGATTCTAATGATATTCCTCCTTCTCAAGATCAAATTATTCCTTCAGATCCTCGACAAGATCCACTTGTTCCTCCATCTCCACGTCTTAATCCTCCATATCCACTCCAAGATCGCATTTCTTTTGATGATCCCATTATTTCTCCCATTCCATCTCTTGAAGAGCCTGTCATTGAACCATGTCCACTACATGATCCTAATCGCCCTCATGATCCTAATCCCCTTCATGATTCTAATGTGTCAATGCAAGATGTTCATGAACCCTCGACATGCACAATGGGTTCTTCCACTTTGGTGCAATCCGATCCACTTCAAGATCTCATTATTTCTCTCATATCATATCCATCTCATAATGGACTCGCATCTTCTTCCCAAAGAAAAGAGTATCCTACAAGTCAAGATATTCATAAAGGCAAAGGAGTAGACCTTCATGAGAAAGAACCCCTTTATATCAAAGAATATACTAATGGTCATGGCTACAAAGCTCACACTCAAGGCGTTGGTATCCCTTCAAAGTCAAAATCCAAATGTCCACCTTCCCCATCATCGCTTCCATCCATTCTAGGTCCCTATATCCCTCCGTCTCCTATGCAACATCAGCAAAGGCACACATCTTGGAGAACCTTCCATCCATCCCACATGCCTCCATATCATTCCATCCACATCGACATTCATTCCCTCTTCCAAGCAATTTGGATGCCAAGCATAAAAGTCATAAGTCTAAAAATCCACATGTATTCAAGGATCAACATGTCCAATATAATCGACATGTCAAAGCAAAGAACAATATGATCTATAAAGAAAAAGAAATATTTGAAAGGCCACAAAGGCCCACTGAGCAAATTAAAGCAAAGTCAAAATATATATGGGTTCCTAAATCCCTTGTGCAAGCAATGCACTCTAAGGAACCGCAAAAGCATGAAAAATCAAAAACCATGTGGATCCCTAAGCGGCTCCTTGAAGCACAAAATCCTAAAGAAACATCCAACTTGGCATCCAAAATTGCTATTCCTCCATACAAACCTCTCAAATCTATCCCTCCATCACCTTCTTCATCCATTTTGGGCCCTTATGTCCCAAAATCCATAGTCGTTCCTTCGTCAAAATCTCAATATCCAAAATACATCTTTCCTCCATCAGTCCATCACCCCTCAAGGTGTGTGCCAATGTCGATCTTGCCAACATTTCCATCCACTCAAGAACAATTCTTCCAATACCCTATCCATTATCCAATGCATATTTTCCATCCTTCGATCCCTTTGGTCCAATCATTTGCATAAATCCTCGCCTTACTTTCATCTCATTTTCCATGTCCTTATCCTACCAACATCTTTGAGCATACTTTTAAAGGTCATGGTCCATTTTTTTTTTCATGGCTACTATCCAAACAAAAAAGACGCTTGAGTCCTTCTTCCATCCCCTATCATGTGTCCATCTTCTATTGAAAAAGTCAAAAATACAAAAAAAAAAAGTGAAAAAAAAAAGAACAAAAAAAGTAAAGAAAAATAATTCGTTCACTGGTGAAAACCTGGCAAATAGGCACCTTGGGCAAGTACCATGATGAAAACCTGGTAAACAGGCATCATGCGTAATCTATGAACTTCTTGCACACCACATTTGGGGGCAGGTTTCCTCCTTCATATCCTATTGCCCTTCATTATCCTATCGAACCCCTGTCATTACCCTTCATATCCTATTGTCCCTCATGTCCATTTCCTATTTCCACCTTTGATCTTGACAAGGCTGAGGATCTTCATGAGCATCATGCATCTTGTTTGCAGCTTTCAATCTATCATAGCTTTAGGTCATTTATCCGTTCGCTTATTATAACCTTTCATCCATATTCCCTAGCTTATTGCAACTTTCTGCCACTATCCCTTAGCCAATCCTGACCTTCAGTCCATGTCCCTTATCCATTCTGGGTCTTGCTTATCCTATCCATATCTTATCACTATCCATACACTCTTTTTCATTCCTTGATCTTGATCTGACATAAGGACGCCAAATTTAAACATGGTTTCAAACACCTCTTGACATGTCCCTCATGCCATGTTCCTGCTTTACATTGTCATATCCAGTCTCTTGTCCCATCACGCCATAGCCCTTGGAAATTGCATCCGTATTGTCTCCACGATAAAAGGCCTTTGTCTTCCCTCTATTCACCATCATTTCAGCAAGCCTATTTATTCACCTGTCATCTTCCTTGCCTTGCTAGACACTGGGGGCAAAGTCATTAAAAACTAAAAAATTCATAAAAAATCAAATAAAGTCCTGAAAAATAAAAAATTTCTAAAAAAATTAAAAAATGTCCTGAAATAATCCAAAAAATTGCAAAATGTCCTGAAAAAAGATCATAAAAATTGCAAAATGTCCTGAAAAAAAGATCATAAAAAAATTTAAAATGTCCTGAAAAAAATTTCATAAAAAAATTGAAAAATGTCCTGAAAAAAAAAATCTCTTAAAAATTGAAAATGTCCTGAAAAAATCTCAAAAACATTTAAAAAAAAGGTCCTGAAAAAATCTCTAAAAATCAAATAAAGTCCTGAAAAAACACAAAAAAATTGTAAAACTCCAAAAGCAAAAAAACAAACATTTTGCAAATAATTATTCTTTTTGTGCATAAGACAAGTCACTGAGCATTCCTCCAACGACACTCGCAATCCATTTAACGCTGTGCTTTAATGAAATCACGCATTAACAGATGAACTTTTCCAATCAAATCAAACATTCAAACTGATCAAAATTGTCTTATCAATCAAATATCAACATCAAAATCATTTGTCCTTGTTACTGCTATCATGGGTCTTATACAGGGTGTGGTATACTCGAAACCAGACTGTGTCCTGTCTTAGACGGGGTACCCCATTTCCTGAAACCAGACAGCATGATCGTCCTATCAACACTTTCAACTTTTGACAATGAAGATCAAGTTGTTTGTCGGATTTGCTTGAATTTGTGTGTCTTATCTTTTTATTGATTTATCTTTGGCTTCGATCATGTTCCTATGTTGCTCGATGATGTCACTGAGTGATTTAGAGTGATCGGGATGGCTCATGGTCCCTTTCTTTTTTGATTGTGATTGTCGTTTGTCTGTGATGTGTCTGTCTTTTGCAAAAAGGGTTGCATTTCAGCTCTGGCCTTCAATGCCATGATGCTACGCATCCATTTTGCTACATTAAAATAAAGGTTCTCACCTACAAAGTGCATTACTGAAAGCAAGTTTTTTTTCGTTTCTAACTCTCCCCTGTCTCATTTCTTCTTACTAACATTTCTTCAGTCAGTCTTGTCAGTCTATTTGCTCCTATCGTTTTCTATCATTTTTATCAATCAATTGGCCTCTTCTCTGCCTATTTCTGGCCAATTCCTCGAGGGGGCATGCATATGTCATTGTCATTGTCTGGGGCATTTTCATTACTGTTCTTTGAAACAATGCTTAAAATCGCATTGTCTCAAAGAGGGGCAAAATGTAGACACCTAAAAATGGTCAACACTTGCGAGGTCATACTTTAACATTTGCGCATTGCCTCATTTTAGGTTTTTGCGTTGCATTAACATTTCTCCTATGTTACGCACTTGGTCTTTATCATTTGCGAACATCGAGTCATTCTTCTACATTCTTCATTTGTCTCGCTTTCGAATTTGGTCTTGTCGACAACACTATCCAATCATGATTTTGATCGATTTTATCCTATCGCATCAATGTGCGTGCTAATTTGTTATCATTTTGGACATCGTCAATCCTAATTAGGGTTTTGTCCTCTTATCAATCTTATCATCAATCTTATCATTTTGGACATCGTCAATCCTAATTAGGGTTTTGTCCTCTTATCGATTTGTCATCAATCTTTATCATTATCAATCTTGTCATTTGTGATCAATTTGTCATTGATCGTGGTCATTTTTAATATTATCGTTTTGCAATCTATTTTGTCATCGATTCTTGTCCTCTTGTCAATCTTGTCATTTGACGATCGATTTGTCATCGATTGTTGTCTATCTCAATTATGTCAATTTGGATCAATTTGTCATTGTTCCTCATCAATTGGCATATTTATTAATCAAATCATTTATCAATCCAAAATCAAAATCATGATCGACATTAATTATCTTCAATCAAGACCTAATTGTCATTCTCGCATTTCTAATTCATCTTCTAGGGTTTCGTGATTTAATCATCTAACCTTGTTTGTCATTTCCTCCTTTAGGATTAAATAATTTATTTATTTATCCTAAGTCTTCTTGTCACAATTAAATATTCATTTAATTGGCTAATTATTCCTCTTTTGTGAATTAATTAATAAATGACAAATTATTAATTAATTTACTTAATTTCTAATTTTCATCAATTTCTTAATTTCCTAATTTCTTATTTCCTCTTTTTCTAATTTTTCTAATTTCTTAATTCTTAATTTCAATTTCCACCTATTTCTCTCCTAAATTTATGGAAATGACATAGAAATTTGTCATAGAATTTGTCATAAATTGTCATAAATTCTTGACATAGAAATTTGTCATAGAATTTGTCATAAATTGTCATAAATTCTTGACATAGAAATTTGTCATGAATTGTCATAAGCCTTGCATAGCAATTTGTCATAGATATGTCATAATTTTGCTATTCTTGATTTGAATTTCCATTCGAATCACTATCATGCTAATTTGTTCATTTCTCCAATTTCTCTATAAATTGGATGATTTTCTTCAATCAATCCCTAGCCGCGAATCCCTAATCAGACTATCGAATTTACGCTTCTAGTACTCTTGAGATTTTCATCAATGTCAATCTTGCTTTCAATTGTATGTGCACTTGTAGGTGAGATCCACAAATCCATTTGAAGAGGAAAGAAGAACAATGGAGCTGCATGGAAGAAGCATCCAAATTGTTATCTGGTTTGCATGATATTTGCTTTTGAATGCTTTGTTTTTATGTCTCTATTGAGTGTGCTTAGGATTAGATCATTGCAATGTGTGATTGAGCTAATAATGAATAATATGTCCTTTTATATATTGCTTTGATGATTCCTAATTCCAATGCTACAACTCCATCTTCAATCTAATAGTTAGGTAATAATCAGTGCAGTGCAAAGACTGATTGATCAATTAATCCTTTATCTACAATAC
Source organism: Cryptomeria japonica (assembly GCF_030272615.1). NCBI lineage: Eukaryota > Viridiplantae > Streptophyta > Pinopsida > Cupressales > Cupressaceae > Cryptomeria > Cryptomeria japonica. The sequence continues at coordinate 492,561,045 of NC_081410.1, read as the reverse complement.
CTTCCTTCAGTAATTTCTGAGTATCTGTCATCATTAATTCAGTTGGACTCAACTCAAAGACTGATTTCTTCTCAACCTGAGAAGTTTCAATTGCCAAAACCTTTATCGAGGAATCAATTTTTCTTGCCAGTATGGACTCAGTGGCTTTTACCTTGTCCATCTAAACCTCTATTACACTAGTGGCTTCACCACTCAGTGCAATGCCGATTACTATCGGTGGAGTATTATCCATAGAATTTCTAGTGTCCTGTACATTGCCTTGCTCAAAAATGGTCTATGTCAGTACAGATAGTACACTCTCCTTAGCTGTCGGTTGTGTTTGATTATCTATAGTTACTTCTAGTTGTGTCAAAACTAGAGTTGAACTGCCCAAAATACCTTTCCCTTTTGATTTGTCAGGAATGGTGGAAGATGTTGCCCTTGCAATTTCTTCTTGAGATGTGAGAAAGTCTGGGTTTTTCTGAAATAATTTGTTCCATCCCTTACTTGTCTCATTTACCACCTCATTTACTCTTCCCATCATAAGGCTTATCTATTGGGATTTACTACTGAAGATTGTCCTATTTGTAGTGTCAATACATCTTTTCATTTCCTCATTATTTATAGTACCACATAATTCCAAAAGTGCAACTTCTTTGATCTCCCTATCTCTCTTGACAACGCAAAGTCTCCTAGCCTCAAGTTTATTATACAAGGATAAAGGTATCTCCTTCAAAATTTCAATTAAGGCTTTCTTATAGATGTCTATATACAACAAAATAGCCTCTTCTAATTCACTTTGCTCATTCTCTTCTAAATCTTCATAATACTTAGATATCTTTTTCAAATTTCTATCTTTTGTAATTTCATCAATAAGCTCAGCATAGGTCATTGTGGTCTTATCGTTTCTAGTATCATCACCCTTCCTCTTTTGTCTTGTGGTTGCTGGCGTGACTAGTTTTCTCTTCTAAACAGGATTCCTTGTCGGTGGTGGAGGTGCAGTAGGCTTAGTTACCTTTCTAACAAGTCTCCTCCTAAGCTCTGCCTTCTTTTTCTCTACCGGTGGTTTTACCAAATTATTTCTTTGTACCCTTCTGAAAGCTAGAGGTTCATTATCCTCGGGATCAGAGTATGAAGTGATAGGGGAAATGTGAACTTGTGGCTTCTTCACTTCTACAGTTCCAACCTCTGTCGGTTTAGCAACATGTTTTTATTTAGAGCCCAGCTGAGTGTCTATCTTATAAAGAACATCTTGTACATATGCAGGCATCTTTTCTATTTTCTTTTCCCTTCTCTTCCTGTTAAAACTGGTTTTCATTTCAAGAGCCTTCTCTCCTGTTGTGCCAAAATATTTTGTCTTATCATCTAATGGGGCATCTAATAGCATCCTTGCATAGAGTTCCAAAATTCTATCATCCACCTCATATCCAAGCTCAGTAACCCAAATTTTCCTAGGTTCAACTTCTTCCATAAGAGTTTCATCAGTTTTTACCATGAAATAGATATCAGTGGAATACTTCTCCACAATGTTCTTTGAAATTCTCTCCCTTTTCCTCATGTTTTCTTGGAAAGTCTTAGAATACCCCCAAAGTTACTCATCTCTGCTAGTACCAAGATCGGTGATAGCTTCCTTGATCTTCATACCTACCGGTATGTCATGAGCCCAATGCTTCTTCCCTATATCGGGTAGCTCATTTAGGAAGTAAAGCATTAAACGAACAATCAAGTTTCCATATCTAAAGGTGCCTTTCTTGATTCCTTTGATCTTTCCAAGGTTTAACATCAACTCACTGCTCATCCACTCACATAAATAATATTTCACATTATTCCTCAACATCTGATATGCAACATGAATGCATAAACTAGCAACATAATTCAATCGGTTGGATTGAGTGACCTTGTAACCTATGATCATGCTTGCAAACTTTATATTTGTTTCAGTGATTGTGCTTATCCTCATTGACATGCTATCAGGTGTAGCACTAGTGAGTTTTTTGACCTCTGTGTTGGAAATTTCTTACCAGGTTCTTGTCTGATCCTGGGTAAGTCGGTGATAGCTTGAATTACCTCCTTCATGATCATGTAAGGCCTATTTAGCCAAATAAATTTGTTGTGAACCCTGCTTCGAATGTATATGATCACCTCATCCTTGAATTCTGATATGTACAAAATACTGGTTAACCCTAGATCCTCAATTGCTTTGAATTTTGGTTTGATGGTCCAAAGTCTCCCAGTATCACAGATTGATTCATGCTTTTGATGTCTTCAGTTCCCAAATCCTCAAGGGTGCAATGAATGTATGCCCTCACATATTCAACATGTGGAAGGATTGATAACTACTTGAAAAATTTATACAATGCTTCTGCTCGCTCTTGACTTGCCTTTACTTCGCTCTGAATTCTTGAATGCTCGGTGAGTGAAAATTAATTCGCTTACCCTCTTTTATCAAAAAATAAAACCCTAATTTATTGTAATAAATGCTTCACCAACAACCCTATGGATGTCAGTTTCATAGTTATGTGTCGGGTGAACCTTCATCGATGATGAACACAATTCTCTAGATCTCTTTCTAGATCTTCCTAGATCTCTTCCGGGGTAATATGCAAAATTTAGCAATGACTTTGCCAACCCCTAAGGCTTATGCCTCAATTATCGGTGGAACTTCCCACTGGTGGAGGAATACTCTATTCTACCAATGGAGTTACCGATATAGATCCATCTCCACTTGATTCTTCATATTTTATAACCCATCTCTTGGTGTGATCTTGTTGTATTTCATCTACCTTCTACCTTCATTTCTCATTATTTTTATCATTATTAACCGTTTGAGTCTTGCTTCTGCAATACTTAGCAATATGACCTATTTTGTTGCATGCATAACATGTAATATTGTTCTTCTAAATTAATTTGACATATCTGGTATAATTTCTTGACCTACAATGACTAGTAAAATGTCCAAACTCTCCACATGCATGACATTTAACATTCATTCTGCAATCTTCTGATCTATGACCATATTTCTTGCAATTTGTGCATTGACCAGGAACAAAATTGTAGTTTTGATTTTCCTTATTTCTACATTGTTTAGCAATATGCCCAACTTTATTGCAAACAAATCATCTACCATTGAATTTATAAGCATTAAATTTCATTACCGGTTTCCTCTATTTTGATGAGTCATGCATACCAGTTGTCTGATCACCATTTGCACTACCGGAGCATTCACCTTGTACAAATCCAAGTCCTCTAGAATCATCAATCTATCTTTGTCTTTTCAGTAAGTCATCCAACTGTGCAACACTGATCCTAAACTTTTATTTTTACTCTCTTGTAGTAGTCAAATCATCTCTCAGAGTGGTTACTTGTCTTTCAAGTTCTTGTTCATTGTTCCGAGAGTGTGCCAAATCAGTTCTCAACAAATTATTTTCATGAGTCAATCTTCCAAATTCATCAAATTTGTTCTTTAGAGATATAACAAGATTATCTTCCTTCTTCTTTCTATCCTCAATATCTTTTGATAACCTCATAGTCAGATCTTGCATTTCATTCTTCATGAGCATGTTTGCTTGACTTAGTTTGTGACATTGTTCCTTAAGATAATTCTTCTCCTTATCATCCGATTGTTGCAAAAGTTCTTTTCTCTTTGATTGAGCAGATGATAACCTTTCTTACAAGATAAGAATGAATTCATTTACAGAATTCAATTCTTCTTGCAATTTCAAGTTCTTCATCCTTTCAACATCATAATCCTCAAGAGTCATCTCAAGTTGCTTCTCCATAGCCATGTCAAATATTTTGGTTTCAGGATCTTCCTGTAGCGTCCTAAAATTGCGACACTTGCAATTTCGACCGCATTTCGGTCTTCACGATGGCGACGCAACACGCAACTTGAATGGAGACCCCGAAACCTGATTATGACACTGAAAACTGCATTTTCTTGCACCCTGGCCTGAACCTCCTTTGCACCCTGCTGTCCCGGGAGGTGGGACCAGAGCGCCCAGCGCCCTGGTCCCCCAGGACCATGGCACCCAGCGCCCTGGTCCCTGGGTCCTATTTTGGGCCCGGTCTCTTTTGGACTTCGGGTCTTTATGTTTGCAAATTGGAAAATTATCTTTCCTGGTCGGCCTAAGGTCGGGAAAATCAGTCTATCAACCCTAATTGACAAGTATATAAACTACATTTTCCTCTTTCATTCGATATGATGGAAAAAGCATGGAAACTATACTCAAGCATTCAAGCATTCAAGCATTCTTTCAAGCAATTGATCATTCTAAGTCTCCATTCAAGGCTAAGTGTTGCATTCAAGACAAGGATTCAACCATTGAAGAGGAGATCACATACTACATGTTACATACAACATACAAACATACAACAAACAACAACACCTATACCTTCGCACATAAGGATACAAACATCCTTACAACAAGGTATTAGTACTTGTTTTACATTACAGACATTTACATTTACAACATTTCTCATTTCTTGGTTAATTCCAAAACCGGGGTTTGACCTAAAGGCAAACCCCTAATCCCTAACCCCCCAATCGTCTTCGCTTTTCTATGTGTAGGTTGCAGGTACGCGGCTGAAATTGAAGATCTGGAATCCTTGTGCAGAGACGAACAGATCCCCCTTCGTTTCGCGGATTTTTCGGAGGACCGTGTGCACGCCGGGCGCCATCATCCCGTCAACTTTTGCTCAAATTTGCAGGACAGCGCCGTCTCGACATTTTACTGCTAATTCCAGGTCCGCAGCTTCATATCATATCCCTATCTCAGTTTATAAGCGAATCTTTATCACTTTCTATGCATTCCTAGCTTAATTCTTCTATCAACATTCTTTACAAAAGAGGGTAGCCTTGCTTTCTTAACCCTTGAAACACATTTAGCATCCAATCTTGCATTGTGTGGGATTGGATCTTGTGGGTTTCAACCCCTCTTTTGAATGTAAAGTCTCTCCCCTAAGTGAAAACCATCAACCCTAGAGACTCTCCCTTCTCTCTCCTCGGAGTTGGAAGAGGGGAGAGCAACTAGGGTTCGATCGCGATTTTCCGCTTTACACTTCCTCAAGCTGTTAAACTTCTTCCGAGGTACCAAGCTCTAATACCAATTGTTGGGATCCAATAACACTAAGAGGGGGGGTGAATTAGTGTTCTATCGGAATGAACAATTTTTAACCTTCTAGACCATGCATATATATACCGGTAAATAAATAAACCATCCACATAAATGAACACGATAACACAAAATTTATACGTGGAAAACCTCTAAAGCGGCCACCAAGGTTCAAATCCCTGCTGGGCCTTTGTGCTCACAAGGCCTTGTGTCTTCTATAATGCCCCTACCCTAGTCGGCCTTGTAAAACCCATTTGAACTTGGTTGACTTCCTATGTGGCATTCTTGAATGGTAGGTTAACCGTGATGCAAGATTGTAGATTTGATAAAATAAATAATTGTGCATACCTATTATTGTTCTTTTGCATCAATTTTTGTGTAAATGTAGTTGTTTCCTAATTCTGGTTATAAATCTCGAGCTAATGCCTTCATTGAATATGTATATGTATATGTATATGTATGCTTGCGTGATTCATGGGTGCAGGAGATTGCAGGTACCACACCGCCTAGGGCGAGGTTCATCCCCTTCGGATTCATGGGGTTGAGTGTACCTCCTCCATCCTCAGAGTTCGGATTTGGGGGTCATAAAACTCTTGTCTCGCCTTAGCCATGGTCAGGTGAGCGTCGTGTGTGGTTCGTGGGGATTTCTTTTCATTGGGTTGCGTGTTGTGTGATTTGGTGGACTTCCTCAATTTGCATGCCTTGCACAGGGTAAGTGGAGTATGTTATCCTAAGTATTTAATCCAATTTAATGTGAGGATGTACGCATTTGTAATTTAGAAATTTAAAATAGGTAGTTTCTTTTATATGATTAATCATTAATTTAAAGAGATCGCTTTAATTATAACTGTCGCAAGCTTAAAGTATTTAACTTGAATTAATGTGTTCATTTATGCATTAGTAGTTGAGAAAATTAGAATAAATAGGTTTCTTTCATGAGATTAGTCATTTATTAAAAAGGTCGCTTTATTATGTTATAGCGAGTTAATTTAATAGTTAATTTTAAAATAACGAATTCAATGAGTTATGCGTTTTAGAAAGGAAGGATTTAAAGTCATTTGGGAAATAGAAATAAATTAATCATTTTCACATTTTGGAAGAAAAAGGGTAAATTTTATTATTTAAAGGAAATTATTCTTTTTACTTGTTAAGTTGATATAGTATAAAGGATTGATTTTTGGAAATTTAAATTAATTTAAATACCTTACCCTTGTTAATAGTTCAAAATATAAATGTTGGCTAAAGTAATATGGAGAAATTAAAATTAGAATTAAATAAGAAATAAAGGTATTTTAATTTTAATAAGAAAAGCGAATAAGATGTATTGAATAATGGAAAGGAATGATTTCCATTTTTCATTTTCTTTTATTTTAAAAATAAATGCCTAAATTCGAAATTGAAAATTAGGTCAAAAAATGGGGTTTCTCATTTAACCTAGTTTTTGAAATATTTTTGGGGGTTCTTTCTTTTGGGTGAGCTGGTTGGAAAAAAAAGGGGTTTTTGGAAGAGAGATTGGGGTTTTTGGGAGGAGATGGAGTTTTGCTTTGAGTTGCAGGTGGAGCTCTCCTTCAAGTCTTGCCCAGAAATGCGATATGAGGTAGGATTCCAACCTACCCTTTTTATTTATTGTTGAATCAAAAAAATCTGTTATTGAATGTTCTCCATGAAATGCTGGAAAAAAAAAGAAATGATAATACCATGAATGTTTTAGAGAGTTAGTTTCAGTTTTTTTTGTTGGAAAGCTTAATTGTTATTGAATTCAAGATTTGTTTTGGGATTCTTGAACATTCTGTAGAGAGAAAACTAAAACAAAAAAAAAAAGGGGGAAAACTATTTTGAAGACCTTTTTTTCTGTTTGACTGTAAAAATGGAGTCCAAACCTTTTTTTTTTTACCAGTTATTACTTTGGCCATGTGTTCCTTTATTTTTAAAAAAAAATTTATTATCAAAATGGGGCGATTGGGGTTTGACAGGCGGAGGAGCCGAGGCTCAACTCGTGCCGCCACTTCCCCCCCCCCTTCTCTCTCCCCGCAGGCTCGCAGACCCTCTGCGACCACATTGTGGTCCACAGGGACCTGCGTCCACAATGTGGGCCGCAGGGACCTACGTCCACAACGTGGGCCGCAGGGAACCCGGCGTCCACACTGTGGGCCGCAGGGAGACCTGTGACCACAGTGTGGCTCGCGGGACTTGCGTCCACACTGTGGGCTGCAGGGAACCTGCGACCACAGTGTGGTTTCAGAGGACCTGCGTCCACACTATGGGCCGCAGGGACCTGCATGTGGGTTCCTCCCACTCCCGTGATGGGAGGTGGGACCCATAGGTTAGGGTTCCCACAAAAAAATAATTTTTTTTTTTTATATATATATTTTTTTAAAAAGAAAAAAATATATAATATTGACATTTATAAAATGAAAGAAAAATGCCATGGGGTATGTATAAAGAAGTTGTAATATAATTGTAGAAAGATCTATATTATTTGAAATTAGATTTTTATTGCTAAATATTATTAATATATATATTAAATACGAGTTTTGCATATATTTAAGTTTGTTGTTTTATTTAAAAAAAATCATTTATCATGGATTATTAAATCTATATTAGTTAACATTTAATTTTGGAACCAATTCTAATAGGGAAGTAATCTTTGGAACAGAGATTTAATATTGACTTTATTGGAAGATCTTCGAAATAATATACTTTTGTTAACGTTTGGTATTGCATTTTAATGAGAAGTTTTTATGGGATATGAATCTAAATTTATCTTGGTATATTTTCTTATTACTTCAATGATATGATAGTAGAGTGAATGAAATTTGATAATGTATCAGTTTAAAAGAAAATTGTTGTAAGTTTAAATTCTGTATTTGCCTTGTTTAAAGTGGTGGCAAACCTTGATGTATTTGTTTGGACCCTGTCGTTGTTGGAATTGGGGCACCTGTTTAAGTCTTAGGTCTCTAAATGGAGTACTGTTGGGCAATGGACCTTGTACTTTCTTTTAGCATACTTAGTTGGTTCTACCTCTACGTGGAAGTCAATTAGGATTTATGGTCCAAAGTGGTCATTTGTATATTGGTTGTGTTCGCCTAAGTGGAAAAGATGTAAAAGACATGTAATTATGTATTCCTAACTATATTAAATGCCAGAGGGGTCTTGCAGTTGAGCAGACCCGGAGATGTAGCCCTTTAGGGGTGAACTTCGAGATCAGATCTATGTTATGCGATGTGTTTAGCCTCCTTTGCTTCATGCTTTAAGTTATCATGTATGGTTGTTATCTTGTATAAGTGTATGGTGGAAATTTAATGAGTTTAAATCAAAGTGCATAAAATTATTCATCTTGATAAATGTAGTAATTAGGTTCATAAAACATTGTAAGTATGATTATGGTAAAGAATTTGGTTTATGTTAATTAAATGAAATAATGGTGGAAAGAATCTCATTAGGATGCCTTTATTGTTTTAGCTTGATATAAGTTGGTAAATGAATCGAATGTGTATGGGTAACAAAGTTAGAATTAATGTCATAATTTCTAAATGTGAAATCTAAAGGATGAACATCATATAGGTATTTACCTCTTTATCTTAGTCAATGAGTATCGCCATGTTAATTATATTTCACTATATTGGATGAATTTATTTAGTTATTTATGTTGTAATCATAACAAATAATCCTTACCAAAATTAACTTGAAAATGGGGTGAACTCAACTAGTTATCCATGTTGTAACCCTATTAAATGAATTTCTTTATGATTAGCTAAAATTGAACTAAAAGGGGAAGGTTTCAATTAGTTGTTTATATCTTAATCTTAGTAAATGTATCTTTTCATATTAACTTCATTTAATTAAAAAGAGTGACACGCAACAAAATAGTTATATTCTAATCCTAATGGAAGAACGTCACTATGAACTTTTATTTTAATCCTATAATGTTGAATATCATCTTGCTAACTATATTTTAATTTAAAGGAATAACTCATGTGTTCCTAATACATTTTCACCTTAATGAATTTAGTCCATCTATTAGCATTATTAAAACTTTGATGAATGAACTCTATGGCTACTTGCATTTTATCCTCCATAAAAGAACTACGACTCATTAGCTGGTTATGCTTGAAATCAAATGAAGGGACCTCACTCTATTAATGGAAGTTTAATCCTTAATGAATGAATCTCATCTTATTAACCATACATTTCATATTTAAGAAAGATATCAAATGTGGGTGGCTATCTTAAAACCAAATGAATGAACTTCGTATATTAATCGCATTGAACCTTAAGGAAGGCCTCTTAAATTAATTAGGTGTTAATGTGCATTGAGTAAATAACCTCACGATGGCCTCCTAACCACCCAAAGTAAATGAATGCTTCCTAAAATTCTGAGACGTCAATTCATTGAACATACATATGACCATGTCGAATGCATTATCTCGTAATTAAGATATCCAACTTATCGAAACATTTGACGCGAGTTGAGTTAGGTGTAAGGTTACGTAATCGCATTGGGAAACTCCTTAGGTTTGTTTAGCCTTCCGCTATGTTATCTAAGTTTTAGATAACTCCAAATTATCTTAATGTTGTAACTTATGAGTAGTGCTCATAATTATTATTATTATAAAATATATATATATATATATATTTACACTCTAATTGAGTGTTTTTAACTTAAACCCTTTGGGGTTTCCTGGTGGGGCATTACACCTTCGTTGGGCCATTGTGCTCACAGGTTTGAACAAGTGAAGTGTGGGGATGAGGTTCCCCGTTTGTGGCCTCACTATTTCATAGCTCTAGGTCAAAATCGTTTACCCCTTAAATAAATATACATGGAAAACCTCAATGAGAAAAAACCATGATGGGATTTGTGACCCACAATATCAGTTCACTAGCCATATGAAAAGATATTACATATAATAGGCACCTACACTTGTAGGAAGTCACACTAAAGAGACTCACTGACTACAAGCTTTCTACCAAAGTAAATTACTGAAAATGAACTCAAGAATGCATCTGCTATGCCAAATAGAGTTCCAGTTCTGGTTCTGCTCTCTACCAGTTCATAAACTCTGAACTGCTACCGATATCTCTTCTCCTCCAAGAATGCTTTCCAAGCTATCTATAGATCATTGCATGATATATAATTTGCATATAAAATGATCTCCATCTATTTCACATCATACATTTTTTCTATATTCTCCTATATCCACATATATCATATGACTCATTCCATTACAAAAATAACCTAGCAGACTGACCTATATACCTATTACAAATGATATGCCTTATGTTGGCTTACAATACATTTACAAAAATGTTGGCCTTGACAATATTATTTACAAAATGATTTAAGTAAATCCTCCTTGATGTTGGCTTCCAAAGAAGTATTGATGTCAGTGTCGGTGTCAGTGTTGGTGTAGCCCTGAATGCTCCAAAGCCATCATCTGTTGGTATATGCTTCCTAGTGTCGGTTTATGAGTTCCGTCATATCTTGTTTCCATCAATAACAAAAAAATGAATCCAATGAGTGTCAATTGCCAAAATAGAACTAATCTTGATCAGTGAATCAAAGCTTACATGACACATTCTTCTATGCCACAACCAACTCTCATCTATCTTAGCAATCAAACTTTTCTCACCAACATTCAAATTAAAAATGTTACCTTCAATCTTACTTCTAGATGCAATCTCTATACTAGAGGAATTCAAGATCTTGTATTTACCATCTTTGAATTGTAGATCATAACCCTTATCTACCATCTATCCAACACTCAAAATATTATGCTTCAAACCTTCAACATATAAAACATCATCAATGTTATGCTTACCATTAAAAAAAATAGAACCTCTCCCATGGATTACATAGGCTTTGTCATCTCCAAATTTAACTATTCCACCATCAAACCTTTCCATGCTTACAAATTTGCTTTTGTCACTGGTCATATGATGTGAAAAAATACTTTCAATCACCCATTCACCCTTTTCTTCTACTTTCGTAGCCAAAGCTTTCTCCTCAACAGAACAACTAGTGGAATCAACAGGCACGGGTCTGTCTTCTTTAATGGAAATAAACACAACTTCATCTCCTTTTGATTCATCATCTGTAACACCTTCATTTGTAGCATAATAATAGTTCTTTTGGTTTCTAAATTTTTGGTTGGAATTATAAGGGTTATCATGATTTTCATGCTTTTCATGTTTCTCATATCTATCATTCCTATCAAGCTTATCATGTCTGTCATACCTAGCCATTCTCTCTAAGGCATCTAGAAGCAAAATGTCCTATCTAATTACAAGAAAAACATTGCAAGGGAAACTTTCCATCATACTTACCGACACCTTTAGGTAATCTCCAATCAATCAATGCTTCAAGCTCATAAAGCTCTCTTTCTTGCTCTACAATCTCTCTTCTTTGTATTTCATATCAAGATATCCTGCACTCATCAAGATCATATTTATTCTTATCGGATATAGATGCTGATGCTTTGAATGATGTCTCAGAATTTCCATGTGATTCTCCAAATTTTCTTAGCTCAAATGCAACAAGTTTTCCAACCAATACATCTCTTGTCATAGTAGTTACACTCTATATCTCATCAATAGAGGCAACCTTATGTTTGTAAGTAGGAGGAAAAGATCTCAGCCCCTTAGCAACAATCCCATCTTCTTTAATATTTACACCGATAGATTTGATACCAAGGACAAGCTCATTCACCTTATCCATGTATGAATGTATGTTCTCATCATCTCCCATCTTTAATGTCTCATACTTTCCTTTTAAACTCTACAAGTAAGCAACTTTCACTTGACTATCACCTTCATATAGGATTTCAAGCTTCACCCAGATCTCATGTGCAGTCTAAAGCTCCATAACATTTGTCATTTCAGAATCAGTCGGGGAACTAAGCAATGCTTCCTTCGCTCTGATGTTATATGCATCTTCCTTAACCGGATTAAGAGTGGATGGTCCATTATAAGGAACAACATGGGCATTCTTAGTAATCTTCCAATAATATTCTCCAAGACATTTCAAATGCACCTCCATAAGTCTCTTCCACATAGTATAGTTTCTTCTATCAAATCTTAGATTGTCCTTCTTGAAAAGAATACCTTGAGTTTCTATCTCGGATCTCCTCAAGTGATTAAGCTTCTATCGGATTTTCTAGCTTTGATACCAATTGTTAGCAAAAATTGAGAAGGCGGAATGAGAGGGGGGGGGTGAACCAGTCTTCACTGGATCTCAGCAAACTAAACTTCAAAACATAAACTGGTGAACTATAGTAATAACAGATAAGCAAATTAATAGCACAACATACAACACCAAGATTTTGACGTGGAAAACCTAATTAAGGGAAAAACTAGGATGGGAACCTACCCAGAGTAAGATGATATTGTGTAGTAGTATGTGAAAATATTACAATGGAGAATGTACATGTATTCATGCACACTGCCTAGAGATCACTACTCAAAAGATATATGTCGAGAAGGCTACAACTCTCAGGGAAGTCTCACTCACTTACAATATGATTTGGACTACATTCCAGAAGGAATAAACTACAATTATAGCATCTACAAATTCTTGATGATAGGTTTGGTTAAACATAGTTGTCTTCTCTACAACACCAATCTCACCACAACACTTCATCGAATATTAAATCTCTTGTTCGCACAATCACCTCTCTCTGATAATGCAAACATAATACTGGCACCTAAATTACATAAGTGTCTCACCTATATATACAAATCATCAACCTTGATAACAAGGTCGGCTAAACCCTCTATTAGGACCCAGAGGCAACTAAGAGGGGGGGGTGAATCAGTTGTTTATTAATTTCAGCCCAAATATAACTTAACCAAACTTAATGTCAGTAGACAATTTAATAGTTAATAACAGTATCAGTAAAATTTAATGCATGAAACAAAAAGACAAATAATATCCACAACACATAACATAGATATTTGTACATGGAAACCCTATAAGGAGAAAAACCATAGTGGGAAACCCTGATAACTTAATGATTAACAAATAGAACCAAACCGGTACTAAGAGGGGGGGTGAATCAGTACAGGCAAAAACTCAACCTTAAACCGGTTTGTCATCTAATACTTATGCATTGATAGATAAACAGGAGCACCGGTCCTTCAATAGAGTTCAACTGGCAAAACCCAGTATAACTGAGACAAGCAAATATCGGGTGACACTTATCTTCTCATATAATCTAACTCTTCATTCCCATTTCACCCTAATGCATGAACAAGCAATCTACCATCAAAGATGTACATATTACATCAAGATCAACATGCATCACCACTTAATCAGAAAACAATTAGAACATCACATGAAGAAAGCATCACACATGACACACACATTTTTCACGTGGAAACCCAACTGGGAAAAAAAAACGATGGGGATGAATACCCACAAGCTATTTTTGAACTCTTTAGAAGTCATTCTGTTAGAAGCCTCATTTGGTTAAAGACAGATACAATAGGTTCTGTTAGGAACCAATCCTGTTAGGGATCACCCAATTAAGGGTTAAACCCTGTTAAGGGTACCTTGTTAGAGGATTTCAAGAACTCAATAGCTAAAGGATATCAATGACTCAGTAGCTTCAAGTTACCCTATTAAAGGATTTTCAACAAGCTGGTTAAGGCTACCCTGTTAGGGGATTTCACAATTGTTGAAGTGGTTAAAGATCAATAGGTATATCAATGACCTAATCATAGCACTCAATGCCAATGCAGATCCGCTTAAGCTCCTCTTCACCTTCTACACTTACACTCTGCAGATATGACTTCTCTCCTCTGGTCTGGCAAGAATCACGTATCTCTTCTCTTAGATACACACACACAACTTTTGCCAACAACTTCTAAAAGAATCACAACATCGACCTTATAGGACAATAGACAGGTCGGTAGCATAAACCTTAAACCCTAACCTGCTAGGTTAAGCAATTCAAACAGTTCAATCCTGGCCGTTGAACATACTGCATTAAATGCAATAGATCTTGAATAAATCTCAAGACATTCTCCATCGTTCATTATCCACCGATTTCATGGCGGCTGATAATCCATCACGTGTTTTTACCGTTTACAAAATTCACACATTCCCGAGGTAGATAGGGATAGTCTTCTTCATGCAAGATCCTTCACGCGCACAAGGCTGACGTGGTAACATGATCTGTTCTTTGTTATACTGCTAAGTCATCACACAAAGATCACCGATTGAGTCACACAGGCTTGAGGTACTCCAACCGGAAATCTTGAAGTGGAAACTACCTACCAACCGGTAGTCATACAATGTTTCCATGTATCGGTTCCCATGACTACATACCGGTTCACCTTGAACAAATATACCGCTTTACTTTGTCATATATACCGGTTCTCACATATGTCACTTCTCTCTTCATATCACATATTGACATCAATGACAACGTATAATACCATTATGTCCTCATACCGGTTCACATAATGCCAACAAACCTTACCCATAATCAGATGATACTATTGTAGATAGTATGTGTATACAAATGGGGTCTAAACATGCAGAAAGGCCAACTACCTAGAGCTCACTGCTCAATCACAAAATGGGAGTCACACTGACTACAACTGGATGGTTAAATCCAATGATAATGTACTCCTCAAAATAGCATCTTCATATGCTGGATTCAGTACCGATTAATCTCTGATTATCTTCTTCATACCTTCCTTGAATCTTCAAATGATGTCTGCATGTATAGCTCTGCTTATATTCACATATACGTTATTACATTCCCTTTCACACCTTCTCCATAATCTCACAAATGAGATCTTACATATATACCAAAACCTAAGACCAAATGTGTAGGTCGGCTCACTAAGAATATTATAATTAAATCAATTACAAATGAATCAATATGCGATGCATCATGTCAACTTAATGCATTTACAATAATAACCAATCAATAAAACATCTCCATAACGTGTCTTGCTGATCTAGAATAGATAATGCTTGCTGGTCCATAACCTAGACCTATTTGTCAGTAACAACAAATATGCAAACTCGATTAGACCAATAACCAAATCACCAAAACCAAGTGTCCAAACAATGTCTTTGACATAACCAAGTAATCTCCAGATGATAACAGATCATCCTCAGTGTCGGTGAACAATATAACCTGCTGGTGAACCAGATACTGGTGATTGTGCATAAGTCACTGAACATGCCAGTGAACATAACCAAAGATCTTTAGTGTTGATAAGTGTTCACAAGTGTTGACATTAATGACAAAACCATTGCAACACATCCATAATACCAACAATCTCCCCCTTTAGCATTGATTGCAACACAAGATGGAAAAACCATCTAAGTGCCAAAGCAGAAATGTCAAAAACCAAAAAAAACCAACAATCTCTCAAAGAGATCAATTACTAGAAATCAAAATACATAATATTTCTCCCCCTAGGAATAATAACTCCTCAAAAGATAATGCGTTTTTTCATATATATCTCTCCCCCTTTGACATCAAATGCCAAAGCAATACAAAACTAAATACAATCAGTTCATAGAACTTATTACATAGACCAATTGTTATAACCAAATTTATCCAATCTACCCCCCCTGAGAAGTAGCTCTCCTTCATCAAAGCTGGAAAAATATTTCTCTATTAACTCTATCGATCTGTCTAAGTTTCTACTGGTGAGGTATAACTCCAACTATCTAAGTTTCTACTGGTGAGGTATAACTCCAAGATGCTCTTTGAGATATTCAAAAGTTTCCTTAGGCAAAGGCTTAGTAAAGATATCTGCAATCTACTCTTTAGTATTCACATAAACCAATTTCACTTATTTTGCTTCAAACATTCTCTTTCAAAAAATTGAATTTGATAGATATATGTTTAGTTTTAGAGTGAAATATCAGATTCTTTGATATATCAATTGCTGCCATATTATCACAATAAATAATTATAGGTTCTTTGCATTTTACCTTTGTGTCCTTCAACATTTGCTTAATCCATAATACCTATGTACAATTAGTTGTTGTTGCAACATATTCTGATTCTGCTATTGATAGTGATGTACAACTCTATTTCTTGCTCAACCATGAAATTAGTCTGCTACCAAGGGAAAATGCTCCATCGGTGGTGCTTTTTCTATCATCTACATCTCCTGCCCAATTTGCATCTGTGTCTGCACATAAATCAAAATTTTCATCTTTAGGATACCATAAACCAGGATTTGTTGTGCCTTGTAGGTACTGGAAAATCCTTTTTACTATTGATTCATGATTTTCCTTAGGATTAATTTGAAATCTTGAAACAATATATACTGCAATCATAATATCAGGTCTTGTTTGTGTCAAATATAGTAAACCTCCAACCATAGATTTATATCTTGTCGGATTAGCAGGTGTTGATTCATCCTTCAATGATAGTTTATCAGTTGTAGTCATAGGAGTACTTACCGATTTAGAGTTTTCCATACCAAATTTCTTTAGCAGTTCTCTTAAGTACTTTGATTGATTTATGATTATACCTTTATCAATCTGTGAAATCTGCAATCCTAAAAAGAATTTTATCTCCCCAATCATAGAAATTTTAAATTCTTCCTGCATCATATTAGAAAAGTCTTTACACAATCATTCTTCTCCGCCAAAAATGATTTCATCAACAAAAACTTCAATAACCAAGATGTCATCATTAGTCACTTTGTAATATAAGTTGTTGTTAGCATTACCTTTAGTGTAACCAAGCTTCAAAAGGTATTTGTCCAATCTAGCATACCAAGCTCTAGGAGCTTGCTTCAATCCATATAGAGCTTACCTTAACCTACAAACCATATCTTTGTCATCTGTCAAAGAAAATCCATCAGGTTGTTCAATGTAAACTTCTTCTTCAAGATCACCATTCAGAAATGTACATTTAACATCCATTTGATATACTTTATAGTTCTTGTGTGCTACAAAAGCTAAGAATAATTTGACTGCCTCAATTCTAGCTACCGGTGCAAATGTTTCATTGTAATAAATTCCTTCCCCTTACACACTAATCTTTCTTTGTTTTTGATTACCTTACCATCTTAATTAAGTTTATTTCTGAATACCCATTTAGTTCCAATTAAATTTTTGTTTTTAGGCTGGGGAACCAATGTCCATGTGTTATTCTTTTTAATTTGTTCTAATTCATCTTCCATAGCTTTAATCCAATGTTTATATTTGCATGCCTCATTAATAGTTGCTAGTTCAATTTGATAAATTAAACATACCTCTTCATTTGCCAGTCTTCCTCTAGTCATAACACCTTGATACTTATTGCCAATTATCCAACTTTCAGAGTGATTCAATCTTACATACCTTGGTGTATTCACTTGTTGTTGTTCTTCAGTCATTGTGGAATTCTCAGATGATGCCGGTGTGACTGGATCAACATTCTGTACCGGTATACTCATTGTAGGTTCATTTGTGATTATCTCAATTACCGGTTTAGAGTCCATAGACCTTGAATTACCTCTAAACTGTTGATCAATTTTTACATTTGCACTCTCAATGATTTTCTACAATCTCTTGTTAAAATGTCTATATGCCTTGCTCTTAGATGAATAACCAAGAAATATTCCTTCATCACTTCTAGGATCAAATTTGCCAATATAATCATCTCTCCTAATATAACATTTTCTTCAAAATATTCTGAAATATTTAAGAGTAGGAGTATTACCAAATCATAGTTCATGAGGGGTCTTACCGGTTTCACCTTTGATGTGAACTTTGTTGAATGTGTAAACAGTTGTATTGACTGCTTCTCTCCAATATACATGAGGTAGGTTTGCTTCTCATATCATGCTTCTAGCTGGATCCAAAATAGTTATGTTATTCCTTTCCACAACTCCATTTTGCTGGGGTGTCCGAGGTGCTAATAATTGTCTTCTGATTCCATTCACTTCACATAATGTATTAAATTCCTTAGATGTGAATTCACCTCCTTGATCTGATCTCAAACATTTGATTTTCTTACTGGTTTCATTCTCTACCATTACCTTGAATAGTTTGAATTTCCCAAAAGCTTTTGATTTCTCCCTGAGCAAAGTAACCCAATACATTCTAGAATAATCATCTATGATTACGATAAAATATCTATCTCCTTGTAAACTTCTAGTTCTTGTTGGACCACATAAATCAGTATGAATTAAGTCAAGAATATTATTAGATTTTTCTGGAATACTTTTGAAAGTTTCTCTAACTTTCTTTCCAAATTGACATTCCTTACATACCGGATTGTGAAGTTTAACAATCTTAGGTAAATCAAAATTTACCTAGTTGTACTAATTTTCACAATGCAATCAAAATTTACATGACAAAGTCTTTTATGCCATAACTAACTTTCATCAATATGTGCAATCAAGCATGTCTTCTCATTTTTATTCAAGTAAAAGATATTACCTCTAGTCTGATTACCGATTACAATTTCCAAACCAGTTCTATTCATGATTTTGCATTTACCATCCTTGAATTGTAACTGAAATCCTTTTTCAACTAATTGACCAACACTCAAAAGATTATTCAAACCTTCAATATAATAAACGTTGTCAGTATTTTTCTTACCATCAAAAGATATAGTACCTTTTCCTCTCATCAAACAAGCTTTATCATCCCCAAATCTTACTAGACCTCTATAGTATTCCTAACAGGTTAAGAATTTACTTTTATCACCAATCATATGATGTGAACACCAGGAATCAATGATCCATTCAACCTTTTCTTCAATTTTAGTTGTCAGGACCTGCTCTACTAGTTGAATAGTAGGTGTCAATTGATCTTCTGTTATTGCAACAAAATCCCATCCATTGTCTATTGATTCCTCATCAGAATCATTAGTAACTCCTTCATCAACATAGTAACATGATTTGTCTCTATTCTTCTTAAATCTGTATCTCTGATATTCAGGGTTAGGCTTATATGTTATTTTACCTTATTCTTTCAATCTTGCATGTCTATCAAGACACCTAGATGCCATATGACCAATTTTATTGCAATTAAAACATTTAAATGGTGCTTTACCTTCATACTTACTTCCAACTGGACCTTTAGGCATTTTCCTTGCAAATAGTGCTTCAAGCTCTTCAAGTTCTTCATTCTCTCTTCTGATTTCTTCAAGTTCTCTAGCATAGAGTGCTTTCCAATCAGATTTTTCAGATGATGATGATGAAGCTTTGAAAGCCAAATCTATCTTAATTGTAGCAATAGGACCAAATTCCTCAAGTTCAAAAGTTGAAAGTTTTCCAACCAAAGTATCTCTAGATACTGATGTATTAGGCATTGTTCTCAATTCATTAATAGTAGTTACTTTCATTTTGTATGCTGGTGGAAATTCTCTTAAAACTTTAGAAACAATTTCATCTTCACTTAAGGATCCTCCATAACATTGTATACCCAAAACAATTTCATTCTTTCCATTAAAGCATAAATCCTTTCATCTTCTTCTATTTTTAGATTTTCATACCTGACCCGGAAGCATTCCAGTTTTGCAATTTTGATAGTGGTATCACCTTTATTCAATGTCTCCAATTTATCCCAAATAGCTTTAGCAGTAGATCGGTCTGATAATACCATGATTTGTTGATCTGACAATGCGCTCAAAAGTGCTTCTTTTTCTTTGCAATCATTCTCTTGATCTTTAGCCAAGGTTGGTGGATTAGCTTGACTTTGTGTAGGACCAACATAGCCATTCTTCGTAACATCCCATATGTCTTTTCCAATGCAATTCAGATGTGTCTCCATTTTGATCTTCCATATACCATAGTTAGTTCCATCAATTTTCAGACTGTCATTCCTTAAATAGTTAGTTGCCATAGAATCTCCTCAAGTTGTTAAACTTCTGCAAAAAGAGAACTTAGCTCTGATACCAATTGTTAGGCCCCAAAGGCAACTGAGAGGGGGAGTTGAATCAATTGTCTATTAATTTCAACCCAAATGTAACTTAACCAAACTTAATGTTGGTAGACAGTTTAACATTTAATAACAATACTGGTAAAGTTTAATGCATGAAATAGAAAGACAAATAAAATCCACAACACATAACATAGATATTTGTACGTGGAAACCCTGTAAGGGGAAAAACCATGGTGAGAAACCTTACCCACAATCAAATGATACTAATGTAAATAATATGTGTGTACAAATGGGGTCTGCACATGCAGAAAGGCCAACTGCCTAGAGCTCACTACTCAATCACAAAATGGGAGTCACACTGACTATAATTGGATGGTTAAATCCAATGATAATGTATTGCTCATAATAACATCTTCATATGTTGGATTCGGTACTGGTTAAGCTCTAATTGTCTTCTTCATACCTTCCTTGAATCTTCAAATGATGTTTGCATGTATAGCTCTGCTTATATTCACATATACCTTATTACATTCCCTTTCACACCTTCTCCATAATCTCACAAATGAGATCTTACATATATATCAAAACCTAAGACCAAATGTGTAGGTTGGCTCACTAAGAATATTGCAATTAAATCAATTACAAATGAATCAATATGCAATGCATCATGTTAGCTTAATTCATTTACAATAATAACCAATCAATAAAACATCTCCATAACATGTCATGTTGATCTGGAATAGATAACACTTGTCGGTCCATAACCTAGACTTATTTGCCAGTAACAGAAAATATGCAAACTCGATTAGACCAATAACCAAATCACCAAAACCAAGTGTCCAAACAATGTCTTTGACATAACCAAGTAATCTCCAAATGATAACAGATCATCCTCAGTGCTGGTGAACAATATAACCTACTGGTGTACCAGATATTGGTGACTATGCATAAGTCACTGAACATGCTGGTGAACATAACCAAATATCTTTAGTGCTGATAAGTGTTCACAAGTGTTGAAAAGTGTTGACATCAATGACAAAACCAATGCAACACATCCATAATACCAGCACCCTCAACCCTAAACTCACAATTACAAAAATTACATTGTACAATACAAAGATTGACCACTGGACCAATATTATGATTTACATTACATAGCATGGACCTAATTAAAATTCCCAAATGATTACATCCACCAAAAATACCGCCAAGATCAACCGCAACACGCTACACCACCAGAAATACCGCATAACACGAAAAACATCATCGGTTCATATAAATCGCCAAAAATGCGCACAATGATCATTAATGTGGATCACCAAAACAAATAGGACATGAGTAGGGAACATCAACAAGCATGTTAGAGTCATCTGGAGCAGTTGCACCAACACCTCTTTTCAAATCTTCATCGGTCAACATCTCAAAGCTCAAGAACACAACCAATCAGCAACTGCCACGAGGAAAGATAACTTGTGAAGCACCAAATCATGAACCATCTTAAATGAAGATACACAATATCATCCCAAACAATAATCGAAAGTATTAGCACAAGATCTGATCACACCAAAATATACCAAAGGAAATACCAGATTCTACAAAACTGTGATAAGCAAAACCAAACTATAAAACTGGATCAAAAGCTCTTCCCAAACTCACCGGAATAACTCATAGGAATATGTTGACATAAATTAAAACAAAATATCTTATCAATATCAATCAACAACCAAATCCAACAATCTCCCCAATAATCCAACACTACATACATAAAGGAAGAACTTACGGGTAGTAGATAGTGGCTAGTCCAATCACATGACTGAAGATAAAATAAAATTCACTAAACTTGAAGATTGGAATGGTGGATCAATGAGGTTTGGAGAGAAATCATAAATCAAAATAAAGGGAAAGGGTACTCTTATCATAGATGACAAATTAAAAGATGATGATGTTTATTATGTGGAAGGTCTAAACTGCGATCTGCTAAGTGTAAGTAAAATGTGTGATAAAGGATACACGTTTGACTCAAAAGGTTATTAAATTAGAAAAGAGAGCAATGGAAAATTAGTAGCAAAGGGAAAAAGGATTGATGGAAATGTATACAACTTGAAAGAGTGTTATGAGACCCAATACATGATGAGACAAGTTGATGAGAGATGGTTGTGGCATAGAAGGTTGGGACACTTAAACTTTGACAATATTGTTAAAGTGAGAAAGAGAGGGTATGTGAGGCACATACCATAGATTATCATTCTAGAAAGCACCTTTTGTGATGAATGTCAAAGAGGGAAGCAAATAAAAGGCAACTTTAAGACAAAAGAGTATTCAGCTATGAGGTTTCTAGAGCTTGTACATACAGATTTGTGTGGGCCAACTAGAATGAGGGCTCTAAATGGTAGAAATACTTTATGTTGTTGATTGATGACTTCTCAAGAATGCATGGGCCACCTTCCTATAAGACAAGTCTCAAGGTTTTGAAAGATTCAAAATTTTAGGAAGATGGTTGAAAGAGAGAGTGGTTACAAGATGAAGTGTCTCAGACCAAACCATGAAGGATAATTCACATCAAATCAATGTGAAGACTATTGTGAAAGACATGGAATGAGAAGAAAACATTTAGCCCCTAGGACACAACAACAAAATGGTGTTTTGGAAAGAAAAAATAGGACAAACAAGGAGATGACAAGAATAATGTTAAATGAAGCAAATGTGCCTAATGTATTCTAGAAGGAGACAATCCATACTATTGTATATGCATTAAATATAGTTTAGCTAAGAGTAAACAATAGAATGACACCTTATGAACTATGGTATGATAGGAAACCCTCTATTAAAATCAGAGATCATTGAGAGTGGGGGTGAATCAATGATATGCTAGAAATCAAATCCACAAACTTATTCTTTATCCACTGTTTAGAAATGCATAACAGAAAAGAACATAAACATGCAATAAATAAACCATAGATCCACAACACCAAAATTTTTATGTGGAAACCCAGAAAGGGAAAAACCATGGTGAGGATGGAACCCACAATATTCATATACTATGGCTAGGAGTACACAAATATTATATAGATGGGAAATGCACTTGAATTCAGGCTCACTGCCTAGAGCTCACTGCTCAATTACAATATGTAGTGTCATAAAATTGTGACCCTAGCAATTTTTTACTACATTAGGTTCCTCACGCACACGAGTTCAAATCTTCTAGCCTGATCGAAGACCGGAGATTACTCAGCCCTCAGAAACAACTTCTTCCTTGGCCTCTGCATCACCCCGTCTGCACTGTGCCCTAGAGAAAGGGGTAGGATAGGGGTGTGGTGCCACTATCCCTGTCCTATTCTAGAGCAGGACCCTTCCTAGGGTTGCATTAATGATTGTGCATCGGGTGGGAAACTCCCCTGATGTCAGCCTATGACAAAAATCAGATCCACTAACATGTATTTAAGGGGAATTTGTCCTCTCATTTGCATAAGTTGGATAGGTAAAAGTTGGATAAATTCAAGTTGCATAAGTGATCAAGCATTTAAGAGAATCCAAGCATTCAAGCAATCTTTTCCAGCACTGAGCATTCTCAAGTCTCCCTTCAAGGCTAGGTGTTGCATTCAAGTCAAGGATTCAACCATTGAAGAGAAGATTGATTTAAAAATTCAACCCCACAAAATAATTTCTATCAACATTGCTACTACAATCTCCCTTGTGGTGATTTACAATTCAGTCTTTCATTTACAGCTACTTGCAAGTACTTTCTTTCATTACTTGGTTAATTCCAAAATTGGGGTTTAATCTAAAGGAAAACCCTCACTCCCAACCCATTTTCCTCTCTTTTCTATGTGTAGGTTGTAGGTGTGCAGCTTTACTTTTGGATTCGGGCGTCATTTGCAGAGGTGAAAAAACCCTTTTTGTTTTGCGGATTTTTCGAAGGATCATGTACATTCCCACCACGGTCAAGGAAACTTTTCCTCAAATTCACAGGGTGACTTAGTCTCGATATATTAATACCAGATCTAGGTATACAGCTTCATCTCATATTCCGATCTCAAGTTATAATCAATTCTTTGTCACTTTTACACTACATAATTCAATCAATTCTTTTCCATTTCAAACAAGGAAGAGGGGATCAACTTAACATTCCCAATTCATTCAAAATTCAATCTACCATGTTCATGTGGAGAGATTGAATCTAGTGAATTATCCTATCCTCTTTCTAATGCAACATGGTGAAAAGTGTTTGAAGGATAATCAATAGTGAAACTCTCCTCTCTCTTTTATGGAAAAGGTAGTTTTCCTCTTGATCTATCATTCACCATTTTTCCACCATTACATAATGACCTGGAAGGCTTCAACCTTTAGGGAAGTCTCACTGAGTTACAATTTGATTACAATGAGAAAATATAGTAGAATGAAATCTGAGATAGCATCTAACAATGCAATAATGAGTTCTAGTTAAGCACTAGATCTTTGATTGTACTTGCTCTGCAAATACTATGTTTCTATCTCAATCAGCCATCTGATTATTTATAAACCAAATGCACACATGAAACTGTGCTCAATCACACAAAAATGGATACCACAATACTATTACACCAAAAACCAATCACCAAATCAATCTTATATATTTGGTCTTAACATAAAAATAATCTCCTTCAAGTTGACTTCAAGAAGTGTAACATGTAGTCACATGTCGGCTTCAATCTCGAACAAAACATAGCACTGGACCAAAAGATTATAATCACATGCCTCCTAAGGATCTTCCCATTCACCAAAAACATAGGATCAACCACCAAAGTCACTGCAATCATCGAAAGTAATTCCAGAGAAAAACATTACCGAGATAGCCATGTTTTACCGATTAACTCCAGCATCCAGATAAGATGAGCCACGATCGCCGTATCAAATCACCAAGAATATTTGCCATCAATGAAAACCCTAGACCAATAAGAAACTGACGAAATTCACTGGATTAGTGTCAATTTCCAACAATCTCCCCCTTTGGCATTGATGGCAACACTCATGAAAAATGACTGTGTAGAAACCTGTGAAATCTGTACACCAGATGAAAAAGAATTAAATAATTCTAAGGCTCCCCCTTAGATAACCAATCCAAAAATCTGTGTCACCAAACTGTACAGTCCATACACAATCAGTCTATACATTTTTCACCTTATCTCTCCCCTTTGACAATAATGCCAAAGATAGGGTGTGCAACAAATTATTTTGTACATATATACACACACCGGATAAATATATACATTCTTAAGGACATTTGCATATGCCATCTTAAGAAACCCAAGATATGTGTTCCATCTTGCCCGCAACTTCTCCAAAATTAAAACAAAACCATTCAAAACATAAGCATGAAACTCTATAGCTCTAATCTCAATTGGAGTCTCTTGAGACATTTTTTGAATGCAGTCCATTTTATGATACACCACGATGTCTAATCGGGGACCATTAAGGTTCCAGAGTTCACCTATCCACCTAACCATTCTCTCCTTCTCCTCAAAATTCCTAATCTTCTCCATAATAGTGAAAATTTGGCCTTCAATACTGTCGCTTAAATTAGCCATAGGATTATAAGCCTAAGAAATCTGAGCTAACTAACCTCTTGCTTGTCTATTTCAGTTGTAAAAATTGTCAAAACTAGACAAGACTTATAAATTTTACCACCTTCTATTAGGGCCTCATCAATTAGTTTTAATTCCTTTTCCCGCTGGGCCTTACCATTGTTGATCATTTGCAAAAATGTTTGAACTTTGGCATCTCTAAATTTCTCCATAGCCTGCCTAGTTGATGCCTTGGTCAAAGTATCAAACTGAGTGGATATATGATCTATTAAGTTTTGAAGCTTACTAGATGAACTAGAATTAGCATCAAGTTGTAGTTCTGGTACCACTTGTTCCAAAATTTTAACTTATTTCTCAATAAGTCTCTTCTCTTTTGATTTTGATTATGCTAACTCCTGATTGGCTTGCGCTTGGAGAGCAATAGAAGCAATCATCCTTTCTATGGGAGACATCTAGTTGAAGGTTTTATCAAAACTGATATTAAATTGTAGAAAGCTCCCTTGGCTTTTAATTTTGGATGTGTCAATTTCCATAAGAATCAATTTTTTTTGCCTTGCCCTTTCCTTTATCTGTTATTTCTTGTTCTTCCTCTACCTTTTTCTCAGCTTCAATCTATCTAGATTTGTCTTCTTTGGGTGTCTCTTTTGCATCAGTATTACCACTTGGTGCACCAACCTCTACCTCAATTGATTTATCTTTCTCCTTAATAGGTTGGACCTCCAAAACTTGTTGCTCTGCAACACCTAAGTATCTTCCTCCTTATTTACATCATTTACTAGAGGATTTTTTGACTGAGTGGCTTCATCTTGTGAAACAGTTTCTACTAGTCGGTTCTCAGTGAGAAACTTCTTCCAGATTGCACAGGTTTCTCTCCTTATTTTCCCTACTCTACCAACCATCAGGTTGTTGACTCCATGCTTGCTCCTGAATTCCTTTTTGTTTGCTAGAAAAATTAATCTATCAATTTCCTCAATAGTGATACTAGTGCACTGATTAACTAGTTCACTCTTTTTTATTTCTCTATCCATTTGAATAGCAGATTTTCTCCTAGCATCAATTTAACTGTACAGATCTTTTAGAAGATAATTTTCTAATTCAATCAGTGCTTTACTAAATAAATCCATGTACAAAACTATAGCTTCTTCAATCTTGCGTTGATCCTTATCATCCATATTCTCATAATATACATAAATGTTCTTCAAATTCCCATCTTTAATAATTTCATCTATTAATTCCTGAGTAAACAAAGGAGGAATAATGTGATACTTGGTTTGGGAGGTCTCCATCTAACCAGATTCTATTGCCTCATCCAAGTCAGATTTTGTCTTATTTCCTCGCTTAGTCTTTCTTGTCACTACATGATCAGCCCTTTCTTTCTTCTCCTTCTACACTTTCTTCTCAGCTCTGGATTGGGGTTTCTAGATAACTCTTGCAAACTCTCCTTTCTTTGGCACCTCAGATATCCAACCAGATGCCATGTTTAACTACCCAATACCAAGATCAACCATCTGAATTCTAGATGTCAACTGAAATTCGATTCCTTCCATCTATAATCCATCGACTATAGATCTCATCAAGGGGTACTACAATATTTTTATGAGTTTTCCTCCCCCTAAGGACAAAAGCCCTAGTTACCGGATGAAGATTCTGCACCAAATTTAGGTACAAATCCATTGTTTGTCTTAGATTCATCCTTATTTACCCACATATTCTTATGCTAATCTCTAATCTCATCTACCTTTGCCTTTCCCTTTCCATCTAATTTGTTCTTGTCTACTGGAGCACTGTTTTTGCTTCTGTAGTACTTTGCAATGTGACCAGTTTTGTTGCATGCTCTGCAAACAACATTATTCGGCATAGGTCTAAAGTTCATCTGATTTGGTCTTGTCCTACACTGATTTGAGATATGTCCAAACATTCCACAAGAATAGCATATTTTATTCTGAAAGTTATTCATTACTGCTCTACACATATTTTACTTGTGTCCAAAGTTATTGCATATGAAACACTGGTCGGTAAAGGTAGGAACATTATTCATATTACTTATCATATTGTTATTGTTCATCATTCCATTATTCATCCTACTTCTACACTAACTTTCCATATTACCAAACTTATTGCAAGTAAAGCATCTACCATTGAATTTATGAGCATTAAGCTATCTTACCGAAGGATTCTTTCTCTTCTTTGATCAAGTTTTACATTGCCTTGTCTAGATCCAGAGAATTCACCTTTCTCAAATCCTAGGCCTCACACATCCTTTCTATGTCTCTGACTTTCCAGCATCTCATCAAGCTTTGTTGAACTAGCTTTGAATTTGTCTTTGTACTCATTATCAGTAGCAAGTTCATATCTCAAGGTAGAAATTTGTTTTTCAAGTTCTTGACCATTACTCCTTGATTGTGTCAACTCAAGCTTCAATTCATAATTCTCATAGGTAATCCTGAAGCATTCATTGACTCTTTCCTTCAATGATTGTGCTAGATTCTCTTCATTCTTCTTCCGGTCCTCAATTCCCTTGGTCAGCCTCATCACAATGGATTGCATCTCATTCTTCAGGGCAACATTTTCTCTCTCAAGCTTGTTAACTTCATCAGCTTTTTCCTGGTATTCCATGATCTGATCTGCTTTCTCCTTCAACTTTTCAATCAATTCCTTCCTCTTCTCTCTACAAAAACTTGCTTGATCCTTTAGCTCACTAATGAATTCATCAATAGCATTCAAGTTCTTCTTCGGGGTACAAATCTCATTTCTAGCTGCATCAAGTTCCTCAAGTGCCACATTGAGTTGTCTCTAAAAATCATAATCCATTGAATCAATCTCCTAGATCCCCCTCAAGCAGTTAAGATTCCTTAGAGGAACTAGGCTCTGATACCAATTGTTAGAATCAAAGATCACTAAGAGGGGGGGGGGGTGAATAAAATATCACTAAGAGGGAGGGTTGAATCAGTGATCTATTAGAAATCAAATCCACAAACTTATTCTTTATCTATCAGTTAGCAATGCATAATAGAAAATAACATAAACATGTAATAAATAAACCACAGATCCACAACACTAGAATTTTTACATGGAAACCCAGAAAGGGAAAAACCACGGTGGGGTTGGAACCCACAATATTCATATACTATGGCCAGGAGTACATAAATATTATATAGATGGGGAATGCACTTGCATTCAAGCTCATTCCCTAGAGCTCACTACTCAATTACAATGACACGAAAGGCTACAACCTTCATGGAAGTCTCATTGACTTACAATTTGATTATAGTAAGAAAATACTCTAGAATGAACTCTAAGATAGCATCTGAAAATGCAATAATGAGTTATGGTTAAGCACTAGATCTTTGACTATACTCGCTTTTCAAATACTCTGTTTATGTCTCAGTCAACTACCAGATTATCTATAAACCAAATGCGCATGTGAAATTGCACTCAATCACACCAAAATAGATCACCACAGTAGTATTACACCAAAAGCAAATTGCCAAATCAATCTTATATATTCACTTAACATAAAAATAATCTCGTTCAAGTCAGCTTCAAGAAGTGTAACGTGTAGTCACATGTCAACTTCAATCTCGAACAAAACATAGCACCGGACCAAAATATTATAATCACACACCTCCTAAGGATCTTCCCATTCACCAAAAACATGGGATCAACCACCAAAGTTACTGCAATCATCGGAAGTAATTCCAGACCAAAACATTACTGAAGGAGCCTTTTTTTACTGGTTAACTCCAACTTCCGAATAAGATGAACCACAATCACTGGATTGAATCACCAAGAAGAGTTGCCATCAATGACAACCCTAGACCAATAAGAAACTAGCGGAAGTCACCGGATGAGTGTCAATTTCCAACAACCTTAGTTAACTATTTCAAAGTGTTTGGTAGAAAATGCTTTATCAAAAGAGATAAAGATGGACGAGGAAGTTTTGAATCAAGATGTGACGAAGGTATCTTCTTGGGCTACTCTACTCATAGCAAGCCCTACAAGTGTTTCAACAAAAGACTAAAGAGAATGGTTGAAAGTGTAAATGTCAAGATAGATGAGGATCTACACAAAGGAAATCAAAAGACAATAAATCAAATTAAAGAACCATACATTGAAGATGTTGAACAATCTAGAAGAGAATAGGAAGAAGCAACTAAAAAAGCCCCAAATAGATATGTACAAAAGAACCACCCTGAAGATCAAATTATTACAAACAAGATTGATGGTGTGCAAACTAGAAGGAGACATGCAAGATCAAATGAGCAAGTAAATTTTTGCCTCTTGACTAAAATGGAACCAAAAACTTATGATGAGGCCAACAAGAGTGACAATTTGATGAAGGCTACAAAGGAAGAGTTGCAATAGATAGAAAAGAATAAGACATGGGAAATGGTTCCTCGACCAGCTGATCAGAATGTCATTGGGACCAAATGGGTGTATAGGAACAAATTCAATGAAGAAGGTGTAGACATCTAAAAATGATCAATGCTTGCGAAGTCATACTTTAACATTGGCGTATTGCCTTATTTTAGGGTTTTTGCATCGCATTAACATTTCTTCTATGTTGCGCACTTGGTCTTTATCATTTGCGAGCATCGAGTCCTTCTTCTGCATTCCTCATTTTTATTTCTTTAGAATTAGGTCTTGTCGATAGCAATCTTCAGTCATGATTTTGGTCGATCTTTGTCCTTGTCAATCTTGTCATATTGCGATCAATTCGTCATCGATCCATGTCCTTTTCACTCATGTCAATTTGGTCAATTTGTCATTGATTTTTGTCAACCAATCTCAATCAAATCATTTATCAGCATTGGTCCTTTTTCAATCAAAATCATGATTGAATCGATATCAATTATCTTTTGTCAAGACCTAATTGTCATCCTTGTATTTTCTAGGGTTTCATGATTTATTCATTTAACCTTGTTTGTCATTTTCCCTCTAGGTTAAATAATTTATTTATTTATCCTAAGTCTTCTTGTCGCAATTAAATTTTTATTTATTTGGCTAACTAATTCCTCCTCTCTTTGTGAATTAATTAATGAATGAAAAATTATTAATTAATTTACCTAATTTTCCAATTTACTAATTTCTCCTAATTCCTAATTTTCTAATTTTCATCAATTTTCTAATTTCCTAATTTCTAATTCATCTAATTTTCTATTTTATCTAATATTTCTCCTAATTTCATGGGAATGACATGGCAAATTTGTCATAATTTGTCATAATTGTCAATCAATCAATTTTGACATAGCAATTTGTCATAATTTGTCATAATTATCAATCAATCAATTTTGCATAGAAAGTGTCAATTTTGTCATAATTTGTCATATTTGTCATTCTTGATTTGAAATTTCCTTTCAAATCTCTTCATGCTAATCTTGTCTTTTCTCCAATTTATCTATAAATTGGATGAATTTCTTCAATCAAAGATCCCAATTAATCACTTTTTTGAATCGATCCTTGAATCAATCACGCTTCTAGTATTCTTGCGCTACCGTCTTGTCAATCTTGCTTTTACATTATGCTTATGCACTTGAAGGTGAGATCCACAAAACAAAGAAATTTGAAGGAGAAAGAAGGACAATGGAGAATAATGGAGGAGACATCCGCATTTGAGATGGTTTGCGTTTTAATTAAATGTTTCATTTCCATATCTCTATTGAATGTTTGTAGGTTTTGTTATCATTGCAATCTGGTTTTGTGATTGAGCTAGTCTAATTTGTCTATTTGCTTTGATGATTTCCACATTTCCTATCTACATTAATTGGTGAACCCGATGTGAAACTAACCATTTAACCATGTTTTGAGTGCCTTTTGAGCTGATTTGCAGGTGAAAAACCCAAGAAACAGGGTAATTCAGGGCTTTCTAGGCACTTCTGCGCCTGTCTAGGAGAGATCTGTGCCTGTGTCAAGGGATCTGCGCCTGTGTCAACGCATTTTGTGCCTGTGTCAAAGAGATCTGTGCCTGTGTCAATGCATTCTGTGCCTATGTCAATGCATTCTACACCTGTGTCAAGACATTCTGTGCCTGTGTAAGGCCAGAAACAGAGAAAAAAATCAGTTATTTCACTTGCAAATTACTTTGTTTTGCATTCTATTTTGGTATTCTGGTTTTCTTTGGTACTAATTCTCTATGCAGCACCTTGGCATTATGCATGGAGAAGACAAAAATGAAACTACTAACAAATCTTATGCAGGTTCGCTAGTCAAAGACCAAACAAATCAAACTTCTAACTTAGTGATTTTGCAGGTTGCCTTGTATTGCAACCGAACTTTGTGTTTGTGATTCATAATTAGGCACCTAGTATGTTTGCTAAGTAGGATGGAATGAACATGTGTTTTCTTTGATTGTAGAGTTTGACACTAGAGTAAGAGAGTATGCTCTCATCCTTCTTAGGGTGATCAGAAATCCAGATCTTTGATATCATTCTCATGTCTTGAATTGTTTGTTACCTTTAGAGGGCCTGCCTTCCTGACCATTTGCTTTCTTTTGCAAGCAAGTGACAATCGTGAGAAGGGAATGACCCAAAGTGAGCATAACCAGAGTACCTTGGCATTCTAACTCACTATAAATAAATACCTGATGGGTGAAAGTTTTGAAGGAAGGGTTACATGGGAATTGTAGTTACTTGGGAAGTGATGACCATTGGACTCTTTCTCATATCAGCATCTAAGTAGGGCCTCATGGTCTAAATCATGCTTGCACAACTACATTTGTTTGGTATCTTGGTGGGCTTAATGTCTCAATCACGCTTGTGTGACACCAAGGAGTAACGCTTAACAGAAATCCTTACTAAACACCTTGTATTTAGAGGCCAAAAATCCTTCTAGTTGCTTGAGAAGGATGAGTTCGGATACTTTGAAGAGATACTAAGTTCTCCATGGGGATATTTCCATGGGGACTGATTCTTGGCTACCCTAAGAAGTGAGTGTCGTGGAGGGGAGCCCGTGGGGTCAAGCATCTATGTATTCTCCTTGAATCTCATAATGAGTCTACCTCTCAAGTACCTACTGTCCTTACCTACCCTAATAAATGTGTGAATGAGCATGATTGTCTTGAGTCTAAGTTAAAATATCTTTTCTTCTTTGCTTGTCAAAAGTTGAGTTGTGTCTCATTTCAAAAACAAGACAAATTGATTCAAAACAAGGTTAAACACAAGAGTATTTCATTCAACAAAGTTCAAAACACCTTCAAACATGGTTGTCAAACATTTTTCAAAATCTTGTCTCAACATTCATGTCACTTAGATTTAGGTCCTCCATTGTCCATACTTAGGGCTTAGAGCATCATTCTTGCATTCCACTTGGTCCATTTCATTTAGGTGTCCATTTGCATGTCCTTATTAGGTTCTCATTTAGGTGTCCCCTTTCATGTCGTTATTAGGTCCTCACTTAGGTGTCATATTGCATGTCCAACATTAGGTTCATCCTAGGTTTGCATTTTGCAAATTCATTGTCAATTACCAAGGTTAAGTTTCACCTAGGTCATACTCCTTTGCATATCAATAAGGGTCATCCATTCGCATGTGTCCTCTTGCATTAGAGCAATACCATTTCATAATTCAACCTTAGGTTTTGCCTTAGGTTGACATTGTCATACATTTGCATTTGCATCCTTGTCCTCATAACATTAGGTCACATTTGCATACCCTAGGTCTCTTCATTAAGCTTAGGTCATTATCATATCATATTAGGGTCATTTGCATAGTAATTGTCCCTTTGCATATAGTGTCAAAACTAGGTTTTGTCATACTTGAGTAATGCAAATCTTTGATAAACCCTAAGTTATTGTTAGGAAGTCTAGACCTTGTCAAACTTTTGTCTTTTTGTCATCAATGTCATTTGGTCAAACCTAGCTTAGTATCCAAGCATATAGGTGAGACATTGTCAATTTGTCCTATTGTCACTTGGTCCTTTTGTCCTTTGAGGTCTAGACATCATTTCAATTTCCTAAGGGTCTCATTTTTAGAATTGCATTCATGAGTTTGTCAAAATCTTGAAAAACAACAAAAACATTAAGTTGCATTGTCATCCTTTAGGTTGCATTGCATAGTGACATGTTTGTTGAAATGAGGTCTCAACCTTCTTACGAAGCCATGTCATCACAATTGAGCAATCAATCATGTCAATCCAATCTCTACATGTCTCAGAACATTGATCAAACTTTTTATGATGATGTAAATGTCCAAATACAAAAACTAGAGGAGAAACTAGCTCAAGAAAATGAGATTTTGGAACAAAGAGTGAAAAACATTGAGAAGAATAGATCACAAATGTCCAAAATGTTTTGAAAATTTCCAGGTCAAAATCCAAAGATTGAGCCAATTGATGTAAGATCTCTTCTTGAACGATCAGACATACCGGCTCTCCTCTCACAAATAGAGATGATGAAACAATTTCAAGAAAAGAGACAACATCAATTTCAACATTATGTGCCTCCACAACAAGAACAAGAAGGTGTTTACTATCAATCAGATTTTCAACCATCACAAGCAATTGTTCAACAGTTTGAACATTTCCAACAGACACAACCAATGGTCCAATTTCAAAAATATGTCCAACCAACTATACAATGTCAACAAATAGTTCAACCAATGGTGGAATATCAACAAGTTCAATCAACATATCAATGTCAACAACCACAACCAAACATTCAAATACAAAGTTTGCAGCCCACACCAGGCCAAGTTTCAAACATGTTGGAACAATTGAACCAAGTCCAATATCAAAACATGACATCAAACCAACTCCTTTCCAAACAAGTTCAAATTCCAGATACAACCATGTCAAAACCTCGAAAGAAAGGTGGCTTTATTGCAATGCTCTTAATGAACCTACCAAGTGAGTTCTTTCAGGAAGATCAAGATAATACAATTATGTCTAGCAATGCCTCATCTCCCTGCAAACAAATTGACTCTCCAGTGGCATCTATCCCTACACCTCTAGAAGTTTCACAAGAACATTCCATATTGTCCTCATCAAATAATACACCCAAGGATGCAATTATCCAAGGGCTATCCATAATTGATTGCCAAGATAATCCAATTCATGATGCACATCCTTGTCATGTTTCAGAAATACAATACCCAATGCCACCATGCACTTTATTGCCATTACCTGTTTTAGAGGACTCCATTCGAAGTCCCTCTTCCTCATGTTCAAGCATTGATTCCTTGCCAGAATCCATCACAAATGTTCAAAGTGCATTCCCTTCATGCCAAAGCATTAATCCCTTGCCAGAATCCCCCATGCATATCCAAAGTCCAACCTCATGTCAAGAGGATAATTTAGAGCATGAAGAAACGTGTCTTAAAATAGATCAAGATCAAGATCCTGAAACCTTATCATCCCATCTAATTGTTGACCGAGACCCCATCTTCCCAGACACTCATGATGATTCCCCTATTCTTGTCCATCCTATCCAAAGTCCTATTGACACTCCATTCCCTGAGCAAGATTAAGATATCCCTTCCATCCTTTCCGATGGTCCCATTAAAAGTCTAGAGCAAAGCACCTTTAAAGAGGATTCCAATTATCTTCCTCCTTGTCAAGATCAAATTATTCCTTTAAATCCTCCACAAGATCCTTTGGTTCCTCCATCTCCTTGTCTTAATGCTCCACATACACTCCAAGATCGCATTTCTTTTGATGATCCCATTATTTCTCCCATTCCATCTCTTGAAGAGCCTATCATTGATCCATGTCCACTACACAATCCTAGCCCCCCTCATGATCCTAATCTCCCTCATGATTCTAACGTGTTAGTGCAAGATGTTCATGAACCCCTGACATTAACAATGGGTTCTTCCTCTTTGGTCCAATCTGATCCACTTCAAGATCTCATTATTTCTCTCATATCATATCCACCTCATAATGGACTTGCATCTTCTTCCCAAAGAAAAGAGTATCCTACAAGTCAAGATATTCACAAAGGCAGAGGAGTAGATCTCCATAAGCAAGAATCCCTTCATGTTAAAGAAGATCTTAAGGGTCATGTCTACACAACTCACTCTCAAGATGTTGGTATCCCTCCATCAAAATCCAAACATATCCCTTCTCCATTATACCTTCCATCCATCTTAGGTCCTTATATCCCTTCGTCCTCTATGCAAGGTCAGCAAAGGCACACATCCTTGAGTAAGTTTCATCAATCCAAATGAACTCCACTTCATTCATATCCATCCATGCATTCCTTTCCCCCTCCAAGCAATTTGGATGCCCAGCATAAAATTCATTAGTCTAGAAATCCACATGTATTCAAGGATCAACATGTCCAATATAATCGACATGTCAAAACATAGAACAATATGATCTATAAAGCAAAAGTAATATCCAAAAAGCCACAAAGGCCCATTGAGAAAAATAAAGCAAAGTCAAAATATATATGGGTTCCTAAATCCCTTGTGTTAGAAATGCACTCCAAGGAACCACAAAAGCATGAAAAATCAAAAACCATGTGGATCCCTAAGCAGCTCCTTGAAGCACAAAAGCCTAAAGAAACATCCAACTTGGCATCCAAAGTTTCTTTTCCTTCATTCAACCCTCTCAAATTTGTTCCTCCATCACCTTCTTCATCCATTTTAGGCCCTTATGTCCCAAAATCCCAAGCTATTCATCCACCAAAATCTCACAATCTGAGATCCATTTTTCCTCCATCCATCCATCACCCCTCAAGGTGTGTGCCAATGTCAATCTTGCCATCATTTCCATCCACTGAAGCCCAATTCTTCCAATACCCTATCCATTATCCAATGCATATTTTCCATCCTTCCATCCCTCTGGTCCAATCCTTTGCATAAATCCTCGCCTTAGTTTCATCTTATTTTCCATGTCCTTATCCTACCAACGTCTTTGAGCATGCTTTTAAAGGTCATGGTCCTTTTTTTAAGGCTACTATCCAAAACAAAAAAATAAAAAGATGCTTGAGTCCTTCTTCCATCCCCTATCATGTGTCCATCTTCTATTGAAAAAGTCAAAATACAAAAAAAAAGTGAAAAAAGAGAAACAAAGAAAAAGAAAAGAAAAATAAAGAAAAAATAATTCGTCCACTAGTGAAAACCTGGCAAACAGGCGCCTTGGGCAAGTACCGTGATGAAAACCTGGCAAACAGGCATCATGCGTAATCTATGAACTTCTTGCATACCATACTTGGGGACAGGTTTTATCCTATCATATCCTTTTGTCCTTCATTGTTCCATTATCCTATCGGACCCTTGTCATTATCCTTCATATCCTATTGTCTCTCATGTCCAGTTCCCTTTTCCACCTTTGATCTTGACAAGGCTAAGGATCTTCATGAGCATCATGCATCTTGTTTGTAGCTTTTAGTCTATCACACCTTTTGGTCTTTATCCATTTGCTTATTACAACCTTTCATCCATATTCCCTAGCTTATTGCAACTTTCTGCCACTATCCCTTAGCCAATCCTGACCTTCAGTCCATGTCCCTTATCCATTCTTGGTCTTGCTTATCTTATCCATATCTTATCACTATCCATACACTCTTTCTATCCCTTGATCTTGATCTGACATAAGGATGCAAAATTTAAATATGGTTTCAAATACCTCTTGACATGTCCCTCATGCCATGTTCCTGCTTTACATTGTCATATCCAGTCTCTTGTCCCATCACGCAATAGCCCTAGAAAATTGCATCTGTATTGTCACCATGATAAAAGGCCTTTGTCTTCCCTCTATCCACCATCATTTCAGCAAGCCTATTTATTCACCTGTCATATTCCTTGCCTTGCTAGACACTGGGGGCAAAATCATAAAAATTGAAAAATGTCCTGAAAAAAATAAAAATAAAATTGAAAAAAATCCTGAAAACATTCAAAAACATCAAAAAAATCATGTGTTCATTTTCAGCTAAAAATGTACTGAGAAAATCTATAAAAATCAAATAAAGTCTTGAAAAAATCCCTAAAAATCAAATATGTCCTGAAAAAATCCCTAAAAATCCAATAATGTCCTAAAAAAATCCCTAAAAAGTCAAATAAAGTCCTGACAAATGAACAAAAAAATTGTAAAAACTCAAAAAAACAAAACAAGCATTTTGCAATAAATGATCCCTTTGTGCATAGACAGATCGTTGAGCATACCTCCAATGATTATCAATCAAACACTGTGCTTTAATGAAATCACGCATTAACAGATGAAATTTTCAATCAAACTAGACATTCAAAACTGATTCAAATTGTCATATCAGTCAATCAGCAACATTACCATTGGTCCTTGTCACTATTATCATGGGTCTTATACAGGGTGTGGTATACTCAAAACTAGACTGTGTCCTATCTTAGATGGGGTACCGCATTCCTTGGAACCAGAAAGCATGATCATTCTTGTTTTCCACTTTTGACAATGATGATCAGACTATTTGTTTGACTTGGTTGAATTTGTGCATCTTATCTTTTTACTGATTTATCTTTGGCTTTGGTCATGTTCCTATGTTGCTTGATGATGTCACTGAGTGATTTAGAGTGACCGAGATGGTTCATGGTCCCTTTCTTATTTGTTGTGATTGTTGTTTGTGGAATGTTTGTCACAAACTGGGACAACTATATCATTGGGTGTCTGTGATAAGTACGTTCGCTTTGTGAATGCCGCACATACCTCAACCCTTGATGTATGCACCCTAGGATGCCTCACTCATTCCTTGTGTGCGAAGTGTCTGTCTTTTGTAAAAAGGGTTGTGTTTTAGCTCTAGCCTTCAATGCCATGATGCTCTGCATCCGTTTTGCTACATTAAATAAAGGTTCTCACCTACTTATGTGCATTTGTGAAAGCAAGTTTTCTTTCATCTCTAACTATCCTCTGTCTCATTTCTTCTTACTAACATTTCTTCTGTCAATTTGGGTAGTCAGTTTGGTCTAGTTCTCTGATCTCCAAAAACATAAGCTGCATCCTGCATTCATTGGTTGGTACATTTGCATTATATCAAGCATTACATCAAGCATTTTATCCATTTTATATTATAAATGCATCAAAAACACATAACAATATATCCATACATGTTCCACAATGATACATCAATAGTGCATAAGCCATCCATACATGGAAATTAAACATAAGCCATAACACATTGCATCCCCTCATATAGCTGCATATCATATCATATATCAAAATAATATCGGAGTACAGAATTGGACTGTCTATCCTAAGTATGTCCTGCAGGCTGACTACATAATGTCACACTACATAATGTCAACTGTCTATCATAAGGAGAATGTGCCTCTATCACTGGGTTCTCCCTCTATCCTCCTCATCCCTGCCATGTCTCAAGGATTATGTCCCTCCTGCCCTAGGTCCTGGCTGTGGTGGTCTCATAGGTCCACTCACCCCCATGTTGTTCACTGACCTCCGAGAACGTGGCCTGCTCTATATCCTTGATCGTGCCTGCTATGATGCTGCTCTCTACTCTGGTGGAACTGTACTCTCATATAGTGTCCTCCAATGGTGTATCTACTCTCTAGTCTCTACCAACATCTGTGCCATCTCACGTGCACTGGCATCCCTAATCGACCCAATATACCTAGTGACTCTTTGCCCTTCTTGATGTGCCTGTGCTATCACGGTATCAAGCAACTGTCAATCTGGCTATCTCTGCTCTGAACTAATCATGCTCTATCCTCAAGATGGCATTCTATCTCTCTAATGTCGTAATGTGATCATGCTGACTCACTATGGTAGCCCTATACATCTCCATCTCCTCTATCCTAGCTACCTCCGGCTCTATGGGTATATCCTGCAATGACTCCTAATCGGCTGAATCTGGCTCATAATCTTCATCCTCATCATCTCCATCCTTGTCATCGCCCTCATCCTCATCACCACCCTCATCCTCCTTGTCCTCATCTCTTTCCTCATCCTCTCCAGCAAGTGGGAAGTCCTCCTGTCTCCTCAGTACCAGAATATTAGGATCTGTCAATGGCACAGGCCGTTGTCGTGTAAACCATCGCTCATACTCCTCTGTCATCCCGACGTCCACCACATCTGATTCACAATCCCACTGTCTCTGCTGTAGCTATGTGAAGTCAGCATATGCCATGTGTGGCTGAGTCATCCTCCCCCACTGACTCATCTCTCTATGAGATCGGGCAAAGTGTGCGGTCCCTCTAGGTACATCCTTCCTCTCTCCAAACTGTCGTCTGACTCTCTCTGGCAGGTACATCTCAATCACTCTCTGGCAATTCACTAGTCACCCAATTAGGTATCTCTCATGTCTGCAATATAGTAGCTCATCACTATCATCTGACCATCCAAGGCAATCAAGATATGGCCTCCATGTGAACTCTCTCAATCTATCTAGCTCATGTCGCCAATACAGTATGTATCCAAACGGACCCTGTCTCAGTGCTTCCCCATAGCAATACACGGATGGTCGGTGTGGTACTACCTGTCTCTCTGCAATTGGTCGACATATGGCTATGTGCTCAAATGCCCATACCTATAGCAATGTGACCCCACAACTCAAAGTCTGAACTCCCTGATATTCTATCTGATGCAACTGAAAATACAACATAGCAAGCACACATGGTCCCCATGCATACATAGTCCCCTCTATCGCCATCCGCTCTAGCACTCTTCCCCATCCAATAGGGAATCCATGTCCTCATCTGTCCCCTGCTAATAGGCATGCTATAACCATGGCTATCTCCACATATCGTCGATCGTACTCTGATGCCATGGTCTCCCAGCCAATTTCCCTCTCTACGATATCCAGATCATTTGTGTCACACTCAATTAATCTATACAAAGTGTCTCTCCCTATCACTAGTTCATACTCTATCATCTCCCCATGAATCAGAATGTGGAGGATACGCCATACATCCTCTAGTGTCACAGTCGCCTCTCCAGTCGCCAGATGGAATGAGGAGGTCTTTGAATGCCATCGCTTTGCTAATGCGGTGAGTAGTCCTGTGTTTGCCCTAATCTCGGGCATGAATGTGATATAGTATATTCCAAGTCCTGCTAATGTATCTCTGTCTATGCTTCTGAGTCTATGTCGTAACATGAAGCAGTCAGGTCGGTTCTTCCGCGTAATCAGTGGATACTGTCGACTCTGCATCACAATTGGGGCACATTTTGTCAGTTTTAGGGTTTGCTCCTACGGGTTGCATTTCCTTGTTTCATGTCCAAATCAGGGTGTTTCTAATCTATTTTGACCTATCCTACCCTTATCCCCCTTTTCGAATCATTCGCATGCTATTTTTGACCAAATTTGAGTTCCCAGTGCACAACTATGCCTATGTGTTGTGTCCTACGCCTGTGTTGCATCAACTTGCACCTGTGTACCCTACACAAGTGCAGGACACCCAACACAAGCACAGGATGTGCCCACACAGGCGCAAAAGTCTTTTTTTTTTGTTCCCTGTGGGCCCCACAATGTCCTGCAAGCAAGTCAAATTCATGAAATTGACAATATGGGCTTTTGAGATACATACCGCTGCTCCCGCATTGTCCGATCATCTATAGGTGCATACACATTCCCCACAGTGATCTGCCATTGGAATGTTCGCCATCTCTCTGCAAGTGTCCTTTTCCAGAGCAACAAATCCTCCTCTTTGGCTAGTGCAAATGAGCTCTTTTCACTCGGTTTGTCTCATTTATAGATCTTTGTCAGTGTATATATGGATGTGCACTCTCTCCATCTTATGTTGGTCACAGTCTTTTGTGCCTTCAATTGCTTGTCCTTCGTGCATCTGATCTCCGATTGTCAGTCTGTTTGATCCTATCATTTTCTATCATTATTATCGATCAATTGGCCTCTTTTCTAGATGTTTCCGGTCAATTCCTCGAGGGGGCATGCATATGTCATTGTCATTGTCTGGGGCATTTTCATTATTGTTCTTCGAAACAATGCTTAAAATTGCATTGTCTCAAAGAGGGGCAAAATGTAGACATCTAAAAATGGTCAATGCTTGCGGAGTCATACTTTAACATTGGTGCATTGCCTTATTTAGGGTTTTTGCATCGCATTAACATTTCTTCTATGTTGTGCACTTGGTCTTTATCACTTGCGAGCATCGCATCCTTCTTCTACATTCCTCATTTTTATCACTTTGAATTAGGTCTTGTCGATAGCAATCTTCAGTCATGATTTTGGTCGATCTTTGTCCTTGTCAATCTTGTCATATTGCGATCGATTCGTCATCGATCCTTGTCCTTTTCGATCATGTCAATTTGGTCAATTTGTCATTGATTTTTGTCAACCAATCTCAATCAAATCATTTATCAGCATTGGTCCTTTTTCAATCAAAATCATGATTGAATCGATATCAATTATCTTTTGTCAAGACCTAATTGTCGTCCTTGTATTTTCTAGGGTTTCATGATTTATTCATTTAACCTTGTTTGTCATTTTCCCTCTAGGTTAAATAATTTATTTATTTATCCTAAGTCTTCTTGTCACAATTAAATGTTTATTTAGTTGGCTAACTAATTCCTCCTCTCTTTGTGAATTAATTAATGAATGAAAAATTATTAATTAATTTACCTAATTTTCCAATTTACTAATTTCTCCTAATTCCTAATTTTCTAATTTTCATCAATTTTCTAATTTCCTAATTTCTAATTCATCTAATTTTCTATTTTCTCTAATATTTCTCCTAATTTCATGGGAATGACATAGCAAATTTGTCATAATTTGTCATAATTGTCAATCAATCAATTTTGACATAGCAATTTGTCATAATTTGTCATAATTATCAATCAATCAATTTTGCATAGAAAGTGTCAATTTTGTCATAATTTGTCATATTTGTCATTCTTGATTTGAAATTTCCTTTCAAATCTCTTCATGCTAATCTTGTCTTTTCTCCAATTTATCTATAAATTGGATGAATTTCTTCAATCAAAGATCCCAATTAATCACTTTTTCGAATCGATCCTTGAATCAATTACACTTCTAGTATTCTTGCACTACCATCTTGTCAATCTTGCTTTCACATTATGCTTATGCACTTGAAGGTGAGATCCACAAAACAAAGCAATTTGAAGGAGAAAGAAGGACAATGGAGAATCATGGAGGAGACATCTGCATTTGAGATGGTTTGCATTTGAAATGAATGTTTCATTTCCATATCTCTATTGAATGTTTGTAGGTTTTGTTATCATTGCAATCTAGTTTTGTGATTGAGCTAGTCTAATTTGTCTATTTGCTTTGATGATTTCCAGATTCCTATCTACAGAAGGTAAGGTTATAAGGAACAAAGAAATACTTGTTTGGAAAGGATATGCTCAAGTAGAAGGGATAGAATTTGAAGAGACCTTTGCTCTAGTTGCAAGACTTGAAGCAATTAGAATGTTCTTAGCATTATCAATATACAAAGGATACTTGAGGTATATCAAATGGATGTCAAATCAACCTTCTTGAATGGAAATCTTGAAGAAGACATCTACATAGAGAAACCTGATGGATTTCAGCTTCATGAAGATGAGAATTTTGTATGCAGGTTGAAAAAGGCTTTATATGGTTTAAAACAAGTACCAAGGGTGTCATATTCTAGATTGGAAAAATATCTCCATCAATAAGGTTTCAAAAAGGGAAGTGTTGACAATATTGGCATTTTGAGTTTGTTGGCATTTTGCATAGAGATTGCATTAATGATATGTTGTCATTGATGTCAATTGAATCGGTAATGGTATTCATGTTATTGCTGATATTCTTGTTTTTGATATTGGCTAGTAACTGGTAAGAAGAGCTTTGTGGAAGATGTTGTAAACCGGTATGTAAAGTTTGTGACTTGAACTAGTGAATTGGTGTAAAGGGTTAAACCTTTCTATGTAATGTAACTGGTAAACCCTAACTGATCAAGTTTGATGGTTTATTATCTGATAAGCAGTAATGATGGAGACATGTGTGATCATTGTATGAGGATATGGTCAAATTATTTTGGTGCGTTTGTTTCTTGTCTAGGGAAGGAGCAAAGTGAATTGCATCTAATGCACAGTGTGTGATGAGTTACAAAGTTCGATGAAGTGGTGATTATGGAGTGGGTGGAATTTTCTTGAATAATGTGAAGAGATTGTTATGATTTCTAACGGTCAAGATTGGACTGACTTGTGTGTAATCTCGATGATGGGAATTAGGTTTTTGCTGTGTTACCGACCTAATTGATTTGTATTTAAGGTTGATGAAGTTGTTTTTAAAGAGTGTTGGCAAGATTGATAGAAACCTGTTGAGTGTGTAGTTGCCTAACTAGTGAATGGATCTGCACTTTGAGTGAAGGCAAGTTGAATCTTAGAAGGATCTGATCAAGAAAACCTGTTGTTTTCTAATAATTACAATAGAAGTGAAATCCCTTAACCGAGTAAGCTCTAACAAGCTTGGTTACTCATTAAATCCTCTAACAAGGTGGTCCATTATTTTGGATTCTTAAATCCTCCAGTGAGGTTACTCCTAACAGGGTATTGTGCTTTTCATCAAGGAATATTTGTAAATCCCTTAACCATGTTATTCCTAACTGGAATTATTTCTTAATATGACTTATTGTAAAGCTTTAATAGGCTTGGCTCCTAACAGGGCAAACTTTAGAAGAGTTTAGATAGCTATCCTTGTGAGTCTCATCTCACCATGGTTTTTACCTATTTG
Source organism: Cryptomeria japonica (assembly GCF_030272615.1). Taxonomy (NCBI): domain Eukaryota; kingdom Viridiplantae; phylum Streptophyta; class Pinopsida; order Cupressales; family Cupressaceae; genus Cryptomeria; species Cryptomeria japonica. The sequence goes on along the minus strand of NC_081410.1, from coordinate 492,516,945 downwards.
GGTTTTCCACGTTTAAACATATATGTCAAGTGGTGAATGCTTTTGTGGTTGTGATCTTATTTGTTGATTTGTTTAACTTCTGATAAAGCATGTTAAGTAGATGCATTGAGAGTTGAATATGCTGACTTATGATTAAGAATTGTTGATGTTTACAAGATTAAAGTTGTTTACTATTAAAGTTATCATCACAGTTAAACCGGTTGATGTCAAGTATTCTTATGAATATTGATCTTGACTAAGATATGTTTCCTTTGTTTGATTGAGTTTGAGTTTGGAAACTTTGTATTAGTTTTCCAATATAGTAATTCACCCCCCCTTATTCTTTCATCATACCATCAATTAGTATTAGAGCATCTCAGGTCCTCTTAATCTAAAAGCCTAATAGCTTGAGGAAAAGATCTTGTAGATCATGATGAAAAAAGAAGGTCCAAAGTTAAACAAAGATAACTATAGAGTATGGAGTGATAGAATGAAGATTTACATTAAGAGTCTTGGTATTCAGTATTGGGATCATATAGAAAATAAGTATACTACACCTATTGGACCCTTGACTGATGATCAAAAGAAAGAACAACAAGAAAATCATAAGGCATTAGAAGCTATTATCAGCTCCCTGTCTGATGCTGAATATGTAGATGTTCATGGTCTTGAAACTACATATGAAGTATGGAAGAAATTAGAAGAGATTTATAGCAATGATGAACATGTTAAGATTGCCAAAGAGGAGAGTTTAAGAGGAAAGTTTGACGACATGAGAATGTCTGAAGGTGAGAATATCCAGTAGTACGGTCAAAGGATTAAAGAGATAGTTGGTGAGATAAAGAGTGCAAGAGGGAAAGTGGAAGATGCCATAGTAATCAGTAAGGTACTGAGAACCCTGCTACCGGTCTATGCTATCTAAGTTGTAGCTATTCAGGAGCTAAAATCCATTGACAAGACAAAGGTAACTCTTGACTCTATTATTGGCAAACTTATTTCTTTTGATCTAAATGGCTATGATGGTAGTGTACAAAAATTAGAATCTGCATTTAGAGCTTCTGGCTCTAACCCATCTATGAGAAGAAGTAGAGATGTCAGCCATAATTATGAATCTAGATCCAACGGAGATGTTGAAGATGAAGACAACTTAGTGGAACTTGAAGCATTGTTGGAAAAATGACTGCCTAGAGGCACTGATAAATACATAGGTAAGCTACCTTTAAAATGTGTTGCATGCAACAAGATTGGTCATATAGCAAAAAATTGCCCTAATGGTTAAAATGTATACAAGAGAGATGGATTAAAGAAGTACAAGGGTAAAGGCAAGAGATATTGTCTTGTAGCTATTGACAGTGGTATTACTGATGAAGAATCTGATGATGATGCTAGTGAAGATATTGTGTCTGTAGTTATTAAGGAAGAAATATCAGATCAGAAGGCACAAGTATCTAGAATGGATAACTCTGATGATTGGATCATTGATAGTGGTTGTTCACATCACATGACTGGTGATCGAAGAAAATTTCTTTCCCCGAAGGAATTTGATGGCAGTGTTGTAAGATTTGGCAATGAATCACCCTATATGGTTAAAGGTAAGGGATTTATTTCTCTTAATGGGAAGAGCAGCGCTGATGATGTCTATTGGGCTGAAGGCCTAAAGCACAATATTTTAAGTGTGGCACAACTTAATGATAGAGGATACTCACTGGAGATGGAATGTACAAAATTGTTGACAACAAAGGTGAATTAATTGCAATCAAGAAATAGACCAGAGGTAATCTATTTCATCTCAATCCTAAACTTAGCAACTGCTTGATTGCAAAAATAGATGATAGTTGGCTTTGGCATAGGAGATTGTCATATATATTTTGATAATATTGTTAAAGTAAGCAAGTCTAAAAAAAAGTGGTCTGCCTCAGCTAAACAAACTAGCTAATGCTCTTTGTATAGAATGTCAACTAGGAAAGATGACTTCTTCAACTTTTAAGCGCAAGTCCTTCTCAGCAGAGCACTTGTTAGATTTGATTCATACATATCTATGTGGAGCAATAAGAGCAAGAAGCATTCAAGGTGATAGATACTTCATGATCTTCACTGATGATTGTTCAAGGATGATGTGGGTCACATTCTTGAAAGACAAGAATGAAGATTTTGGTAAATTCAAGGCATTCAGAGCCTTAGCTAAGAAAGAGAGTGGCAAAAATATTAAATGTCTAAGAACAGATCAAGGTGGTGAATTCACTTTTGTGGAGTTCACTAAGTATTATGATAATAATGGTATCAAGCGGTAGCTTTCTGCACCAAGGACACCACAATAGAATGCTATAGCAGAGAGAAACAATCATTCAATGGTTGAAGCTACTAGGACTATGTTGATACAAGGAGGTGTAACAAAAACATTTTGGAAAGAAGTTGTAAGTACAATTGTCTACACAATGAATCAAGTTCTGGTGAAAAGAGGTAAGGACAAGACCTCATATGAGTACTAGTATGGGAGATCACCTGATGTTAGCTATTTTAAGATATTTGCAAACAATTGTTTTATTAAAGAGGTGATTACACAAGCAAGTTTGAAGATAAAAGTGATGAAGGCATATTTCTTAGCTATTCCACCAAGAGTAAGGCCTATAAATTCTTCAACAACTAGATACAGAAAATTGTTGAGAGTGTTGATGTTCATGTAGATGAATGTCCTTAAGTTTTAGAAGGAACCAATTCTGAGAAGAAGGATGAAGACCCTTGCATTTTGCTTTTGGAACCTAAAACTATTAAATCAGAAACCGGTTAGAAAATCCTGATGTACTTGTTCAACTAGAACAAATAAATTCAGAGGAAGATGATAATGAAGAAGCTAAACCTGAAGAGAATGATCATGTTATTTCTAGGTATGTGAGACTGAATCATAGTCCTGAACAAATAATTGGGGATAAGGATGGCGATGTATTAACTAGAAGGAGAATAAGAGATAACTCTTGCATGATATCCACCTTTGAACCTAGAAGTGCAAAGGAGGCATTTGGTGATGATAATTAGGTGAAAGCTATGGAGGAGGAGTTGGATCAAATTGAGAAGAACAACACTTGGACCCTGGTACCCCGACCAGTAAACAAGAATGTTATAGGTACTAAATGGGTGTTCAAAAACAAATTAAATGAAGATGGTGTTGTAGTTCGCAATAAGGCAAGAGTAGTATGCAAAGGTTATGCACAAGAAGAAGGAGAGGATTATGGAGAAACTTTTGCACCAGTAGCAAGATTGGAAGGTGTCAGAACACTTCTTGCATTTGCAGCTCATAAGAAGTTCAAGGTAGACCAAATGGATGTTAACTCTGCATTTGTGAATGGGATACTGGAAGAAGGGGTTTATATAGAGCAGCCTGATGGTTATGCATCGACAGATAAGGAAGACATGGTATGCAAATTGCATAAAGCCTTGTATGGATTAAAGCAGGCACCCAGAGCATGGTATGAACGACTTCATACTTATTTGATGAAGATAGGCTTTCCTAGAACCAGTGATGACAACAACATTTATCTCAAGTCTGAAGAAGATGAAATACTGGTCAGTGAAGTATTTGTAGATGACATTATATTTGGAGGAAATGATGACATGAGTAATTGTTTTGCAGATGAAATGAAGAATGAATTTGAGATGTCATTAGTAGGGGAAATAAAAAATTTCATAGGCTTACGGATACAACAAATGAAGAATGGTATTTTCATTACTCAATCCAAGTACGTGAAAGAGGTTTTGAAGACTTTCGGTATGAGTGACTGTAAACCAGTTGGAACCCCAATGGTTAGAGGTTGTAAATTGTCCAAGGAAGATGCATCTAAGTCTGTAGATGAAAAGGAATATAGGTCAATAATTGGAAAACTACACTATGTTGTTCACAGTCGACCGGATATTTCCCATGCAGTTGGTATTGTTGATAGATTTCAGAAGAATCCAAAGGAGGCACATCTAATGGCAACCAAGAGAATTTTTAGATATCTCAAAGGTACTATTGGCTATGAGTTATGGTATCCATATGGTGGAAATTTTGATTTGAAAGCATACACAGATGTTGATTGGGCAAGACATATTGATGACCGGAAGAGTACTACCGGTGGAGTATTCTTTCTAGGAGGAAGGCTAGTTTCATGGAGTAGTAAAAAGCAGAGTTGCACTTCACAATCTATTGTTGAAGCTGAGTATGTAGTAGCTTATATGAATTGCACAAAAGCTATGTGGATGAAGCACATTTTGGAAGGTTTGAAGATGGAAATCTCAGAACCAATAAAGATTTTGTGTGATAATACAAGTGCAATAAGAATTTCTAAAAATCTTGTTTTGCATGCAAGGACTAAGCACATTGAATTAAAATATTACTTCTTAAGGGAAAAATTTCAAAGTAAAGATGTTATCTTGGAGTATGTTTCTACCAAGAAGTAGCTTGTAGATATCTCTACCAAACCTCTGCCTAAGGCCACTTTTGAGTATCTTATAAGTCAATTGGGGGTTGTCCCTCTTCATGAATTTAGTTGAGCATGATGTCGATTGCATTAGTCCCTAAACTACTTGTAGAATTTTACATGGATTGATGAAGAAGTGGATGTATTCCAGAGGGGGAGCATCAAGTTACAGAATGATGTTGATGCACAATGAGAGCAGAATTACATGTTTTACTTTCACTTTGGCATTGTTGTCAAAGGGGGAGAAGAATTATGTGATTGAGGAGAAGAAGTGTGTGTCTAATTAGGTGAACCAGCGGTAGGCTGAAGACAGACAAAGCAAGGTGAATAATTGGTAATGTAAACCAGGATTCCTAATCACCAATCTCAGCAACAATCAGAGGCATTGATATTTGTATTGCCATCAATACCAAAGGGGGAGATTGTTGGCATTTTGCATAGAGATTGCATTAATGATATGTTATCATTGATGTCAATTGAACCGGTAATGGTATTCATGTTGTTATTGATATTGTTGTTTTTTATATTCGCTAGTAACCGGTAAGAAGAGCTTTGTGGAAGATTTTGTAAATTGGTATGTAAATTTTGTGAGTTGAACTAGTGAACTTATGTGAAGGGTTAAACCTTTCTATGTAATGTAACCGGTAAACCCTATCAGTTGTTAAACCCTAACTGATCAATTTTAATGGTTTATTATCGGATAAGCGGTAATGATGGAGACATGCATGATCATTGTATGAGGATATGTTCGAATTATTTTGGCACGTTTTTTCTTGTCTAGGGAAGGAACAAAGTGGATTGCATCTAATGCACAACACGTGATTAGTTACAAATTCTAATGAAGTGGTGATCATGGAGTGGCTGGAATTTTCTTGAAGAATGTGAAGAGATTGTCATGATTTCTAACGATCAAGATTGTATCAACTTGTTTGTAATCTCGATGATGAGAATTAGGTTTTTGTTGTGTTATCGACCTAATTGATTTGTATTTAAGGTCGATGAAGTTGTTTGTAAAGAGTGCTGGCAAGATTGATAGAAACCTATTGAGTGTGTAGTTGCCTAACCACTTAATGGATCTACACTTTGAGTGAAGGCAGATTGAAGCTTAGAAGGATTTGATCAAGAAAATGTAATGCTACTCAGACAAATCAAGAAAACCTGTTGTTTTCTAACAATTACAGCTGAAGTGAAATCTCTTAACCAGGTAAGCTCTAACAAGCTTGGTTACACATTAAATCCTCTAACAAGGTGGTCCATTATCTTGGATTCTTAAATCCTCCAGTGAGGTTACTCCTAACAACGTATTGTGCTTTTCATCAAGGAATATTTGCAAATCTCTTAACCGGGTGACTCCTAACCAAAATTAGTTCTTAACAGGACTTATTGTAAAGCTTTAACAGGCTTGGCTCCTAATAGGGTGAACTTCAGAAGAGTTCAAATAGCTATCCTTGTGAGTCTCATCTCACTGTGGTTTTTACCTATTTAGGTTTTCCACATATAAACATTTGTGTCAAGTGGTGAATGCTTTTGTGGTTGTGATCTTATTTGTTGATTTGGTTAACTTCTGATAAAGCATGTTAAGTAGAAGCACTGAGAGTTGAATATGTTGAGTTATGATTAAGAATTGTTGATGTTTACAAGATTGAAGTTGTTTACTGTTAAAGTTGTCATAACAATTAAACCGGTTGATGTTGAGTATTCTTATGAATATTGATCTTGATTGAGATATGTTTCCTTTGTTTGACTGAGTTTGAGTCTGGGAACTTTGTATCAGTTTTTCAATATACTGATTCACCCCCCCCTCTCAGTATTCTACCAAGTACTTATTCTTTCATCATACCATCAGCCAACAAGTTTTATATAAAAATAAATGGAAATCACATGATCATAGTTGTGGTATATATAGATGACATCATATTTGGAGGCAATAAGGACACCTTATGCAAGGAGTTTGTTGATAAAATGAAGTCTGAGTTTGAGATGTTTTTAATAGGAGAGTTGTCTTATTTTCTTGGTTTGTAGATTTCTCAGTTAGATAAGGGCATATTTATATTTCAAACCAAGTATGTTAAATATATGTTAAAGAAATTTCAAATGGAGGATAGCAAGCTAGTTAGTACCCCATTGTTACTAGCTGCAAGCTAAGTAAAGACAATGAGTCACCCAATGTAGATCATACTTTGTATAGATCAATGATTGGGAGTTTGTTATATCTAAGAACACCAAGGTTGGATATAGTTCAAGTAATGTGCATGGTTACAAGATTCCAAGAAGCTCCTAAGCAATCGCATGTCAATGTAGTGAGGAGAATATTCAAGTATCTTCAAGGAACACTTAATTATGATCCATGGTATCCAAATAATGGTGAATTTATTATACAAGTTTACACTAATGTTGATTGGCTTGATTGTATTGATGATAGGAAGTGTACTAGTGGTGGAGCGTTCCTCTTTGGAGATAGGTTGGTCTCATGGCATAGAAAGAAACAAGAGTTGGTCTCATTATCAACTATTGAAGTTGAATACATTGCAACTGCCACATATTTCTCACAAGTATTATGGATGAAATAGACACTTAAGGACATTCCGATAGAGTTTTCAGATCCCATTCCTATCATGTGTGATAATTCAAGTGGTATAAATATATTAAGGAACCCTGTCATGCATTCTAGGACAAAGCACATTGTAATCAAGTATAAATTTCTCATAGAAAAGGTTGTTGCTAAGGAAATAAGAGTTGAATATGTTAGCATGAGTGAGAAGGTTGCAGATATCTTCACCAAGCCTCTACCCAAGGACACATTTGAATATCTCAAGATCAAGTTGGGAGTTGTCCCTCCTTCCTTCAACACTTGATTGGATATAGAGTTTTGTGGTTCATGGGGAGCTCATAGCTTCACATTATGAATCCTTGACCCTGTGTGTGTGCTCCTAGGGTGATGGAGCAAAATGGTTTTGGTTCTCAATGGGAGACTATTGCTAGATAGGGTCACTAAATTGATAGCAATTGTCATAGGGAAAGTAACATATGTTTCCCACAAAGTGAAGGTAGTCAGATGGGGAGAAAATTGGCAGTAGGCACTTATATATCCCCCCTTTTCCATTATTGTCAAAGCGGGAGAGAATAAATGCATGGTCTATGTGTTGACATTATTGCCAAAGGTGGAGATTGTTGGCATTATATTGTCATTGGTGTCAACAATTGAGAAGATGTAGTGGAGAGACATGTGAAGATCAAATTGACAAGTTGCCAAAAGTGTTGTTGCAACATCATATAACACATCGTGTTTATCCCATATGGAGATATAGAAGGCAAGCATGGGAGGTTCTATTGGGACAAAAAACTGGACAAAGAATTCATCAGCAATTGAGAAGTTAGTTGTAATTATGTATAACACACTATGTATAGTCGCATGCAGTTACAGGGAGTATCAATCACAATTATCAATAACATGTAGGTTATCACTATGAAGTTAAAAATCGAGAAATGTTTAAAATCCTCCGTTTGGCACTTTTTTGGCATGATTGTGTTTATGTCTCAGTGACATCATCTATTTCAGTGTGACTTTGTCTATCACTGTGACTCTTTTTTTGGCTATGAAATCATTTATATACTATACCAACAGGGTTCCCTTTTTTCGGTGAGACGTAGTGGATGTCTAGCTGACGTATCTTGATTTCGATGTGACTTTGGGTTTTGGCATAACTCAAAATGCCTTGTTTTAGGTTGTGACAGATTCACCAAAGTGGATTTTTGGTATGATGGAGTTTGTGTCTCAATGATATGTGTTCCTCTTTGGTGTGACTGAAGGTTTCTGTTGGTGATAGGGAAGTCAATAACATGATGTTTATGCTCCCCCTCCATCCCGTGATGTGGAGAAGAGAAAGGTAGTGGTCATGTGGGATAAGAAAATTAAGGGAGGATGGAACACCCAGCTATATCGCACCATGTAATATGGATGTACGCTAGTCTTCTCGGGTAATATAGAATCAAAGAAAAGGGTGAATCCTTCTATCTTGGAGTGTAGAAGACCAAATTTTTATGGTCCCATAGGGTAATAAGGGAAAGTTAAGAATGAGGATCCCACCAACCCACATCCAAGAAGACAAATGAGAAATGATCTTGCAGGGAAAGTTAAAAGGTTGATGGAATGTTATCCCACCATCTCGCATGAAGGAATATTTGGTTGTTTTGCGACATGTGTATAACACACATGTTAGTTGATCTGCAAAACAAGTTTGCACAGCTTGCAATTCATCGTGGATTTCTTCTACATGTGGAATTTGTACAAGGAGGGAGTTGTTGATGAGTCTCACCATCCACCATGTGGCTAATGGCATGTGAATGTTGAGTGGACAAATTAAAATCATTTCATTTTGGTTGGACATTGAATCGGCAAGATGCATTCATATCAAAGAATATTTCCAGTTATGTTCAAAAATTAAAAGGAAAATATTTATTAGCGGGATTTTTTTTTAAATCTTGTTTTGGAGGGAAATCCTTTAGGGAATGCGGTTTCTAGAGGGAAAGTCCAGCTGAAATAGCCTATTACATTTTGGATGGAAAAACCCTTGAAGAATGGAGACTCTGCCAAGTAAAAGGTATTGAATGTGCAAGTATAGTGGGGGTATATTTTTTAGATGATGTTGTATGATTTTTTTATGGAATGCAAAAATCATGAGTAAGTAAAAAGTTGATTAAAGAGAAGTGAAAAACATAGAGGGTTAATAAGAGAAGTTGCTCTCATATGTGCGTATAACACAATGTTTGAGTAGTCAATTACCTCACATAAATAATTGCATATAGAGTTGGATAGAAAAAGAGGATTTTTCAGAAAAGAGATCAAAGTTATGGAATCGACAATAGAGATTAGAGGGTGGAGATCAGAGAGAAGATAACAAAGATTTATAACAAAGGACAATCGAGACTGATAGTCCTAAAAATGACTCTGCAAAAAATCTTCATGTCTTAGTCAAAATATTGGTCATTTTGAATTTATTTGGCTCTCTATTCTGTGTTTCAGGCTTTGGGTTTAGGGTTTATTTCATCCAATTGAGTCTCATTCTTAAAAAACCCTAAACATGTTATAATCTTGTGTTTCCTTTTTTCATTAAGTCCAAGGGTTTTAATACCATTGGTGGGGCCATTTTATTTCCTAGGCTAAAGTTATTTTCAACTGGCCCTTGTATTTTTTCCTAAGTCTATGCATTAATATTTCCCTATGGTCGCCCCCCCCCCCTCTTTCTCAACATTATGTTTAACATTATCATCTAGCAACTAAGTCCTAGGAAGTTTTCCCTTGTGGTTAACCTTAGCGATTTATTAAGTCGATGGTTAGACCTTTGAAACACTTTGTTGTTACTGGTTCCCTATGGGTTAAATTATGAACTACTAAAAGCTTTCTCATCTGCACGTGCCTAATTTTGATGGTGATTTTTTAATCTATGTGGAAAGGTGCTCAATGTTTGACTTGCTAGGACTGGCGGTCACTGTGGCAACTGGGTAAATAGAAAACAGATCCAATGACACTCGCAACCCCACGGTCAAAGATGCATGAAGGATAAGGACCGTGGCATCATGAGATGATGCCATGTGTCCAAGGTAGGTTGAGGTGAGTTGATGACCGATATGAAGTGGATGGTGAGTTGGAGGTGCTACAGCATACCTTTGATGAGTCCACTTGCCACATATGATAGTCAATATTAGATTGACCAATGTAGATCGTGCAATGTGCCAACATGGAGAAGATTAATGGTCTTGTTTCAAACTTAATTCAAATGCAAATTGGAGTCATTTCTTAGCTTGCACGCACAGTAATGGTGGATAGGACAGTGACTTTTCATTCCAGAATGATAATAAAAATAATTTCAAAGCTATTTTCGACTCAAAAAGCAATTCAGAGGTGATCAGAAGGTGATTCTTGAGCTGGAGAGGATTGGAAAATGTTGTTGCAATGAAAAGTTAGGGTTCATCTGGTGCATACAAAGTCGTAAGTTACTCAATATTTCTTCTCTATTTTCAGAGTGGTTGAAGTGTGAATCGTGTGAAAAATATAGAGAAAACATTGTAAATTGCTCTAGGGTTTAGAATTTAGCATAAAGAAGTAAGAATTCATACATTTTTGTGTTGTAGTTGATATTCTCATGTTAAGCCCTAGATTTATTCTTCCCTCTATGGGTAATTGATAAGAAACCCTAGTCTAGTAAGATGGCTCCCCTGCAAAACCACTTTGGACAAACAAAATATCTGAAGAGAAAACTTTTTGATGATTTTCTTGATCAATTAAATCCCCCAACTAATGATATATATCAAGGGCAGAGACTTGTTCAGGGCAAAATGCTAGGAGAAGGGTTAACTGATAAAGCATACCAGATCGTAGATGCTAGGGTACCAATGACTGGGGTAGTAATGTTCAAATTGTGGTATGGACAAAGAAATTTGCAATCCCCATTTTCAAGTTCTTAGCAATATGACTTGGGCAAGTTGGTAGTGTCGAATGTATTCATGGATGTTGACCTTCTCAAAGCTATTGCAGACAAGTATGACCTTGTTTTGAGGGTTATAAGGGGAAATAAGGGTAAGATTTTGTTGACAATGAGGAGGGAGGAATTCCAAGAGATTTTTTATTTATAGGAACCTTCTTCTACCCTGGTATAGAGAGATTTGGATGATTTGAAGGCAAAGTATTATAGGATGAAGGCTTTCATCAGAACTAGCCTCCTTCCACCTCATTTGTCAAAAGAAAGAGAGACAACTTACCATATTGGCCCTAGTTCAGAGGAGCCTTTTCCCATTAGTGATTTTGCCACCTATTTTTAGGTCACCTTATTCTCTCTATGTCAAATCTTAGGATTCAATGCTATTACAATCATGCCATCTAATTTTATGTATATGGGTATACAAATTCAACATCCAAATTTTAAAATGATCTTTGACTTTCCCCCATACCTTGAACAGAAGATTCATGAGGGGTTGAAAGATGTCAAGAGTGGTGTATTTGACACTCATTTCTATTGGTATTCCTTGCTAATGCACATGTTCCTATATAGAAATATAGATTACTTTGAGGGAACCTTGAATCTCAGAAGAACAATTGACAATGATGAGGTGTTAGTGCAACTTTGGAGCATGGATATGGTTTGGGACAGGAAGGAGGCCAATTTTGTGAGGTTTGACAATAATTTTGCTTCTATATTGAGGCAGAGATTAATAGTGAATCCACCAAGGATTACCATATAGCTATATGATTTTATAAGACCTAAAGAGAGGCTTCCACTTTTTAGAATTGATCACAATTGGGGGGACATTATCCCTTATTGATGGTATAAATAATTATTCATCATGGATATGATTACACCATACTTAAGTTTACTTAGGATAATGCATCTCATAGTAGTTTGGGTATGAGACACTTGGGTGTTTGTGCCACATTGGGATAGTGTGTGTAGGATAATTTCCACCTTTTATGGTGTGATCTTGTTACTACTCTATCATATCCACTTATTGTGGAGTGATAATTCCACATTTGGTGGGTGATCCACCTCATGTGGAATATTTTATTGTTTCTCCTACCTACCACACCTATTTCCTACCTATGCTTGTTTATTATTGAGCCAGATGTCATGTTTGTGTGCTCACATATCCATATTGCCTTGCATATATATGCGGGCTCATATTCATTGTATGTAACGATTGATGATCTAGTTGTTGGCATTTTTTATGTTTATGTTGTGATTGTCATTTATGGACACACACTTGTATTGAGATCCCCTTTATATGTTTGAGCTCATTCTCAACCAGTATTTGTTCCAACCAGTATGTTGTATTCTAGTCTTTAGACTAGTAGTGATTTTACAGAATGTGTTTCCCGATCTGAAGCGGCATGTCGACCCCAAGCGGTTCGTAGATCACAAGCGGTGCGAGGAAGCAAAGCGGCACAACACATTCTTACCAGTCTTCATTTTTGTCAAACTGGCAACTGACATTTTGTATAAACCGGTAATACTCTGTGATGAGTTACCAACCGGCATTTTGTGATGAGTTACCAATCCACTGATTGTTTGACGGTGCCGACATTGACGATGATTCTTGTGTCATGTTACTGAGTATGTCTAGATTCACTAAACCTAGGAAATTGTAATGTAATCCTATTGGACTGACATGGAATTAGATTCCTTTAAAAGGACATCATGTCTAGGGTTTTTGAGTTGTTGAAGAAGTTGTGAAAAGGGTTAATGTTGAGCTAGGGTTTAAGGTGGATGTTGAGTTGTTGGAAGAGCGATCTTATCTGAGAAGATTGAGTTGTAACTGAGAGAGATAGAGAAGACTGAAGTAATGTTGGAATGCATTAGCTGTGAGCAATACTGGATCTAACCAAGTAGTTTGTGCTATTAGATAGATCAAACACTTGTTGATTACTCACATCTTTGACAAGTCTATAGCCCTTAATCGGGTAGGCCTCAAAGCCTTTGTAAAATCCTCTAACAAGGTGGTTCACACATGTGAATCTAAAATCCTCTAACAAGGTAGTCTTTAATCGAACTTATCTCCTAACAGAGATTGAGATTCCTAATAGGATCTGTTCTAGTGAAGAACATTGTAAGACCTTAACCAGTCTGACCTTAACCAGTCTGGTTTCTATTCTACAGATAGTGACTTGTGAGTTCCATCTCACCGTGGTTTTTCCTAGTTGGGTTTCCATGTCAAATATCTTGTGTTATGGTTGTATTACTTTTGTGGGTGAATGATTTATTCACATTTTGGTTTGTATGTGTGGTAACCGGTTTGATTGTTAGACTGCTTTACCAGTTTATCCTTAGACTGTGTAAGTGTTTTAGTGCAAACATTTTTGGCATACTAATTCACCCCCCCTCTTAGTATTCATCACTAGTTGATCACATTTTGTATCTTGATAGAATATAGTTTATTCCTATCATCTATTTTTTTTTCTCTTGGTTTCTCTTTCCAATGCCTCTAGATCTTGGCAAAATCTCACATGTTATCAGAGCCATTAGAGTGTCATTGGTTTTCCAATTGAGAGAAATTTGATGCTATTTGGGGTTGTGTATTTTGGAGCTTTCTATTGCAAGTTATTATTGAAGCTTGATGGGTAAAATATGAGGTTACCATTGGATTGATGAGGTCCAAGAAAGTCAATTTTGCCTTTTGTTTCATCCAAATCGGACTTCGGAGGCCAAATCTAGAAGCATTTGAAGTTTGAAGCTGCGATGGAAATTTTTCAGAAATTATAATTTTGTAGGCAATTTTCGATATCTCACTCATCCAGACTCCTTTTTTCGAGAATTTTTTTTTGTTTTGCGGTAGAATTTTGTGATCTGTACAGTGGTGCAACTATTTTCTGATTTTTGGATATAGGTTTTTTCTGAAATCATGAAATCCCGATTTTTACAACTTTGGAGGCGTCGTTTGGGCTCATATGGACTCCTTTTCAGGTGCTATTTTTTTTTAAAGTGCATAATGTTTTGTCTACTTTCATAATATACCATTTTTTTGTAGTGATTTTGAGAAGAAATTGTACTTGCATTATTTGTTCATTTTTTGGCCTATTTGGTACTTGTATTTTTCTTGGATCTCACTTTAAATCACTAGCAATATTTGTTGAAGTCTCTTATATCTCATTTTAAGAAGTAAAATTTAAATCAAAAGTCCACCTTGCCTTGTTTTTCAAGTGGCCCATTGTACACGCACTAATTATAAAGTACCAAATCATGATTTTTTTTGGGGGGGGGTTATTGATTGAGTAATATGGGGGGCTGTCTTGTGTGATTGTGCCTCTCTCTATCTTGTGTTTTTTCCTTTTTTCTGCTATGGGTTCTCCTAAGTTTCCTCTCTTAACTCCTCATAATTATGCTACTTGAAAAATTGATGCATGGAGTAAACCTATGGAAAAAGGACTAACTCATTATATTGATGGAACTATTGTTGCTCCTGTTAATCGTAAGGTTGATCCTATTGGTCACTTGGATTGGCTCACTAAAAGTATCATGGTAATTGGTACCTTAAGAAATTATGTATCAAAGGATCTCATTTTTCATATTGAGAAATTTACTCTAATCAAGGATTCTTGGCAAAATTTTCAAGACTTGTACGGTCAAGTTTATGAGAATAGGGGATATTAGATTGATAGTGATCTCACCATGTTAGATCCCAAGTACTTTGATACTATACAATATTATGTCACTAAAGCAAATGAGTTGAGGGCACAACTCAAATATTGTGGCATTGGTAAGAAGGATACTCAATTAATATTCAAATTTATAGGCAAGCTTCCACAAGAATATGCATCATTTGTTTTTAGTTTCCAAACCCATAGGATGATAATGGGTTTTAAGCTATATAATGCCTACATTTGATTCTTTCATCAAAATGTTGATGATGAAACAAACTAAGTTGATAAGAATGGGCATTCTTAAGGCTTCTAAGTCTCAAGCATTAGTGGCAAATCAAGGGAATAAAGGAAGTCAAGGAAATCACAACTCGAACAAGAATAAATGGAAATCAAAGCCTAAGGACAAAGCATCACCTTCTCCACAACAAGGAGATTCATCCTCTTCCAAGAGGGACAATTCACCAAAGAGGGAGAGACCTACTTGTTCCTATTGTAAAAAGTTTGGTCATGAGGAGTGTCATTGCCATTCTAAGAATATTGATGAGCTCACAAACATCCTAAAAAAGCACAACATTGATCTACCTAATGTCTACAAGAAGGATGATTCATCAACTTCCACTTCCACACATTCAAAACAGAAAGGGAAAGCATTCATGGCATCTACAAGTGGGAAGACTCACTCTTTTGGGACAACAAAAGGAAAAGATCTTTATTCCACTACAAGTCATGATTCAGGGAGATGGCTTCTAGATTCAAGAGCTTCTCATCATATGGCATCTTCGCAGTCTATGTTCTCTACATTTGAGCCTTGCACCATGTCGTAGATTTTGATGGGAAATCATACATATATGGATGTGATTGGGAAAGGATCGATTACTCTTGGGGATAACTCCTTCAATTATGTGTTGTGTGTACCCCACTTGATAAACAATCTCCTTTTCATCTATCAAATCACATATGGTGCAACTAAGAAAATTGTGGATTTCACACCTGAGTAAGTTTTCATTAGAGACTTGGAGACTAGAGCTATCATTGTGACTAGGGTGGTTGATAATGCATCTCGGTTATACTCCTTTTCAGATTTTTTTGATGATGATGATTTCACATATGATGATTCTTCACATGATGATCACACTTCTTGTGATGGTTCAAAATTTGAGAACTATGGGTACTTAAACTTAGGTGTTCTCACATGTGACCCCATTCTTAAGCCTTGTGTTTCATCTCCTCATATTGATATCACATCATGTACTGCACCTGATGATGCAACTAGTGCGATAGTTTTTCCTTCTTGTGATTCAGTGTAGTAGGATATTTCATGTCTTCCAACTTCAGATTCTTGGGTTAATTACTTAACAGACGTTGCAGGTTTGTTTGTGTAATCCTACATTGCAGATTTGGGAGACATCATTGATTATATTCATCTTCTCTTTCATGAAGATGATCCTTCTTTGATTGTTGTGAGGGAACACTCTGACCCTCTTGTTCATTCTCTACATAATCATTCTTTTGAGGTTGACATGATTGTGGATACTTATGTACAGCAGTTGGAGGAGGTCTCTTTATCTTTTGAGGAGACATGTGAGTCTTTGGGACATGTTCTACATTCATCTCCACTAGACCTTGGAGTGCCTTTTTTAGTAGTGTGGAGCAGTTTACCACCTTTGGAGGGGGTATCTTTTAGCATCAACATGGGGACACTTGAGTAGTTTTTAGAGACTTCATTCGTCATGACTTTTTTTCCTACATCTTCCCTTCATCATTGGGGAGACTTCATGGATACACATTTGTATTTGTTTCTTCCTAAGGGGAGGAATGTTTTTCAATGTTCATGGAGAAGTTTCTTCTTACATCATTGAGCTTCTATCATTGGTGTAGATTCTATATTGAGGGGGGGCTTCCTAGCTTCTCTTCTTCTCTCATATGGGGGGAATTTTTCCTCACATGGGGTTTTGTTCCTCACATACTTCTATGAGAGTTCTCTTGTATAGATTTGATCTCTCTTTTGGGGGAATTTTTTTTCCCATTGGGTTTTTCTCTCTTTCCCCACTTTGTGAGAGATTTCATTGCATTGGTTTGCTACATTTGCATTTGTACATGGGTACCTAATATGGCCTCGTAGCCAAGACCCATCTTGCATTGCTTAGTTACATTGTAGACTTAAGTGCAATCCCCTAAGTTTCACTTAAGGGGGGGTGTTGGTGTAAATAATTATTTATCATGGATATTATTACACCTTACTTAAGTTTACTTAGGATAATGCATCTCATATTAGTTTGGGTATGAGACACTTGGGTGTTTGTGCCACATTAGGATAGTGTGTCTAGGAGAATTTCCACCATTTATGGTGTGATCTTGTTACTACTCTATCATATCCACTTATTATAGAGTGATAATTCCACCTTCGATGGGTGATCCACCTCATGTGTAATTTTTTATTGTTTCTCCTACCTACCACACCTATTTCCTACCTATCCTTGTTTCTTATTGAGCCACATGTCATGTTTGTGTGCTCACATATTCATATTGCCTTGCCTATATATGCAGGCTCATATTCATTGTCTGTAACGATTGATGATCTAGTTGATCACATTTTGCAACTTGATAGAATATAGTTTATTCCTATCATCTATTTTGTTCTCTCTTAGTTGTGCTTTCCATTTCCTTTAGATCTTGGAAAAATCTCGCACTTATCTTATCAGTACAGTAATCAAAGTTTATGGTTTCCCTAGTGAGCCACATGTATTACCTTTCAATGTTCCTTTAAGATTGAGTTTTGTTAAAGTGATGTGGCAAATAGGGTGCATATATGATAAGGAGTTGAGAGGAAAAGGAACTATTTTCACTAATTTTACTGTTATTCCATATTTTGTGATTATTAAAGAGGGATATGTGCATTTTGACAAGCTTTTTGCACCATATCATTTAGGGGTCAGCCTAGCTAGACATAGTGACCCTAAAGGGTTTTACAATATGTTCAAGGCAAAATTAATGGAGGTCTAGTGGCCCATGAGAATAACTTCCCTGAGGATATAATTAGGAATGAGTTTGACTTCATGACTCAATATTGGAGGAAGGAGAAATGGATATCTTTTAGGAAGCTATGGGCTATAGTGAAGAGAATAGATCCAAGCTATAATCCATTAAGAGATTTAAATCCATTTTGTGCCAAATTTGATTGTGTAATGAATAAAGTTGATGAATTAATTATTGCATTGAAGGAGAAGAGGACTAGACTTGAAGAAGTCCATGGTCAGCGGGTTGAGAGAAGAAATTTACAATGACCTACACCCATAACACCGAAAGAGGCAACCTTGATTCATCAAATGAGAATGAAACCACCAGGCCCACGAACTCCTCCACCTCAAAGAACAGATGAGCTAGAAGAAGGAAGACCTACTTATGATCCTCCTCCAAAGGATGGTGTTGTTATAAATAGGGTTAGAAAAGAGACAAGTAGTGAAAATGAAAGTAGCAGTGATAACGAAGAGTTGGTGAGGATAAATGGAACAAAAAATAATAAAGACAAAACCACCCCCAAAAGTACAAGAAAAACCTTTTCAGGGTGTCAAAATTATCGATCTTGAAGAATCAAACAAGAGTCCCTCACCACCACATGTGCCCTTTCACCTCCAAGGTAGGTTTAAGAACAGGAAGTGGAACAACACATGGAAGAACAACAAGAGGAGGATACTATTGTAGTGAAAGATGTAGATATATAGATTGGTATCCCTCCTGCACCACCAACATTAGAATTGGACCTCACTCCTTTAGATATTCAAAGTAGAGCCTTCAGAGATGCAAGAAAGGAGGCATGTGATAAATTTCTTGAGGATGAGGCTTTTGTGAGAAGCTCAATTTTCTTTCAATTTGTATGGAAA
The DNA here is from genome assembly GCF_030272615.1 of Cryptomeria japonica. Taxonomy (NCBI): domain Eukaryota; kingdom Viridiplantae; phylum Streptophyta; class Pinopsida; order Cupressales; family Cupressaceae; genus Cryptomeria; species Cryptomeria japonica. Next base: position 492,498,502 of record NC_081410.1, on the reverse strand, counting down.
ATAAAAATAGAGGAATGCAAAATTAGAAATACTAAGAGAAAAACCCAAAGGCCAGATAGGTCTGACCAAGAAAATCAAGAAGAAGTCAAGAATGAGATGATGGAAGAATTCAAAATAATCACTTTAGATGAAGGTAGGATCATCATAAATCAGGTCGAGGTCTTAATTCTACTAGAGTGGGATATAGAAGATTCAGTGGCTTTTGATTCCATTAGAAAACTAAAACAAGAGCAATTCAATTCAGAGGAAGAAGCAAGGCTAGCATTGAAAGGATCAGAATTTGTAGATGATTATGCAAACTTCACAATATGGGTATTAGAGCAGGGGCCTTGAAGCCTGATATTAATGATATAAATCCAAACTTGAGGGGAAGCCTCATCATACAAAGAGCCTCTGATACATCAAATGTTGAGGCCTCTAAGTTTACTATGGATGTGGCCAAATTTTCCCATGAAACTTCTAAGAGGGAGGCCATGGAAAAAGAGGAACTTATGAAGAAATTTAAAAAGATTTTCAATGAATATAATGCAGTTCAAAAGAGATGTGTGGAGTTGCAAATGAGAGTTCAACTTCTTGAGCAGGGATAGATAGGAGCATCTCATGTTGCTCCTACAATTGCATCAACACCATCAACATCTAGGTCTCCACCTATCACCCATGTAGATGTAGCAGTTCAATTTGACAGTGAGACTGATATCCAACCATATCATTAGTGCCATATATTGATGAGAGACCTACTAGATCAACTGATCCAACAAGAGCCCTAATTTTGGAGAAGGTCACTAAGTTGGAGAATAAAATAAAGGAGTCAAAGGATTAGTTTGCCTCCAAGAAAAGAAAGATAGTTAGATCAATGCTAACTCATTTGAATGAGAAGGTTGATACTAGGTGTTGTCTTCAGAATCTGATTCTCTTTAACATCCTTAATATAATATGATTGAACTCGGTGCAGAAGAGATATCAAAGATAAGGAAATTCTCAAGACAACATATGACAAGGTTTGATTAAACCTTCTACACTTCGGACTTGCTCAGAGTCCAGGTGGGTATACCTTTGTGAACTAAATTCACACTTTCAAACATAAACCCACAGCAAACCAGTCCAAAAAACCAGTGGATTTAATCACCTTGAAACCAACTGAAATAAAAGAATGCAAATTATGCTCATATTCAGTATTGTGACCAACAAAATATGTAATAGACAACTTCAATCAATACCAGTGCCTTATCCAAGGTCACAGAGTCATCTAAAATTCAGACAATACTCCCCAAACAAAATATCTTCACACATCCCATTGGCTCGACTTCTATTAATCCTTATATGTGCCTAACACTTATAAGAATTTATGCATATCAAATTAAACCATGATCATCAAGATTAAAAGTTCCCTACAAAGAATTCACTAGTAGGAATGATCCCCGCATCTTTAATTTCCCTCCTAAAGAAAAAAGCTAGCGAATACATCTACTAAAAATTGCCTTGCAACGCCATTCAAACAAAATAACCCTGGATTATTCAGAATGAAAGTAGTAAACAAATTGCAGACACACTTGAAGACGACACAAAGTTTACTAAAAAGATGATAGTTTTCATAATGATATTATTCTTCAAAGAAGTATTACAAAAACCTTGGAATTTTCTCCATTACACTTAGAAAAGCTCAACTATGAATTTCAGTAGCGTTTTCTTACAATTCTTTGCGATCCCCTTCTCTCTAGTCTTGGTATCCATTTATAACAACATGGATGCACAAAGGTTCAGACTTTTTGAGGAGAGTTTGTTAGAATCATTTCTTTCAAAAACAAAGAAGTTACAAAGCTTTTCGCAAAATAGTTACAAGTTCTTTTCGGCCTCTGTAACTTCTTCAACAAGTTGTTCGGTTGTAACTTCTTCTATCTTTTTAGGAGCACTCTCTAATATTTCTGGATCATCAGTGGCATATTTTGTTGTCCACTCATCATACACATCATCAGTCGGCCATGAGAAACTAATCACTTTAGCCTTAGCCTTGGTCAACCTTTCCCAAGAGTTTCTCATTTTGTTGACTTCTGAATTGAGAAAACCATAATGTGCCTTAATTTTCTCTATCTCCTGTATCGTTACAACAAAGAAAGAAGCATCATCTAGATCAATAATTCCCTTAATTCTTGCTGACAGTTTAGCTTCTACCTCCTTAACCCACATTTGTTTATCCTTTAGTTGATCTGGGCTAGCAAAAACTCTTGGGAGCAACTCAAAAACTTGATCAACATATTCCTTTTTGCATAAATTAACTTTCCTATTAGCATTATCCACCCCTTCTACTAATTGTATTAAATCCTTAGTGATGTCAAAAGTGGATCTAATGATAGGATTGTCCCTTGCTTCAGCACACAACACACACATAAACTCTAAATCTTGCTCCCTAGGCCTCCATTTGTCAAAAATTGGTGTCAATATGGCCTTGTCTCCCCTGAGCTCATTCCATATATCCAAAATTTTACCTACATTATTGTATAGCAATGAGGCATTCATTGTATCTGCAAAACCATAAATTGTAGCCTTTACTCTCTCCTCATACTTGTTTGCATATAAAGCCTGAGCCTATTTTAAATTTTCTAATTCTTGAGGAGTTATCTCAAACATTTGAGAACTGGAGGGTGTTGGAGATGGTGGAAACGCAATGATAGGGCTTGTCGGTGGAGGTCTTGCAGGAGAAGAGGAGATCATCAGTGTTGACGACTCACCTTGATGGTGTTGTCTATTCAGCTGACTCTGAAGCTTAGCAATGATACTATACTTACTTATTACCTCCTCCTTAGCACTGTTGTAGGCCTTCAAAACTGTCTCCAACTTGACTTGGAGGATCTCTTATTCCTTGGCTTCCTTTTTTGCTACTGCAACACTAAATTTTGCAGTCTCTAGCACAGTGCTAGCAGCTTCCACCACCCCGGTATTCTGCACTCTCTTCACCATCATTCCACCAAGGTAATTTGACCCTAGGGTATCTTTGCTTTTCCTACTCTCATTTCTCTTGAGAGACCACATAACGAGTGCAGCATTATCCTTACTAAAAGTAATCCCCTCCATGGGTTTGGTCTCCTTCCTCACTGCATCTAGTACCAGGGCATCTGCTATATCCCATTCAGGTAAAATAAGTACTCCAGCTTGTGCCACCATATCTCTCCCTTGCTCAGGGGTGATGGTCTTGAATTCTTCCATCATCTCTTACTTTATTTCCTCCTCTATTAGGGCTGGATCTTTATTGGGCTACTCACCTTTTCTCTTTTCAGATCTAGCATTATACTTATCTATGTTTTGCTTCCATATAAATTGCATAAATGCTTTTGATGTGACAAAATTATTGTCAGCCAAGAAGGCATTACTCGCCTACTTTATTTTAGGATCCCACTCCTGGCCTTTGAGTTTAGTGGTGTTAATGTCCATTTCAGCAGCGGGGGGTTCTTTTGGCATTCCTTCTTCCACTTCATCATAAGTGTAGGCAATTTCCCCTAGACTGCTAACTATAGGAGCTGCTCAGCTGCTGCTTGCTCATCTCCTATGTGGATAGGGGATTGGGATGGAGAATACAAAGGTGCATCTGATTGTACTTCTTTCCCGACCCTCTACTTCTTTGGGCTCTCTTGGATGTCAACAACATCTTGTATCTTCCTCTTTCCTTTTGAGGTAGAGGGCTCCCTTGTTGCAGGCATCAGCACACTGTAACTACACTTCTTGTGCAGTGTATAATCACTAGGAGGGATTGCTTTGCTGGAAGCTGACCTACTTAGAATTACTCTTTCCTTTTCAGGATTTTCTTTAATCACAACTTCCCTCTTCTCCTTTAGGGTCTGCATCACATCCTCAAAGCAAACAATAAAAAACTTTATTTTCTCCTCTAGAGGGAAAAAGCTAGACAATGGGTCATAGCTGGCATCAAACTGATGCACAAAATCCAAGGCTTTCATATAAGCCACCCATTTTTCCTTTCTCAACTCCTACTCATCTAGATCAAACTCATTTCTGATGAGGTCTTCAGGAAACTAAAATTGATGAGGCCTACCTCTGCACGCTGGTTTCTTTCTAAACATGTCATTGAAGAAATCTTCTGGATCAGCACACCTCGATACTGCATTAGACAAATGATAAGGCTTGAGAAAATCCTCAAAGCAATTCCAACCTCCTTTTGTTATTACAAATTGGTGGGCTATGGTAACTGTAGGGAGTAAAGTCCCTTTACCCCTGCCTGTCAGTTCTGCTTCTTGTACACCACCAATTTGTCTAAGGATCTCTGCAATTCCCACTTTGAGAGGGACCTGATAGGGTAAAAAAATGGGGTGCCTCTAAAACCAAACACTCTGAAAACTATTGAAACTGGGTACAGATAAATGTCACCCCAATTGTGAACAATTTTTATGTTCTCTGCAAATTCTTTCGGTCTTATCAATTCCAAAAGAACCTTGGGGATTCTTGGGTTCTCTGAGCAGAGGAGAGTCCTGATCTTAGATGCAAAGTATTTGTCAAACTTCAAGAAACTGGCATCCTCTCTATCCCATGACAACACAGTACTCCACAATTGTACTGGCACTTTTTCTCCTTCTTTCTCTTTGACAAGGTCCAATCCACTGGCAAAGTAATCGCCACCTTTGAAAAGAAAAAGGTGCATCAGGAGTGAGTACCATTCGAAAGGCTTATCTACCTTTCCATTCTTTATTCCTGTTAACCCTCCATGGATAGCATCAATAATGAAAGAAGCATAATCAAAGGTAACTGCAAGAGAAGGATTCAAAATCTGAGCAACCATTAACAGGTAGTGATTGGGCATATTCGCTTCAGCATCTTCTCCCAAAACCTGGCAAAGTGCCCAATATAGTCCCTTAGCCCCGAGGGTGAACATACTCAATGAAAAGGGCTCCTCTGTGTTGGGTCCTAGAACTATCAACCCACCTATCTTCACAAAAAATTCCTTGAGAGGCCCATTCCTAAGATGATTCCTCTGTGCACTATAAATTTGAGCTAGTGATTTGAAATTTATGGGTTCTAGAAAATTGGTGAACTCATTGAGCCCAAAAGCATTTTTGAATTCTTTAGTATTAATCTCAATAAGGGTTTTTCCTTTTATGTCCCAAATGCTTCTTGTGACTGGATCATAATTGAGTGCAATTTGGGTCAACAAATCAATGTCCATAAACACCTCTGGGACTACCAACTTCCCAACATCTAATTCCCAAATACTGTTTTGCGGGGCCGAAGAATTTCTCATTCCAAATCCAACCTTAAATAACCCCAACCCAAACAATCCAACTTTTGGGTCTCTCAACCAGTTCCCCTTGTCATACAGTCCTTCTCCTATTTTCAGATGGGGAATTCTAGGCACTAGCTCTTTTGCCTTCGATGCCTGATTAGTTGACAACGTCAACTGTTCAAGAAAACCATCACAGATGGCTCTTTCCAAATAATTTACTTTCCCAGAAAATTCCCTCTTAGGTGCCATTTTGAAAACACAAGAAATGAATACTCCCCCTAAATAATTCTGTGACAAATCAATATCTTATCTAAAACATACCACACAGAACTTGCAGCACGAGAGTACGAGAAAACCTGTTCTTAACTTGGAGAAATTTGCTCCACAACCAAATTGACTTGCTCTATATCTGAAGAAAATAGCTCTGTATTTGATCCTCTGCAATAATTCTTTTAAAAGATACCTTCATCTGGTTGATAGGAAATCATATATTGTACCCAAGGTCTTAACTGCAACATTGATTCCGCATGCTTCGGCCGTCCTTTCAAAATTGAATTCATGGGAGAATTTGTATTTTTCACTCCAATGGGTCACAACGTTCCTGCAATTCTTTCTTTTTGTTCTTTCGCAGCTTCATTAAGCATAACCATCGGGCAGCTTGGTCCTGCGAAATAGCGCCGACTGTCCGATCAAAAGAAACTTGATCGACCGTTACACTAACTAACAGCCTTGGCTCCGCATTAGGTCCCGCTTCTCTATTGGCTAAGTGCTGCCATGTGGCACTCAACCACTGGCCTTGAAATACCTTTCACATTCAACTCAGAGTCAACCGCGTGTCTTTCTTTTATACTGTCGGTTTCTTCTTGGCAGGCCCACGGCTTCTTCTAAGACCACGTGTCCCTAGACACATTACCATCTATCATGACACATGGATGGTCCTCGTTTACTTTTTCTATTTCATAGGGTATAAAGAACGAGCACCTTACCCTTGTGAAATAGCGTGGGCCGTCAGATCATTTTCTAATTGATCGGCTTTTAGCCATCTGAATAGACTCCGGGAGGGGTGGGCCCTCTAACTCACTTTGAACACCTGGTGTCTAGTCACCTTCAGAGATGACATGTCACTTTTTTATTTGCTGAGAGAAAGCACTGGGCTCCAATTAATTCTTGACACCTGTATCTGCTAGGTCATCTCCTAACCTGTGACCTGACTCACCTCTGGGACCTGCCTTTTAACCTTTAATCCCGACTTGCTGACTATTGCAGCTTATGCCGCATGCCGCCATTTTACTTGCCCTCATTGACCAGCTAGACCTCTTTGTTGGCATGCCATGTCATTTTCGCAACTTCGCTGATTTTAAATTATGCACAACTTCGCCTAGCGAAATAGCGAAAGCTGGAGATCCATCCGTGAGATGCACACTACTTACTGGGCCCGACAACTTTAGGAGGAATACACATAAGGCATAATTTTTTGTGATTAATTAACATGACTGCCTAGACAAAAGAACAAGGGGGGACACTTCCTATGATCCCAGGACCCATTACTTAAGTGGATAAAGTAACAAAAAAATAGAAACCAGAGGGTTTTTAACAGACATTAGGCGATTTAAAATCAAAAAACCCTAAACCCTCAAGACCTAACATAGAGCTGAAGCAATTGAAAATGCACCTTACTCAAAATTTCAAAAACCATAGCCAATTATGGGAAAAGAAAAGTCCATTTTTAGTCAGTGATAACAGCGGCTCTGACTAGGGATGGTTGATCGCAAGGTCAACACAAGAAAACTCAGAAATTCTGGAGAAACAAACCAAAAGACAGACCAAAATAGAAACCAAAATAGAAAAGTAGGAAAGGAACAAAATATGTACAAACAAAGGACCTACTGTGCATGGACATTAAGAGAAATAATGCTTTAGGAATTGTCCATGCACTGGAAATTACTGTATTTCATCATTCATACTCTTCCAAAAATATGAATCCTTACCATTTAAGTCATAAATCACAAAAGGGCCAATCCACAATGATTCGAATTTCTTATGCTTTCCCTTATCCTGTCTTTTTGCATTCCACTGAAGAACCATGTCATCAATTTGAAACTTCCTTTGTGATTTCCTTTTATCAAAAAGATATTTTGACTGCAACTGGATCTTCCGATTTCTCTTATGGGCAGAAGTTCTAAGCTCCTCCATTTCTACAATTTGGATCATTCTATTTTCCATTGGTTCAGATATCTCCATGTCCTCATTTTGCAAAAAACTTATAAACTGGAAGAAGATTGTTTACTGGCAATCTGGCTTGGGCACCATAGACTAATTCAAAAGGTGACATTCCAATGGATTTCTTAACTGTTATTCTATCTGCCCATAGAGCTAACTTCAATTTTTTATCCCAAGACCTTTTATTCTCTTCTAGGATTTTCTTAATGATAGTCAACAGGCTTTTATTGCTGGATTCTGCTTGTCCATTCCCCTAAGGGTGATAAGGTGAAGAGTAGGACATGAGTATTTCATGACTAGTACAAAAGCCTACAAACTCTTCTAATCTGAAACACATGGCATTATCCATCACCAATCTTGTAGGTGTTCCAAATCTAGTTACAACATTATCCATTAGGAAATCAATGAAAACTTTACTAGTAGCTCTTCTTGTAGGGATGGCTTCTATCCATTTGGTGAAATAATCAGTGGCCACTATGATCCATCCATGACCTCTCCCTGACCTCTCCACAATCTCTCCAATAAAATCAATGCCCCACTGGACAAAAGGAGCTTCTACAGAGACTAGATATAGGGGTAAGGCTCCTTCATACTTCAGCTTGGATGAGAATTTTTGACATGGGTCACATTTCTGAACATATGCATGAGTATCTTTAAATAAAGTGGGCCAATAGTATCTAGCCTGGATTATCTTACCAATAGTAGTCTTAGCAGAGTAGTGACCTCCACATACTCCATCATGCATTTTAGTCAACACCTGTTTAGCTTGGAATTCATCCAAACACATTAGTAGCTCTCTGTCTCTTTTCCTCTAGAAAAGATCACCCTGAATGAGCACATACTTTTGGGACTTGAGTTTTAGAGTTCTTTTCTGATTATGTGTCATTTCTTCTAAAAATGTAGCACCTCTTAAAAATTGGACTATCTCTGAGTACCAGGGTTGCCTCTCAATACTAGTGACTAAACCATCTCCAACTTCAACATTATGTATTTCTACATTCATGAGATTAGATTTAGTCATGAGCTTAGCCAAACCTAAACCTCTCTCCAATTTGGTGATCTTTATCTCTAAGTTGAATTCTTGAATTTTGCTGATCCATCTGCATCTCTTCCCAGTAACCTCAGACTGAGACATAATATCCTTAACTGCAGCATGTGGGACATAGGCGATGATATTTGCATTCACTAAGTAGGGCCTAAAAGCCTTAATAGCTTTAACTAGAGCATAAGCTTGTTTCTCCATGATCTCATATTTTAGTTCTGCCGCCTGCAAAGACTTACTGTAGAAGGCTATGGGATGTTCATATTCCTCATTGTCTTTTTGTAGCAATACTGCAGCCATCGTATGATATGAAGCAAAAGAAAACACAGAAAAAGGCTTACTATAATCAGGAGATTTTAGCACTGGTGCTTCTTGAATTGCCTTTTTGATTTCAGCAAAAGCCTTTGAGGCTTCTTGGTTCCAACAAAATTTGGTATCCTTCTTAAGCAGCTTGACAATAGGCTTCACTATCTCTGCAAAGTTCACAATGAATCTCCTAACAAAATTTACTTTGCCTAAAAAAGATTGAATACCTTTCACATTTTTAGGTTTAGACACCTTATTGATTGCTTTGATTCTCTCAAGGTCTATCCTTACCCCTTCCTTGGAAACTATGTTTCCCAATAGCTTTCCTTCAATGACACCAAAATGACATTTCTTGGGATTTAGTGATACATCGAATTCCAAGGCTTTATTGAAAACCTTCTCCAGATGTCCACAATGATCATTAGCCTTCTTAGAGAAACAAGTTAGATCATCCTGATAAACCACCATGATGATGTTAATGAATTCTTTGAAAGCTACATCCATGGCTCTTTGAAATGTAGCTCTAGCATTTCTTAATCCGAATGGCATTCTCACATAAACATATATTCCCCATGGAGTAGTGAAAGTTGTTTTAAACTATTCAGACTCCTTCACTAACACTTGATTATATCCTGAGAAACCATCCATCATAGATAAAAGGTCACACCCTGTCACTCTCTGTAGCATGGCTTCCATGTTTGGGGACAAGTAATTATCCTTCAAGGAAGCAACATTTAAATTCCTAAAATCCACACACAATCTGATGTCCCCATTCTTCTTCCTTATTGGGACCAGATTGGAGACCCATGAAGAATGCCTTATAGGCCTAATAATCCCCCCTTCTCTCAATTTGGTCAACTCTTGTTGCATTTTAGTTTCTAACAAGGGATTGATAGGCCTCTGTTTCTGTCTAAAAGGCTTAGCATCTAGAAGTAAAGGAACTTCATGCTGAAAAAGATCTTGTCTATATGCCTTTAGGTCTTCATAAGACCAAGCAAAAACATGTTTGTACTTTTTCAATAAATTAATAAGGTTAGTCCTGACATGAGGGGGTAACTTCTTTCCAATATATACTAGCTTAGGGGATGATTCAGTCCCCAGGTTTACCTCCTCTAATTCTTCCAACTTGGTGGTAGACTATTGATGTAAGTGACTATCATTGTAACTGAACATGCTCTCTAGCTCTACCAGCCCTTTAGGTATGTCATTGGTTTCCAACTGGACTAAATCATTTCCAAACACTATTTCCTTATTGTCAACCACCTCCACCAATGCATTGCAATCAATCTTCTGTCCATCATAATCATCAACACATTGGATAAACCTAAGAATATCTTCATCATCAGCAAAAACTTGCCAATTGTACACATTATCAGGAATAGCGGGCCTAAATTTTATTTCCACAATGGAAATACCGGTTAGTGTTGCATCATCATTTCCATAATATTTTTTGCTCGCTCTATCCAATTAATAGAAAATACATCAAAATGCTCAATAAAATCCCAAACAGCATGCTTATACTATTTTAATCTTTCATTCTTGGATGCATATTTAGATCTCACCTGAGAGACAACCAATTCTGAATCCCCCATCACTTTCAATAGCTGGATTCCATGCCTTTTTGCAACCTCAAGTCCCAGTAATAGGGCTTCATATTCTACAGTATTATTTGTGCACTGGAAGGCCAACAAAAATGAATACTTAAAAGTTATACCTGATGGGGGCACGGAAATAACCCCTGCTCCAGATCCTTCTTTGGAACAAGCTCCATCAAAATACATCTGCCACAATCCAAACTGTTGTGCTTGTAACTCGACCACAATAGGGTCAGTATTCTTCAATTGAGGTAAAATTGGTTGAAGTCTAAATTTATCTAGATCTACATCAATCATACAATTAAGCATACTAGGGTCTAAATTTTCAATTACCCTAGGAGCTCGTGGCTCTCTGTACAATTTGACCTGATTACCATTGATAGGAATGGTGGCATAAGATAAGTCCAGTTGAACATTTCCCCCTACTGCTGCTGCCCATTGCCTAGAAAGTAACATACCATATTGGGGTTTAGTGTCAGTAACAATAACATCCATTTTGTAAGTGGCTTCAGGGAATGCTACTATTTTTACTTCTACATCTTTCATTGTACCTATCACAGGTACTTCTCTGTTATCCATGGCATAGAATTTCCCATACATAGTGGTTACTGATAGTCCTAATTCTTTCATAACACCATAGGGCATTACATTAGCAGCAGCTCTTGAATCTATCATGCAGTTTTTAATCAACCGGTTATTGACTAACAAGGTAACATAGAAGGGATCTACCTGAGAAGGCTCTTGAGTGATAGTGGTTCCAACATAAATCTCTGGGGTTTGGAACTCTTGATCCTTTCCAATTCTAGCTGAACCAGTGGGTAAGACTGTGTCACTATCAGATATACTAGAGAATAAAGACAAAGTTGCATCCTTATGTTCTTTAATCTTTAGTAATTCTACTAATGGGACAATGACCTTCATTTGAGTAAGAGCTTGGGCCATGTCAAATGTAGAACTATTGCATGTTTCATTGTTAGCTTTGACTCTTTCTGTCTTGAACTGACTTGCCTTTTTCATTGTTTCTACTCCTTGTACATCACCAATATTTTTATCATCTTTGCCTTTGGGTACATCTTTAACTTGTTCCCCTTTTTCTTGATCGACCTTAGGAACAGTGGTAGCACTACTTGATGCCCCCTTTTGAGTGACCTCTTTTACAAACATAGAAGCCGGCTCACCCTGATCAGTGTCTCTCTTAGTGCTTCTCAGGTTATAATTGTGTTTTGCTTTGGCAATGGTAGCTTTAGTGAGATTTCTAACTTCTTCCTCACTAGGCCTCCTAAGATGAACCTCTTCATTTTCAATTGTTACCACATTCAATGTAGGAAGCCAATCTAAGGTTAACTATCCTTGCACTAACCTTTCATTATCTAGCACATCACTGCATCTACTTTGCACAATTTCCTCATCACTTTCTATGATGGTTTCAAACATATTAATGTCAAGCTCTACTTTTGTTCTCATAGATTCTTCAAGAGCCTGAGCCACTGCACACTGATGAGGGGAATGTGGTCCATCACAAGCAATACACTAGGGAGTATTTTCTATATTGTGACCAGTTTTCCCTTTCAAGGGATCTGGAGTGTCTTGACTTTGGGCAATTTTGGGCTTCTTTATTTGGGGTTTACCATCTTTCCAGTTGGTATTATATGGCATATCATGCAATCTAGGGGGTCTATCTTGCCAATTATAATGAGGTTTATCATTTTTGCTAACCTTGGTAGTCAGATCTTTCATAGCCGTAACCAATTTCTCTATCTTATCATCCTCCTTAGCAACTTTACTAGGTTGTTGTTTTGTTTCTTGCCATAATCTACCATCTGTCCTTCTTCCTAACTTCCTAGATGCTCTCCTATTACTTTCTACATTTATGCCAATTCTAAAAGCATCTCTCAAGTTATGTGCATTCTTATCTCTCAAGATATAGGCCATCTTAGAATCAAATGCATTGTAGTATGTATTAAGACACATGTTGTCATCTAACCTCATCACTTGATACAATCTGTGCATGGCCTTCTGGAATCTAGCATTGAAATCAGTGACCATTTCATTTTCATATTTTTTGATGTTGTTGAATTCATTGAGCATGAAGCTCACATTAGTCTTGTCCCCATACTGCTCTTGAAAACAATTTTTAAAATCTTCCCATGACCCTATCCTATTAAGTGGGAGACCTCTGTACCAATCTCTTGCATCATCAACCAGGGATTGAACAAATAGTTTTATAATAACATCTTCATCTACTATCTCATAATCGTTTACTAGGTCCCCAAAGGATTTCAGATGCTCCTCAGTGCTAATTGCATTGTTCCCAACAAATTTATGGAGTCTATCTCTTAACTCAGTAGGAACATGATTTGGATATCCCAAGATCCCATCAAAGAACAATTGTCTATATTGTTCTAAATTGATTAGTCTTCTTTGAAAAGGGGTAATAGCATTATTATTTCCCATGGTCATTTTAACTTTTGGGATTGGAGATTGAGGTACTTGGGTGTGTTGTTTATTCATAGGGATTTGACTTACTAAGGCAATATTAGCTTGTACTGCAGGTTGAGTATTGGCCTAAGGAAGGGAAATGTGTTGAGGATTAGGCTTGCTAAAATCTTCTGATGGAAATGTAATAGGGGGAGCCTTTAAGTAGTTGATCTTTCTTTTTACTTCTTGATTCACTACTTCTAACTCAACCTTTTCTAATTCCATTTGGAGATCTTCCTTTTCTTTCCTCATCCTTTCCATTTCTCTCTAATGTGCTAAAAGCTTATGAGAGATCTCTTCTACAGTTTTAGATTCTATTCCATCATCTAGCCATTTTTGTTTTCCTTTATCCATATTAGCTCTAGGAAGCTGGGAGTCATTAAATACTTACCTAGTTAGCTGAACTACTAACTTACAAGCTCGTTTAGTTTTGGGAATTAGAATCTCTCTAATCACAGGGCCTTCCTCATCACTCTTTTCTTTCTCCTTAGCAAGTACTTCAAGATCAGCTATCTTTCTAAGAAGCCTATCCCTTTCCATTAATTTGGCTTTAACTTCCTTCTCCTTATTTGCTTCCTTTTGGGCTCTTAGGGAAATTAAGTGGTGCACTCTTCTATTCAAGTCTTCAATCTCTTGGGACACTTTATCCTCATTAGGGAAGTTTTCTTCAGAGTCTGATGCATTAACTTGATCTTTGTCAATCAAACTAATGTTCCCATCTATTATCCTGGGAACAGAGTGCCTAATTGCATTTGAACTGGTTCTATCTCTTGTAGAAACACTAACATGAGATAAATCTTGATTTAAAATAGGTGCATTATCAATATTTCCAAACAATCCTGAATGGAAACCTAATATATCATGTTCTGAATCTCTGGAAGATGAATTAGACTTTGCATAAATAGGTCAATCAGGCATCTTACTAGTATTATTGTTTTTCTATACCCAAGCAGCATTTGATGGCTCATGGAGCACAGATCTCTTCTGGCCTCTTTGTGACTATTCTGGCAGACCTTCTTGCAAGGTTTCATGAGGATGTTTCTTCATGAATGATCTTGTGTTTTTTGCTCCTTGCATCTCGCTTGTCTTACTTTTAGAAATATTTGTATCTCACAAGGACTGGTTCAAAAAATAACAGAGTTGCCACACACAAAACTATGGGAATTATGAAAACAAGTAGTCTAATCCACAAACAAAACAACAATTTTCTTTATAAGCCTCAACACAAATCTGCATTTATATCCTTATTGTGACTCTCCCCAGCAGAGTCACCACTTTTGTTGTCTTCAAAATCTGATTCTCTTTAACATCCTTAATATAATATGATTGAACTCGGTGCAGAAGAGATATCAAAGATAAAGAAATTCTCAAGACAACATATGATAAGGTTTGATTAAACCTTCTACACTTCGAACTTGCTCAGAGTCCAGGTGGGTATACCTTTGTGAACTAAATTCACACTTTCAAACATAAACCCACAGCAAACCAGTCCAAAAAACCAATGGATTTAATCACCTTGAAACCAACTAAAACAAAAGAATGCAAATTAAACTCATATTCAGTATTGTGACCAACAAAACATGTAATAGACAACTTCAATCAATACCAGTGCCTTATCCAAGGTCATAGAGTCATCTAAAATTTAGACAATACTCCCCAAACAAAATATCTTCACACATCTAATTGGCTCGACTTCTGTTAATCCTTATATGTGCCTACCACTTATAAGAATTTATGCATATCAAATTAAACCATGATCATCAAGATTCAAAGTTCCCTACAAAGAATTCACTGGTAGGAATGATCCCCGCATCTTTAATTTCCCTCCTAAAGAGAAAAGCTAGCGAACACATCTACTGAAAATTGCCTTGCAACCCCATTCAAACAAAATAACCTTGGATTATTCAGAATGAAAGTAGTAAACCAATTGTAGACACACTTGAAGACAACACAAAGTTTACTCAAAAGCCGATGGTCTGCATATTGATATTATTCTTCAAAGAAGTATTACAAAAACTTTGAAATTTTCTCCATTACACTTAGAAAAGCTCAGCTATGAATTTCAGCAGTGTTTTCTTACAATTATTTGCGATCCCCTTCTCTCTAGTCCTGGTATCCATTTATAACAACATGGATGCACAAAGCTTCAGACTTTTCGAGGAGAGTTGTTTACAATCATTTCTTTCAAAAACAAAGAAGTTACAAAGCTTTTCACAAAACAGTTACAAGTTCTTTTCGGCCTCTGTAACTTCTTCAACAAGCTGTTCGGTTGTAACTTCTTCTATCTTTTCAGGAGCACTCTCTAACTGTTCTAGATCATGAGTGGCATATTTTGTTGTCCACTCATCATACACATCATCAGTCGGCCATGAGAAACTAATCACTTTATCCTTAGCCTTGGTCAACCTTTCCCAAGAGTTTCTTATTTTATTGACTTCTAAATTGAGAAAACCATAATGTGCCTTAATTTTCTCTATCTCCTATATCGTTAAAACAAAGAAAGAAGCATCATCTAGATCAATAATTCCCTTAATTCTTGCTGATAGTTTAGCTTCTATCTCCTTAAGCCACATTTGTTTATCCTTTAGTTGATCTCAGCTAGCAAAAACTACTAGGAGCAACTCAAAAACTTGATCAGCATATTCCTTTTTGCACAAATTAATTTTCCTATTAGCATTATCCACCCCTGCTACTAATTGTATTAAATCCTTAGTGATGTCAAAAGTGGATCTAATGATAGGATTGGCCCTTGCTTCATCACAAGACACACACATAAACTCTAAATCTTGCTCCCTAGGCCTCCATTTGTCAAAAATTGGTGTCAATATGGCCTTGTCTCCCCTGAGCTCATTCCATATATCCAAAATTTTACCTACATTATTGTATAGATATAAGGCATTCATTGTATCTGGAAAACTAGAAATTGTAGCCTTTACTCTCTCCTCATACTTCTTTGCATATAAGGCCTAAGCCTGTTTTAAATTTTCTAATTATTGAGGAGTTATCTCAACCATTTGAGAACTGGAGGATGCTAGAGATGGTGGAAACTCAATGATAGGGCTAGTAGGTGGAGGTCTTGCAGGAGAAGAGGAGATCATCAGTGTTGAAGACTCACCTTGATGGTGTTGTCCAGTCAACTGACTCTGAAGCTTAGCAATGATACTATACTTACTTCTTACCTCCTCCTTAGCACTGTTGTAGGCCTTCAAAACTATCTCCAACTTGACTTGGAGGATCTCTTTTTCCTTGGCTTCCTTTTCTGCTACTGCAACACTAAATTTTGCAGTCTCTAGCACAATGCTAGCAGATTCCACCACCCCGGTATTCTGCACTCTCTTCACCATCATTCCACCAAGGTAATTTGACCCTAGGGTATCTTTGCTTTTCCTACTCTCATTTCTCTTGAGAGACCACATAACAAGTGCAGCATTATCCTTACTAAAAGTAATCCCCTCCATGGGTTTGGTCTCCTTCCTCACTACATCTAGTACTAGGGCATCTTCTATATCCCATTCAGGTAAAATAAGTACTCCAGCTTGTGCCACCATATCTTTCCCTTGCTTAGGGGTGATGGTCTTGAATTCTTCCATCATCTCTTGCTTTATTTCCTCCTCTATCAAGGCTGGATCTTTATTGGCCTGCTCACCTTTTCTCTATTCAAATCAAGCATTATACTTATCTATGTTTTGCTTCCATATAAATTGCACAAATGCTTTTGATGTGACAAAATTATTGTCAGCCAAGAAGGCATTACTTGCTTGCTTTATTTCAAGATCCCACTCCTGGCCTTTGATTTTAGTGGTGTTAATGTCCATTTCAGCAACAGGGGGTTCTTCTAGCATTCCTTCTTCCACTTCATCATAAGTGTAGGCAATTTCCCCTAGACTGCCTAACTATAGGAGCTGCTCAGCTGCTGCTTGCTCATCTCCTATGTGGATAGGGGATTGGGATGGAGAATACAAAGGTGCATCCGATTGTACTTCTTTCCCTACCCTCTACTTCTTTGGGCTCTCTTGGATGTCAACAACATCTTGTATCTTCCTCTTTCCTTTTGAGGTAGAGGGCTCCCCTATTGCAGGCATCAGCACACTGTAACTAAACTTCTTGTGCAGTGTATAATCACCAGGAGGGATTGCTTTGGTGGAAGTTGACCTACTTAGAATTACTCTTGCCTTTTCAGGATCACCTTTAATCACAACTTCCCTCTTCTCCTTCAGGGTCTGCATCACATCCTCCAAGCAAACAATTAAAAACTTTATTTTCTCCTCCAGAGGGAAAAAGCTAGACAATGGGTCATAGCTGGCATCAAACTGATGCACAAAATCCAAGGCTTTCATATAAGCCACCCATTTTTCCTTTCTCAGCTCCTACTCATCTAGATCAAACTCATTTCTGATGAGGTCTTCAGGAAACTGAAATTGATGAGGCCTACCTCTGCACGCTGCTCTCTTTCTAAACATGTCGTTGAAGAAATCTTCTGGATCAGCACACCTCGATACTGCATTAGACAAATGATAAGGCTTGAGAAAATCCTCAAAGCAATTCCAACCTCCTTTTGTTAATACAAATTGGTGGGCTATGGTAACTGTAGGGAAAAAAGTCTCTTTACCCCTACCTGTCAGTTCTGCTTCTTGTACACCACCAATTTGTCTAAGGATCTCTGCAATTCCCACTTTGAGACGGACCTGATAGGGTAACAAAAATGGGGTGCCTCTAAAACCAAACACTCTGAAAACTGTTGAAATTGGGTATAGATAAATGTCACCCCAATTGTGAACAATTTTTATTTTCTCTACAAATTCTTTCGGTCTTATGAATTCCAAAAGAACCTTGGGGATTCTTGGGTTCTCCGAGAAGAGGAGAGTCCTGATCTTAGATGCAAAGTATTTGTCAAACTTCAAGAAACTGGCATCCTCTCTATCCCATGACAACACAGTACTCCACAATTGTACTGGCATTTTTTCTCCTTCTTTCTCTTTGACAAGGTCCAATCCACTGGCAAAGTAATCACCACCTTTGAAAAGAAAAAGGTGCATCAGGAGTGAGTACCATCCGAAAGGCTTATCTACCTTTCCATTCTTTATTCCTGTTAACCCTCCATGGATAGCATCAATAATGAAAGAAGCATAATTAAAGGTAACTGCAAGAGAAGGATTCAAAATCTGAGCAACCATTAATAGGTAGTGATTGGGCATATTCGCTTTGGCATCTTCTCCCAAAACTTGGCAAAGTGCCCAATACAGTCCCTTAGCCTCGAGGGTGAACATACTCAATGAAAAGGGCTCCTCTGTGTTGTGTCCTACAACTGTCAACCCACCTATCTTCACAAAAAATTCCTTGAGAGGCCCATTCCTCAAATGATTCCTCTATGCACTATAAATTTGAGCTAGTGATTTGAAATTTATGGGTTCTAGAAAATTGGTGAACTCATTGAGCCCAAAAGCATTTCTGAATTCTTCAGTATTAATCTCAATAAGGGTTTTTCCATTTATGTCCCAAATGCTTCTTGTGACTGGATCATAATTGAGTTCAATTTGGGTCAACAAATCGATGTCCATAAACACCCCTGGGACTACCAACTTCCCAACATCTAATTCCCAAATATTGTTTTGCGGGGCCAGAGAATTTCTCATTCCAAATCCAACCTTAAATAACCCCAACCCAGACAATCCAACTTTTGGGTCTCTCAACTAGTTCCCCTTGTCATACAGTCCTTCTCCTATTTTCAGACGGGGAATTCTAGGCACTAGCTCTTTTGCCTTCGATGCCTGATTAGTTGACAACGTCAACTGTTCAAGAAAACCATCACAGATGGCTCTTTCCGGATAATTTACTTTCCCAGAAAATTCCCTCTTAGGTGCCATTTTGAAAACACAAGAAATGAATACTGCCCCTAAATAATTCTGTGACAAATCAATATCTTATCTAAAACACACCACACAGAACTTGCAGCACGAGAGTACGAGAAAACTTGTTCTTAACTTGGAGGAATTTTCTCCGCAACCGAATTGACTTGCTCTGTATCTGAAGAAAATAGCTTTGTATCTGATCCTCTGCCATAATTCTTTTAAAAGATACCTTCATCCGGTTGATAGGATATCATATATTGTACCCAAGGTCTTAACTACAACATTGATTTCGCATGCTTCGATTGTCCTTTCTAATTTGAATTCATGGGAGAATTAATATTTTTGGCTCCAATGGGTCACAATGTTCCTACAATTCTTTCTTTTCATTCTTTCGCAGCTTCGCGAAGCATAACCATTGGGCAACTTGGTCCTGCGAAATAGCGCCGACCGTCCAATCAAAAGAAACTTGATCAGCCTTTACACTAACTAAGAGCCTTGGCTCCGCACTGGGTCCCACTTCTCTATTGGCTATGTGCTACCATGTGGCACTCAACCACTGGCCTTGAAATACCTTTCACATTCAACTCAATGTCGACCGCGTGTCTTTCTTTTATACCGCCGGTTTCACCTTGGCAGGCCCACGGCTTCTTCTAAGACCACGTGTCGCTGGACATGTTACCATCTATCATGACACATGGATGGTCCTCATTTACTTTTGCTTTTTCACAGAATATAAAGCACGAGCACCTTACTCTTGCGAAATAGCATGGACCGTCAGATCTTTTTCTAATTGATCGGCTTTTAACCATCTGAATAGACTCCGGGAGGGGTGGGCCCTCTGACTCACTTTCAACACATGGCATCCAGTCACCTTTAGAGCTGACATGTCGCTTTTTTATTTGCTAAGACAAAGCACTGGGCTCCAATTAATTCTTGACACCTGTATCTGCCAAGTCATCTCCTAACCTATGACCTGACTCACCTCTGGGACCCGCCTTTTAACCTTTAATCCCGAATTGCTTACTGTTGTAGCTTATGCCATGTGTCGCCATTTTACTCGCCCTCATTGACCAGCTAGACTGCTTAGTTTGCATGCCATGTCATTTTCGCAACTTCGCTGATTTTAAATTATGCGCAACTTCGCCTAGCGAAATAGCGAAAGCCGTAGATCCATCCACGAGATGCACACTACTTACTGGGCCCGACAACTTTAGGAGGAATACACATAAGGCATAAATTTTTGCGATTAATTAACATGACCGCCTAGGCAAAAGAACAAGGGGGGACACTTCCTATGATCCCAGGACCCATTACTTAAGTGGATAAAGTAACGAAAGAATACAAACCAGAGGGTTTTTAACAGACATTATACGATTTAAAATCAAATAACCCTAAACCCTCAAGACCTAACATAGAGCTGAAGCAATTGAAAATGCGCCTTACTAAAAATTTCAAAAACCATAGCCAATTATGGGAAAAGAAAAGTCCATTTTTAGTCAGTGATAACAGTAGGCTAAATAGCATTCAATCTTTATATTCTTTATTATTTATTGTTATTCAAAGTTTTAACAGAGATAAGGAGGTGGAAATTCCTTTGTTTGCAAAAGGTAAAAAAGGTGAAATGATCTTAGAATAATGTCAATGGCCTCCAAATATCATGCTGAGAGTCCACCTACGCTTCAGCCAACCCATTTGTTAGTGAAGTCAATGCAAGAAGCCTAGATTCTGCCAGAAAGTATAGAAAGAATGATAAGGGAGTTGATGAGGAACTTCAATGAGCTGAATGAAACACTTCTACCAGGTATTGTGGATGAAAATGGGGCAATTAAGCCATTTCAACTTTGGAAAGAAGAGGCTGAAAGGGTTATCAATGTTACAAAAATCTGATATCGGGAGTAAACTGAGAGGGGGGGACAAATCAGTTTACCATTAGAAAACATAACTTAATGCATATCAAAAACATTAAAATAGAGTACAAAGGAACCAACATGAAGAATAATAGAACATGAAATCTTAGTACACAAAACACCAATATTTGGTGTGGAAAACCTGGTAAAGGGAAAAACCATGATGGGAAACTCTACCCACAATCAGATGAATACTCTGCAGTAGTATTTTGAACAATTACAATGGGGTCTGCACTTGTAGAAAGGCCAACAACCTAGAGTGTACTTCTCATAACAAAAACAAGTCTCACTGACTTACAAAAACATGAGACTACAATTCGAAAAGAATGCATTATGAAATTGGCATCTCCTAATGCTTGATACAGTTCTGGTTAAGAAAAATGTCTGCCCTACGATACAAAAACCTTCACTGAATGATATATCACTACAATACAAAAACCTTCACTGAATGATATATCACTTGTTTGCACATAAACCTTCCTCTTATAATGCATACATAACCATCAATCCCATAGATATCCAAATTACATGAATAAGTTACCCATAAATATAGACCATCAACCTTATTGACAAGGTCGGCTAAACCCTAAACCCATAAACCCATAATAACAAAAATTGCATTACATAGTATTACCAGACTAATATTATGATTTACATTACATAACATAGACCTAAATAAAATAACGAAACAATTTAATCCACTGGAAATTATGCTAAGACAAAAATCCAACACGCTTCACCAACCAATAGAAACCCTTAGTGAAGTAACACAAAAAGTCTAACCAGATCCAAATAGGACCACCACAATAGCACACTAGCCAATGCAAAGTCACCAAACACTTGAAATATGATCAAGAAGCACCTTCAGCATGATAGAAACCGATTCCATAAGCTGGAGCAAGATCGTCTGACCAAAACACCAAATATCACTTATCAGAAAAGCTAAACTACAAAGATAGAAGCTAGACGGTACCACTAAATACCAAAAGCAATAACAACCAAAGTACCAAATCATGAACCAACAGAATATTGAAAGCATATAACCATCCAGAGTAAGAATCCAAAAATGATTCCAGAGACTTGATCATACCGGATCTGAGTCATAGCCAAAATCAAGATGATCACCAAGACTAATGGGGATAGGTCCAACCAAGATAGTCTCTAGCAGGGATATAGTGTTGACATCAATGACAACACTTAAGCAAATATAGAATATTGCCACACTCTCCCCCTTTGGCATTGATGGAAACACTGGATGTGAGAAAAACATCCAAGTGCTAAGGAATGCCAACAATCTCCCTCTAAAATATGACTGATTTTAACATGAATACCACCTCTCCTCCTTTGACATCAATGACAAAGGATGAATACCAGATCAAAAATAATGAACCAAACAACTGACTACTCCCCCTGAGTAGTAGCATCATCTCATCAACCGGGACCAAAGAAAATATCTGATAAGTTTACCAGATTGATGCATTCCTATATCTCTAAGTCTCTTCCAGAGGGTTGGTAACCCCCAACTCATCTTTGAGATATTCAAAAGTATCTTTAGGCAATGGTTTAGTTAGAATACCATAAATTTGCTCATTAGTAGGCACACAAACCAATCTGACTTCCTTTACTTCCACTTTTTTCTTCAAGAAATTGTACCTTAAAGAAATGTGTTTCGATTTGGAATGAAATACTAGATTCTTTGACATATCAATAGCAACAATATTATCACAGTGAATACAAATAGGCTCATCATAACTTACACTTATACCTTTTAAATTTTGTTTCATCCATAAAATCTAAGAATAGTTCGTAGCAACAGCTATATTCTGCTTCAGCAGTAGATAATGAAGTACATGATTTCTTCTTGCTAAGCCATGAAATGAAATTCTTCCCAAGAAATAATGCACTGTTGGTAGTGCTCTTCCTATCATCCACATCTCCTACCCAATCAAAATTTGTATATGCACATAATTTGAAGTCATCATTCTTTGGATACCATAACTCAAGGTCTGTTGTACATGCAAAATACCCGAATATCCTCTATCATGAGTTTCTCTAGGATATGACTGAAATATAGAGGCAATACAAATACCATTCATAATATCAGGTCTAGTCTAAGTTAAGTACAACAATCCACCAATAATTGATTTGTATCTTCTTAGATTCACTTTAGGGGATTCATCATCCTTTGACAATTTGCACCCGGTTATCATAGGAGTACCGACATGCTTGGCATTCTTAAGTCCAAATTTATTAAGTAACTCCTTCACATACTTAGTTTGACAAATAAAAATACCTTTATTAGTCTGAGTAATCTGCAAACCTAAGAAAAAAATCATCTCACCAATCATAGACATTTCAAATTCATTTTTCATATCATCAGCAAATTTCATACATAGACTATCTTCTCCTCCAAAACTGATATAATCCACAAAGACTTAAATGATTAGTATGTCATCATGCTCAATTTTGTAATATAGGTTACTATCAACATTACTTTTTCTAAAACCAAGCTTAGAAAGACATTTGTCCAATCTAGCATAACATGCCCTAGGGGCTTGTTTTAGTCCATATAAAGCTTTCTTCAATATACAAACCATGTCCTTGTCTTCTGATAGATAAAATCTATCAGGTTGCTCAATGTAGACTTCCTCTTTAAGATCTCCATTCAGAAATGCACATTGGACATCCATCTGATATATCTTGTAGTTCTTGTGTGTAACATAAGCAAGAAAAAGTTCTACCGCTTCAATCCTTGCAACTGGGGCATAAGTCTCACCATAATCAACTCCTTCTTCCTATAAATAACCTTTGCAAACTAATCTAGCCTTGTTCCTCACAATTTGTCCTTTCTCATTCAATTTATTCTTGAAAACCCATTTAGTTCCAATAATGTTATTGTCTTTAGGTCTAGGAAATAGTTCCTAAGCCTTATTCTTTTCAATCTAATATAAATCTTCTTCCATTGCTTTTATCCAATTTTCATCTTTACTTGCTTTGATAAATGATTTTGGTTCAATTTGAGAAATCAAACATACCTCTTTAGTAGCTAGCCTTCTCCTAGTCATCACACCTTCTCTTTTATCTCCAATGATCTGATCTTCATAATGATTTAGTTTCACATACCTGGGATTCTTTGAATTTTCTTGATTTATTGACTCTTTCTGTTGTTCCTCTATCACAATTGAGTTTTTTGATGTTACCAGATTGATAGGTTCACTGTTCTGAGAATCTTCATGCATTAACGGTTCAGGTTTGATAAATTCATCTTTCAGTCCATAGTCATATTATCATATCTAATTACTGCCATGTTCATCCACGTTGACATTTATGCTCTTCATTATCCTATTCAATCTTTTGTTATAACATCTATATGCTTTTTTCTTGGTAGAATAACCCAAAAATATTCCTTCATCACTTCTAGGATCAAATTTTCCCAATGAAACATCTCTTCTAATGTAACATTTACTTCCAAAAATTCTGAAACATCTGATAGTAGGAGTATGACCAAACCATAATTCATAAGGAGTCTTACCAGTATCACCTTTTATGTGTACTCTATTTAAAGTGTATACATCTGTATTGATAGCTTCCCTCCAATAAATATTAGACAATTTAGCTTTTGTCATCATAATCCTTGCCGCATCCAAAATGGTTATGTTCTTCCTTTCCACCAATCCATTCTATTGTGGAGCCCTAGGTGTAGAAATTTGTCTTCTGATTCCATTCTTCTCATAAATTTTTTTGAATTCACTAGATGTAAACTCACCGCCTTGATCTGATCTCAAACACTTTATCTTCAGTCATGTCTCAATCTCAACCATTGCTTTAAAGATTTTGAATTTCTCAAAAGCTTCAGATTTTTCTTTCAAAAATGCTACCCACATCATTCTAGAATAATCATCAATAAGTAACATAAAGTATCTATCACCTTGAAAAAAATTTATCCTTTCCGGTCCACACAGATCAGTATGAATAAGATCAAGAATTTTATTAGATTTATCATGTATGCTTCTAAAGAAGTTTTGACTTGCTTACCCATTTGACATTCTTTACATACCGGATTATGAGGTTTGACAATTTTGGGCAAATCTCTGACAGTCGATGTTGAACTGATCTTCACTGTGCAATCAAAATTTACATGAAAGATCCTCTTATGCCATAACTAGCTTTCATCAATATGAGCAATCAAGCAAGCTTTCACACCAGAGTTCAAATGAAAGATGTTTGCATTGGTCTGAGTTCCAGAAGGTATTTCCAATCTATATCTATTGATGATCTTACACTTTTCATCCTTGAATTGTAAATGAAATCTTTTATCCACCATCTAACCTACACTTAAAAGATTATTTTTTGAGCCTTCAACATAATAAACATTATCAGTATTATTCTTACGATCTAATGATATTGTTCTTGTTGATAGTTGACACTCATTGGATTCATTTTGTTGTCATTCATGGCAACAAGATATGATGGAAGTCATAAACCGACACTAGGAAGCATATACCAACAGATACTGGCTTTGGAGCATTCAGGGCTACACCAGGACCGACACCAGCATCAATACTTCTTTGGAAGCCGACATCAAGGAGAATTTACTTAAATCATTTTGTAATTAATATTGTCAAGGCCGACATTGAATATCTTTTGTAAATGTATTGTAAGCTGACATAAGGCATCTCATTTCTAATAGGTATATAGGTCAGTCTGCGAGGTTATTTTTAAAAAGTAGAAGATATATATAAATGTGTATAGGAGAATATAGTAGAACTGTATGATGCAAAAAATATGTATGGAGATCATTTTGTATGCAAACACTATATCATACAATGATCTGTAGATAGCTTGGAAATAATTCTTAGAGGAGAAGAGATACCGGTAGCAATTTAGAGTTTATGAACCGATACAGAGTAGAATCAAAACCGAAACTCTATTTGGCATAGCAGATGCATTCTTGAGTTCATTTTCAATAATTTACTCTAGCAGAAAGCTTGTAGTCAGTGAGGCTCTTTAGTAGTGAGCAGTATGCCTTCCTGCAAGTGCAGGCCCCTATTATATGTAATATCTTTTCATATGGCCAGTGAACTGATATTGTGGGTCACAAATCCCACCGTGGTTTTTCCTCATTGAGATTTTCCACGTATAAACTCTATGTGTTATGGTGTTCATTTATGTGGATGGTTTATTTGCTTATTGTTATATGTTTATTTGTTTACCGATATACATATGCATGGTCTAGAAAGTTAAAAATTGTTTATTCTGGCATAACACTGATTCACCCCCCCCCCCTTCTCAGTGTTCTTGGATCCCAACAATTTGTATCAGAGCTTGGTTCCTCGGAAGAATTTTAACAGCATCAGGAAGATCCTGAAACCAAAATCTTTGAACATGACTATGGAGAAGCAACTTGAGATGGCTCTTGAGGATTATGATAATGAAAGGATGAAGAACTTGAAATTGTAATAAGAATTGAATTCTGCAAATGAATTCATTCTTATCCTCCAAGAAAGGCTATCATTTGTTGAAGCCAAGAGAAAAGAACTTTTTCAGAAACTAGATAATGAGGAGAAGAATGATCTTAAGAAATAATGTCAGAAACTAAGTCAAGCAAACATGCTTATGAAGAATGAAATGCAAGATCTGACCATGAGGTTATCAAAAGATATTGAGGATAGAAAGAAGAAGGAATATAATCTTGTTATATCTCTGAAAAACAAATTTGATGAATGTGGCAGATTGACTCATGCGAATAATTTGTTGAGAACTGATTTGGCACACTCCCGAAACAATGAACAAGAACTTGAAAGACAAGTAACCACTCTAACAGATGATCTGAATACTGTAAGTGAGTATAAATAAAAGTTTAGGATCAATATTGCATAGTTGGATGACTTATTGAAAAGACAAAGATAGATTTATTATTTGAGAGGACTTGGATTTGTACAAGGTGAAAGCTCTGCTACTACAAGTGAAGATCAGACAACTGGTATGCAGAACTCATTAGAACAGAGGAAACCTGTAAGGCAATCTAATGCTTATAAATTCAATGGTAGATATTTTGTTTGCAATAAATTTGGGCATATGGCTAAACAATATAGAAATAAGGCAAATCAAAACTATAATTCTGTTCTCGGTCAATGCACAAACTGTAAGAAATATGGTCATAGATCAAAATATTGCATAACGAATGTTAAATGTCATGCATGTGGAAAGTTTGGAAATTTTTCTAATCATTGTAGGTCAAGAAATGATACTGGCTATGTCAAAGCAATTTAGAAGAACAATGTTACATGTTATGCATGTAACAAAATACAACAAGATCACACCAAGAAATGGGTTAGAAAATCTGAAGAACCAAGTGGAGATGGATCTATACCAGTAACTCCACCGGTAGAACAGAGTATTCCTCCACTGGTATCTGAGGCATAAGCCTTAGGGGTTGGCAAACTCATTGCTAAATTTTGCATATTACCCTGAAAGAGATCTAAGGAGATCTGAAAAGAGATCTGGAGAATTGTGTTTATCATCGATCAAGGTTCACTGAGCACATAACTATGAAACCGACATTCGTAAGGTTGGTGGTGAAGCATTTATTACAAAAAATTAGGGTTTTATTCACTGATAAAAGAGGGTAAGTGAATTCATTTTCACTCACTGAGCATCTAAGCATTCAAAGTCAAGAGCAAGAAGAGGCATTGTGAAAAGATTTCGAGCAGTTATCAAACTTCCACCGACATTTACTTTTAGGTATTTTTGACATGGCATCTGGATCTTCAGCTCCTACTTTTATTGAAAATCTTACCATTGTAGAAATCAAGGATAGGTTAAGGCCATTATTTAAGGAGGCTCCCTAAATTTCTAAAAGGAAGACTCTATGGGAGCATTTTCTAGGGTTCCTGACGGTGTAATATATGTAGAAGATGTGAGAGCATACATTCACTACACCCTTGAATATCTGGGCACTGAAGACATCAAAAGCATGTATCAATCCATGATACTAGAAGACTCTGGAACCATCAAACTGGAATTCAAAGCAATTGAGGATCTAGGGTAAATCCATATTCTGTACATATGGGAGTTCAAAGATGAAGTGATCAAATACATTAAGAGGAAGGTTCACAACGAATTTATTTGACCAGATAGGCCTTACATGATCATGAAGGAGGCAATTCAAGTTGTCACCAGCTTACCTCGGGTCAGAAAAGAACATGGCAAGAAAATTTCTAACAAAGAGGTCGAAAAAATCACTAGTGCTACACCTTATAGTAGATCAATGAGGATAAGCACAATCACTGACACAGATATAAAGTTTGCAAGCATGATCATAGGTTACAAGGTGTAGCGTCGTAAATTGTACGCACTTGCTAGGGTGGTACAATTTCACACCTAGTTTAGCACCCGCCTTGGCGCATTTTATATTTTGCATTGCATTTCCCCTTTAGCACTTAATTAATTAAATTAATTAGGTCTAAGGTCCTATTTTATCATTCCCTACATCATAAAGTTGGGCCCTTTCATTAAAGTGTGCCCTTTTCATTTTATTCCTCCTATACATCATTTAATCAAAAACCCTAATTAGGTCCTATTTCAAACTTGGGGGCTTGGTTTCAGGGGTCAAAACATCTCGAAATCACCTATAACTTCGGGATTCTCTCTAAAATCATCATATCCGACGACCCTGAAAATTCGATGAAAAGTTGTCGAGACCGTGGCGCCCGGTGCACATGGTCCCGGACATTTTTCTTGAAATTTTGGGAGCACGATCCAATCATAAAATAAGGCTTAACCCCAAGGAACTGGCGGGAGATTCAATCTCTAAGTCGGCCTAAAGTCGAAATTAAGACCTAGGGTTTCATATATAAGAACTCTCTTTCTTCATTTGAAAGGATCCGATTTTTGATTTCAGGACCTCATATGCAGCGAAAGAGCAGATCTTTGAAGACTTCAACAACATTCAACATTCCTCTATCAAGCACTTATCAAATTCATTCATCCATTTAGGGTTTGGAAGACATTGAAGAACAATAGGAGATTACCGACTGAAGATTGGCTTGTACTCCTCCCTTGAGGGTTGGGTATGATTTCATGTTGTTTTCATGTCTTTGCATAAGCTTCAATATATCCTTTATTCATGCTTTAAATCACTTTGAATCTTGGTTTAGAGCATTTACATTATCATTCACAAGCAATTAGGGTTTACTTTCTAGGTTGCTCTAGTTTTCTTTCTTGCATTTAAGGACCTTGCACACACACTAGGTCTGCACACACAATACATTTTACAATACAACTTGGCTATTCGTGGAGGTGGAAATCACTGAAGCGGGGGTTTGACTAAGGCAAAACCCTATATAGCCGCCCAAACACCTTTTCAGATATAAGTGCAGGTTTCGGGACTCGGACGACGCCATAGGTTGCAGATCCGGGAGAAGCAGACTGAGACCGACCTTCCCACCAAATTTCAGAGCAAAAGACTAGGACAGGGGCGTGGGGCGCCCTGGTCCTACCAGGACAGGGGTGCTGGGCACCCTGGTCCCTGGGACAGGGGCGCTGGGTGCCCTGGTCCTCCTGACAGACAGCATTTTCAACATTTTTGATAGCTTTTCCAGAGTGCAAAATAGCAGTTTCTGGAGCAGTTTCAGGGGCAGAATCAGGACAGTGGTGCCCGCGCCCCCGTCCCGAACATTTTCAGTCAGATTTTAACTCCGGGTACGCATTTTCATTCTTGTCTTGTCCTTGTGTTTACAGCTTTTCATTATTTAAGTTCAATTCTGCAATCTTGTCATTAATTCATACTTGCACTTTGGGGTTAGGGATTGAACTTGCATCATTTCATCTTTCAATTACAACAAAGGAATAGAAATCCTAATAGGTAGCTCATGGCTCTCTCTTCCACAAGAAGAAGTAGCCAATTGTGTGATACCTCTAGGCTCTTTCGTATTCCACAAGTGTGTGGTTGAAAGTGAGATTAGCGCATGTTTGCTTAGTGTCACTTTTTCTCCCACACATTTTGGTGAACCCGACGTGAACTCCAATCTTCTCTAAATTCTGATTTCAAATTTGAGTGTTTATTCTATTTCAAATTCAAATTTGTATTTACAAGTTTTAATTTCTTGCAAGATTTAAAAATTTAGAGGAAATTTTTGCTAAAACCCTAATTTTTCAATTCAAAGTTGAACTTGTGGATAGCTTAATTGGGATCAATAATTTCAAATCTGATTTAGGAACTCATTTGAATCATAAATTTGATTTTCTAAATCTACATTCTAAGTACTTGCATTGGTTAAAATTGAATATTTTCTTCTATTTTGCATGTGTTATCATTTGAAAGAGGAAAATTGTTGTCATGATGCATTCATTTCATAGATGTGATAATGGGTTAGCTTCCCTTGTTTCAATTTTTCCTCCTCCTAAAGAACCTCCCCCCATCTATAACAACATTTTAGTGCCTAAAAGAGTTTCTACCAATCCCTTTGAGACTCTCCCATGCTCTAAGGATGAAGACTTTAAGAGTGATCTTGACAATTCTCCTAAAATATGCCCTTCCTATTTAGCTATCCTAGAGGAAGAGAATGATATCATAAACACCTTTCTTAATGTTACTTCACCTTCCCTCCATGATGCCTCTCTAAGTGAAAAGGTATTGATGGACATTGAATTATTTTCTCCTAAAGTTGGTCCTTCCAATGGGGGCATGTTAGTGCAACAAGAGGTTATGAACACTTCTTTCAAAGATCTCCTTCCTAAGCATGAATCTTTGGAGAAATATGTTCATGTTCCTCCTAAAAAACACTCCCTTCATGAGGATCCTTTTGTGCAAGAAGATGACATTATCCCTACATTTCCTATTGATGGCATTTCCTTTTCTAACAAAATTCCCACTAGAGATGATGAATTAATGATAAATGCTTACCCTTCTCCTAAAGTTTGTCTTACCCATAAGCATCCCTTAGAGAAAGAAGATGAAATAATAAGCACTTTCCTTAATTCTCTCTCCCCTAAAGATCATATTGAACATATTTTGAGGAAAGAGGATGATTTTAACACATCTATTGATGCTCTTCCTCCTAAGGATGAGGAATTAACAAACAATGTTATCTCCTCTCCCGAAATTAACAATACTTCAAACATTCCTTTCAACCACCTCACTATTTGGGATGAACCATTAGAAGAAGGTGTAGATTATTCTCTACCCTGTGAGAGAACCCTAGCCAAAGGGGATGAAATCAAGATTGAAAACTCCCTTGATAGTTTCTCACCTTCCTTGAATCTCAATTATTCTCCCTCTAAAAATAAAGCATCTCCCTCTCCTCAACTTGGTTCTACTCATAAGGATACCCTAGTTCAAAGCAAGATGGTTAACATCTCTTTCAAAGATCTCCCTCTCAAAAGTGAGACTTTAGAGAGTAATTTTGACTCTTCTCCTAGAGAGTTTATTCCCCATGTAGATCATTTGATGATAGAGGATGATATGACCTTTCCTAGTATTACTTTTCCTACTAGAACATCAATGCCTACCCCTTGTCTCTCTCCTAAAATTGATTTAATCCATGATAAGATTTTAGTGCAAGAGAAGACTATCAATAATTCTTCCAACACTTTTGTTCATTCCTCTAAACCATCCTCAATCAATTTGATACATGTGAATGAGACACCTAACAAACCTCTCTTCACTGTCCAAGGTGCTTGTCCTTCTCAAAATTCTCAACCTTTAAATAACCCTATCTTAGTGGTTCAAGGTGGTTATGCTAATGATTCTTTTTTCACTCCTAAGAAACCTATTATTACAGTGCAAGGAGGTTATTCCTCTAAGAGCCCTTATGAGTATGCTAAGCAATTGACTAGACAGAGTTATCATGCGGTTGCCCATACTTATAATACTAGAAACAATAGGCAACCTAATCCTCCTCCAGTTATCCCAACTTCACTTCCTCCTTCCCAACCTATTCTTCCCCAAGCTCCACGTATTTCACAAGTTCTTGGTAAGGAATATGATCTCATAGAACAACTTAAAACTACTCCGGCTAAGATATCCCTTTGGGATTTGATCCAAACTTCTTCCGTTCATCATGGAATGTTACAAGATGCCTTGAAAGATTTGAATGTTCCTCCACCTAATACATCTAGTAATATAGTGTCTTTGGTTAACTCTGTGATGAATCCTAAAGCTCAAATTGTGTTTACTCAAGATGAGTTGCCTACTAGTGAAATTCAACAACAATATGATCCCTTGATGATTGTGGTTATCATAAATGACACGGCTATAAGACGAACACTAGTAGATAATGGCTCTGGCCTTAATGTATGTAGCATTAATCTATTGCATAAGATGAATGTGGATACATCCCTTATTGAGCCTGACTCTCATCCCATTCGAGGCTTTGATAATGTGGCTAAGTCTTCATTAGGTATTATCACCTTACCCATCACAGTGGGACCTGTTACTTTGCCTACTCCTATCCATGTTATGTCGGGAAATCCATCATACAACTTGTTATTAGGGAGACCTTGGATTCACAGTATGCAAGTTGTCCCCTCTACATTGCATAGACAAGTTAAATTCATTTATAACAATAAGACATATACCTTGATAGGTGATACTAATCTTCAGTCTTGTTTGCAAACATCTACTTCCAAAGGGTGTTCTTCTAAGCCTTCCTCTTCTAGTGATGACTCGTTAAACAAGATACCTATGGATGAATCATCACCCTCTAATAATCAAAATTCTTTGGATGAGTCTAAAGCTCCTGAAGAAGATCCTTCTTGACTTGAGTCTACACGTGAAAAGGCTTTTGATCCTGAGAAGGTTCTCGCAGAAGACGATTGGGGATCTCTTGATTTTAATCCCACCTTTGTAGGTGAGTATAGGGTTCCTCCTAGAGAGTTTAAAGTTAAGAAGGAAGAAACTAGAGATCAATCAGTCTTACTTGAACCTATGAGCAATAATTTTGTGGCCGCTTCTCAAACTTCTTCTCCTCACACCTTTAATTCTGAAGAATTTGATTCTTTGTCTTATGAAAAACCACCTTCTCTTCCTGAAATGGCTGATCGTTATGGTCGTGGTTTTCGCATTTTTGCTAAGCATGGGTATCATGGAAATGGTTGTGGTGCTCATGAACAAGGGATAAAAGTTCCTCTAGAGACTAATTTTCACAATTATGCCTTTGGACTCGGCTATAATCCCTGCAAACATACCAAAGCATCTAAAAGACCATCTCTCAATGTGAATGCTATATTTAGTAGTGATGATGATCTCGCTTCAACTAAATCATCTTCTACTTCTATCAACTCTCATTCCCCTCATAAGGAAATCTTGGCGATGAACAAATCTCTTTATGACTCCCCTCAAATTGCTAAATCCACTTATGAATCTTTATCTCCTATTCATCATAAAGTCCTTTTCTCTAGGGATAAGGCTCTAATAAATTACACTCATCCCTCTTCTAATATTTCTTGTGACTTTTCTTCTTCAATTTTTGTCACTTTATACATGTTTTTGATCTCACTTATAGTTGAGCATTTAACATGTCATATTCAAATACCTCATTCAATCTATCATGTCTTTAAATAACATTAATGGCTGTTATGTTGCTCATCATTATGTGACATTGGTAGCTCATTTACTGGGGGCTCATTGTCATTCATGATGGTACAATTTCAAGTGCAATCATATTTTTGAAGCAACATAATAGCCTAATTTTCTATGTTATCTCTTGTTCCTATGGAGACAAGAGTGATTTCATACATCTCTTCTTTTCCTTATGTCCAAATCTCTTCCTAGAAGATTGTGTAAGTCCTCATTGAGGCAATGATCTTTCCTTATTTTTATCTAAGGATCCACTTTTTCCTATTTCGTGGATGGTGTGAACTTTATTACTTGATGTTATTCCTTGTATGCATTTGTTGTTGTTTGTTCAAGGATTCTCTCTTACAAGAGGTGTAAGTCCTTGAATACAACCTCTTTTGCACTTGGTAAAATACATCCATAATGAATTCACTCTCCCAATTGGGTTAAAAAGAGCGTCATCCTTCATTAAGAATCACTTTCACCTCGCAAAAGAAGGAAGTATTGCATTCTTATTCTCTTCTTTGTCTTATTCTAGAAGATGTTATATTTGTCTAAGATAATTCCTCTCGGGGAAAGGTGTCTTTTGTACAAAGATCTCTTCTCCTCTAAGGATCTCCTTTACACATACTACAAGATATCCCTTTTCAACTATCTTATCCTTGCTTAAAGAGTGCAAAACTCTCTTGCTTGGATCTATGACATTGTTGCATTTTTTGGGTATCTTCTTTTGTAATAAAGGTAGGTATCCTTGTTCTACTTTGCTTATGACATAAACATTACACTTTTTGAGCAATGGGTCATTCTCAGAACCAGAGCACAGACTCTTAGAGCGAGATGTCTCCATTTTTCTTTTATGCAAGGTGATTATTCTCGGAACCAGAGCACAGAATCTTAGAGCGAGATGTCACACTTTTGTACTATACATATACAAGTTGTAGCATACTCGGGCATAGACTCCTATGAGGTGCTTCTAACCTCCCTTACACACACATGCACGAGGTTGAGTGGAACTAGCGGCATAAGGCTAGACTTTCTCACTCTCCTCCCTTACATGGATCACCTAGACAGACTCTGGGGGCTAGTTTTCCATGTCCTTTTTCCCATGGATCACCTAGACAAGATCTAGGGGCGAGAAGTCCATGTTTACATCCTTCATCTTGTGTTAGAGAACTCTCAAATCCTCATACTCTTTGTTGTAATTGAGATGTAGTCCTCTTTCTTACCAAATGATTCTCCATTAGTTTTTGATCTCATATCAAATCTTCTTGTGAGCATTTGTCATCAATTTTCTTTAACAATTCGAAGTGCTAAACATGATACCCTATTTCAACTCACTAAAATTAGCAAGCCGAAACAGGGGGGGGCATATAGCTACCCTCGAATTTTCATCACCTTCCTTAGTAAGCATTAGGTGATTTTGTGATCTAACGTGTGTTTTGTAGGGTGCGGTTCCTAACTGTGTACTGCAGATACCGCTGGGGGCTTCATTTGACAGACTTATGGATATATCCTTTTTCAAATAATGTTTATTTTTCTGTACTTTAGCTTGCATATGCACGTAGTGTTCATATGACCGCTAAAGTGGGGGCTAAATGTAGCATCGTAAATTGTACGCACTTGCTAGGGTGGTACAATTTCACACCTAGTTTAGCACCCGCCTTGGCGCATTTTGTATTTTGCATTGCATTTCCCCTTTAGCACTTATTTAATTAAATTAATTAGGTCTAAGGTCCTATTTTATCATTTCCTACATCATAAAGTTGGCCCCTTTCATTAAAGTGTGCCCTTTTCATTTTATTCCTCCTATACATCATTTAATCAAAAACCCTAATTAGGTCCTATTTCGAACTTGGGGGCTTGGTTTCGAGGGTCAAAACATCTCGAAATCACCTGTAACTTCGGAATTCTCTCTAAAATCATCATATCCGACGGCCCTGAAAATTCGGTGAAAAGTTGTCGGGACCGTGGCGCCCGGTGCACATGGTCCCGGACATTTTTCCTGAAATTTTGGGAGCACGATCCAATCATAAAATAAGGCTTAACCCCAAGAAATTGGTGGGAGATTCAATCTCTAAGTTGGCCTAAAGTCGAAATTAAGACCTAGGGTTTCATATATAAGAGCTCTCTTTCTTCATTTGAAAGGATCCGATTTTTTATTTCAGAACCTCATACGCAGTGAAAGAGCAAATCTTTGAAGACTTCAACAACATTCAACATTCCTCTATCAAGCACTTATCAAATTCATTCATCCATTTAGGGTTTGGAAGACATTGAAGAACAATAGGAGATTACCGACTGAAGATTGGCTTGTACTCCTCCCTTGAGGGTTGGGTATGATTTCATGTTGTTTTCATGTCTTTGCATAAGCTTCAATATATCCTTTATTCATGCTTTAGATCACTTTGAATCTTGGTTTAGAGCATTTACATTATCATTCACAAGCAATTAGGGTTTACTTTCTAGGTTGCTCTAGTTTGCTTTCTTGCATTTAAGGACCTTGCACACACACTAGGTCTGCACACACAATACATTTTACAATACAACTTGGCTATTTGTGGAGGTGGAAATCACCGAAGTGGGGGTTTGACTAAGGTAAAACCCTATATAGCCGCCCAAACACCTTTTCAGATATAAGTGCAGGTTTCGGGACTCGGACGACACCGCAGGTTGCAGATCCGGGAGAAGCAGACTGAGACCGACCTTCCCACCAAATTTCAGAGCAAAAGACCAAGACAGGGATGTGGGGCACCCTGGTCCTGCCAGGATAGGGGCGCTGGGCGCCCTGGTCCTCCTGACAGACAGCATTTTCAACATTTTTGACAGCTTTTCCAGAGTGCAAAACAGCAGTTTCCGGAGCAGTTTCAGGGGCAGAATCAGGACAGTGGCGCCCGCGCCCCCGTCCCGAACATTTTCAGTCAGATTTTAACTTCAGGTACGCATTTGCATTCTTTTCTTTTCCTTGTGTTTACAGCTTTTCATTATTTAAGTTCAATTCTGCAATCTTGTCATTAGTTCATACTTGCACTTTGGGGTTAGGGATTGAACTTGCATCATTTCATCTTTCAATTACAACAAAGTAATAGAAATCCTAATAGGTAGCCCGTGGCTCTCTCTTCCACAAGAAGAAGTAGCCAATTGTGTGATACCTCTAGGCTCTTTCGTATTCCACAAGTGTGTGGTTGAAAGTGAGATTAGGGCATGTTTGCTTAGTGTCACTTTTTCTCCCACACACAAGGTAACTCAATCCAATTGATTGAATTATGTTGCTAGTTCATGCATTCATGTTGCATATGAGATGCTGAGGAATAATGAGAAGTATGATTTATGTGAGTGGATGAGGAGTGAGTTGATGTTAAACATTGGAAAGATCAAAGGAATAAAGAAAGGCACTTTTAGATATGGAAACAGGATTGTTTGTTTAATACTTTACTTCCTAAATGAGCTACCTGGTTTAGGGAAGAAGCATTGGGCTCATAACATACCAGTAGCAATGCAGATCAAGGAAGCTATCATCGATCTAGATACTGGCAAAGATGAGAAACTTTGGGGGTATTTTAAGACTTTTCAAGAAAACATGAGGAAAAGGGAGAGAATTTTAAGGAACATTGTAGAGAAGTATTCCACTGATATCTATTTCATGGTAAAAACTGATGAAACTCTTATGGAAGTAGTTGAACCTAGGCAAATCTAGATTATTGAGCTTGGATATGAGGTGGGAGATATCATTTTTGAACTCTATGAAAAGATGTTGTTAGATGGCCCATTAGATGATAAGACAGAACATTTTGGTACAACAGGAGAGAAGGCTCTTGAAGTGAAAACTAGTTTTAACAGAAAAAGAAGAGAGAAGAAAATAAAAAAGATGTATGCATATGTACAAGATGTGATGTATAAGGTAGACACTCAATTGGGTCCCAAATCAAAACATGCTACTAAACTAGCAGAGGTTGGTACTGCAAAAGTGAAGAAGCCACAAGTTCACATTTCCCCTATCACTTCAGACTCTGATCTTGAGGATAATGAACCTCTGGCTTTCAGAAGGGTACAAAGGAAGAATGTGGTAAAACCACCAGTAAAGCAGAAGAAGGCAGAGCCTAGGAGGAGACTTGTTAGAAAGGCAACTAAGCCTACTGCACCTCCACCACCAACAAGGAAGCCTATGCAGTAGAGGAAACCAGTCACACCGGCAACCACAAGCAAAAAGAAGGGTGATGATACTAGAATCGGTAAGACCACAATGACCTGTGCTAAGCTTATTGATGAAATTACAAAAGATGGAATATTGAAAAATTTATCAAAGTATTATGAAGATTTAGAAGAGAATGAGCAAAATGAATTAGAAGAGGCTATTTTGTTGTATATAGACATTTATAAGAAAGCCTTAATTGAAATTTTGAAGGAGATACCTGTTAGGCCCAATATGGAAAGCTAATGTACTGAGAGGGGAGGGGTGAATCAGTACTTCAAATCTTTTCTTCAACAATAACTTTACTGTTAAGCATAAACCAAAAACTGTTGTAACATAATATAATGCTAAAACAAATAAATAACAATCATACATGATTCACTCCATAACACATATATTTTGGTTACACAAAAACTCTTGGTTAGAGAAAAAAACTACGGTGGGGATGGCACCCACAACTTCACTACTGCAATAATAAAGGTTGCTCAGTTTGAGCTGCATGTTTAGCTATTTTTGATAGCTTACCCTGTTAGGAGTATCAAGATCATTAGATCTACCTTGCTAAAGGATTTTACAACACTTATTCTAAATGTTGCACCTGGTTAAAGGCTTTACAATTTATAGAATTTGTTAGAGTCTTTTACCTTATTAAAGGTTTCTCTTACAACTCAAAATATTATAACACAATATTACAAAATATCTGCAACTTCATATTTGGAATGTTATAGCGGATTCTATGTGCTCAAAATGAGATTACCTTGCTTATAGCATACCTCAGTAATCCATAGATTAACTCGGTAAACCCTTCTGTTTACTCTATTCCTTGACTATTCTCTGAAATCCTTCTCGGTGACCTTTGTATCTCTAACAGTCACAATACTCAGTGCTTCCTTATCTATTTCACATGTCTTACTTCATACACCTTTTTTTTGATCCTCAATTCATGCTAAATAAATAGATCTCTTATGTTGATGATATATTCATGCTTCGATCTTACAAACATGATTCATGAAATGAATAACCATACAAAATATTTCATTGGATAGAGGATCTCAAGATCATACAAAATCTTTAAGGTGCATTTTCCTAAGTGATAATGCTATCTTGTTCCTCGATCTTGTAACACATTTACCATATGTGTCTAGGTTCAGTGAATCTGGTAATACATTTCACTCGGTGTGTGTTCACTCGGTATATCATTTTTGCTACTCGGTAGACATAGAATGTTACTCAGTAGACAGCTCAGTGTATTCTAAGCTCTGTGACTACCGACTAAATATTTTGGTAGTAATAACCAACTAGAGTATATAGAATGACTTTGAACCTAAAACTAATGGCAACATAGTAAATAGTAACAATCTCCCCTTTTGACATTAGTTGAGATGTTTGACAAAACTTCTTTCAAATTCATAACTCAAAAATCTATATACTACAAAATTTGACTAAACTGATAGTATATAAATTTGTCAATGAAATGGTATACTCAGATATACTCCGCTTATCAATATACTATATAAAACTCTGATTGTACATACGTTGTGATCAATATTTTGTATTTAGTACTCGGTTCACTACTTGGGGTACTGCTCAGTGTACTGCTCCCCCTATCAAAATTATCTTATATACACTATATACGCCCCCTTTTTGACAAACAACAAAACTTAGTTACCATTCAGTGGAAGCAACTGGTCAAAAATGGATTTATACTTTGTTCTTGCATTGGTCAGAGCGGTAGAGAGGGAATCCTTCATACTATCCATGAGTGAATTCTGAGCTATAATGTTGGCTAATAGTGAAATCAGTCCATCTAAAGTGCTTCCCTCTGGGTGAGTGGATAAAGAGGTAGCCTTGTTGATCTGTTCTTGGATGGAGGACAAGTGTGGAATGAATAAGGTTTGAAGAGTCGTAATGTCCATCCTTATTTTGTGCTCTTCATTCCTAAGTTCCAATTGTTGAGCCATGAGCTTTTGTAACTTGGTATAGAAATTCTGAATAGAATTTGGCTTAGTGGTTAATGTATGGGAGAGATCAATGATCTCTTTCTCAATCACTTCCATTTTATTCTTGATGTCTTTAATGAATAATGAAAATGTACAGAGTTTCTGAAATAAAGAAAGAACGTGCTTGAGTTGAGGGGACAACTCAGCAATAAAGTTGACAAGTTTTACTTTGCCAATAGCAATGGCTTTTTGTACCTCTTCAATCATTTTTGCAGTGAGTTCTTTGTCCTTCAACTTGCTCAAGTATTCAGATGCGTCTACTCCAGATGTCTCTATTTTAGTTAGGAGTTCATCCAGTTGAACATGGTTGGCTACATCTTTTGTCATTGTAGCTTCAAGTATCATATCTGTTAATAGTGCTTTCACCTTCTAAAGTACTCTATTTTTTTTTTGTATAGCCATTTGCTTCTCTTGTTCTGCTTTGCCTTTGCATAGTTCACCGAATTCAATAAGTTCTTGCCCTTTTAATTTGGATATGTCTACATTCGACAATACTATTGGTTTTGACAAATCTAATTTGAAACTATGCTTTTTCATTTCTTTTCTTTAGATATGGAGGTTTTCACCGGTTGAACTAATACAATGGCTTGGGAGGCTTGTTGACCCTCGATAGGTTGCTCGGTAGAGGCAACACTTTTGTCAATTTCTTTAACCTTAGATGCAGCCTTCAGTGAATATGTGCTCTGGGTCTTAGTTGTAACATTTTCAGTGCTAGAAGGGGCTTCAGAAGTCTGTTCCTCAGTGGCTTGAGAAGTAGCTTCTCCTTCTGTAGACTTGTGACCCTCTTTTCCGTGTTCAGTATCCTGAGGTGTCTCGGTTGAAATATACTGAGTGAGCAGAGGATAGGGCTAAACTTGTTCCAAAATTGACTCACTAGATACCAGTTTGGCATAAGCATTCCCTTCTATCATTTCCTTTTCTTGTACCTTGGTGTCCATGATATCCTCATCAATTTGTATAGTATCAGTGGGGTCTTGCTCGGTGATATCAGGATCTTGCTCAGTGACATCAACTATTTCAACTTCAACTTGCTCACCAGCATTCTTGATTCGAAAGATTTCCTACCACTTTTCCTTGGTCTCATTCTCTACTTCAAGATAAAGGCCATTCATCAATTTCAAGGCTCTTTGCTTGACTAGGAAGTTTGTCTGGTAGTTTTTCAGATGTTCATTGATCTCATCTACTAACATGTGTGAGAAGAGATGTACCAAACTTCTTCCTCTCATCTATTTTTCCAATTCCATAGCATATTTCCACCTATTATCAATATGCAAATACAATTCTTTTGGAAGAGAATTAGTTACTTCCAATGGGACCAATCAGAATTTCAGAAGTGTGCAGATGACAGCTTCTTCTATTTGTCTCTTTTCTTCATCATTTCTAGATTCATACTTAACATGTCGAAATGCTCCAAATCCACCATATTGTTTCAGATTAGCACAGAAATTATCAACGCTATGTACATATTTCTTTTGACTCTTAACAATTTGAAATTTACTTGTGTCTTCAGATTCGGTGTCACTGGACTCTTTAGTCAAAATGAGTCTTTGAGTAGATTTCTTATAAGTTTTTGTTACCTTTGGTGTGGCAACATTCTTTGGTTTCTTACTCGGTGATATTGTAGATGATCTTGTATTTGGGCGCTTTACCGAAGGAGTCGATGATACCTTTGATGTATCCTGTTTCTTCCTTTTCAAAATTTTCCCTTTAGGCAACTTGGTGCTTAATGTTATAGTTGCTTCTTGGGCTTTAGATTCCTCCTTGGTGATTACTTGAATGCTCTTGACAAGTGTGGAGGAAGAACCTTCTCCAAATTTCTCTGTTAATGCCTTAATCATTTTTGTTGCTTTTCTTGTAGCCTTTGGTACTACAATGCTCATTTTTAACTTT
Source organism: Cryptomeria japonica (assembly GCF_030272615.1). Lineage (NCBI taxonomy): Eukaryota > Viridiplantae > Streptophyta > Pinopsida > Cupressales > Cupressaceae > Cryptomeria > Cryptomeria japonica. The sequence continues at coordinate 492,457,243 of NC_081410.1, read as the reverse complement.
CTCTTTAACTTCTTCATATGTACCATATCTCAACTCAGTAGCATGCCTTGGTAGAGCAAGAAAAGCATCTATCTAATGTTGTGTAATGTCAAAATCAATCTCATAACCCATAGGTGGCAAAGATTGAGTTCTCGGTTCCACCGAATTGACATAGCAGTAGTCGGTGTCTGCTTCAAAGTTTATATCATCCTTGTATTTCTCCACTAACTTGGGTGGAATCCTATACCTGTGATGCATCTTTTCTTGAAACTTTCTAAAATAATCATCCATAATATCATTGAAGTTATCACCTAGCTGTTTGATGATGTCATTGATTTGATGGGTGATTGGTTGGTGTATCTCCCAAACTACATTACTGATTGATGGAAAGAATTTCTCAAAATAGAAAAACATGCATACCAAAAGTGATCCAAACTTCAGTGTGTTTGCCGAGTTTTTCTTCTTTGGCTTCCTTACGGTGTTGAGATTTTCAAATAGATTTTTCAACAACACTTCACATAGATCAATCTTCATACCTTTCTTCACAATTTTATAGGCTAAATTGACTACTGCACAGGGTAAACTATTTTCCCTTGCCGATTGAAAGAAACAATAGGCTATGACTCTAATTGTAAACTTCAGCTCAGCATCTGTGACATTATTCAGTTTTAGACCTCTGCAATCAGATTCAACTCTGGTTAAAGTGATCAATTCCTTCCGTGAAATCATTTTTTGAGCTCGGGCATGGTCATAAATAGGGTAACCAGTGATCAAGTGGATGATTTCCTTGGTGATCTTGAATGGTTTCTCCTCTAACCACATGAAGTCATCATGAACTCTGCTCAAAACAAATTTAACCCACTGGGGTTTGAAGACTCATGGGTAGGTTAGGGCTTCAGTCAATCCCTTGACTTTAATGTGTTCAAACTTGTTATCTAGTTTTCCATTGGTACACAATTCATCATATGTGTCCTTGATCTCTACATGACCTAGTTCCTCAACACGACACTTAGTGAAGAATATGACATCCTCAACTAGTAAAACCCTATCCGAAATGAGTGAAAATGTAGTTTTATCATCCGGTTTAGATGCTACTTTGGGAGTTAGAGAGTATTTCAGTGAGGGCTTCTCAATATTCTCAACAACAACGGGCTTCTGGATCTTAGGTGCCATTGCAAATTTTGGATAATCACTTAACAAAAGATCCTTAGGGTTTGAAGACTTTTAAATGATAGACGCTTTCCACTTAGTAAATGTAAAACAGATATTCACAACTGATATGATTGGTAAACTAGCTTGACAATGCATTGTGATTGATGTAAATACCTTGAATTTCACTTTGGAAGAGATTTGATCGCCTTGAATCGCTTCGCTCTGCTTTCTTGAAAACTTGGTAAGTGTAAAATGACCGTGCAAAAGCTTTAAGTACACAATTTTACCTTATCGGGCTTCGTGCTATTAGGTAAGAAAACATTAAATGCAATCTGTGCCACTTCCTTTTTATGCTTTTAGCGAGTAGCCAGACTTCCCGCATTTACCGACTAGACAGGCTTCCAAAAGACTTGATAAAATTTTCAAATTTCCTAATGCATCTTTAGCTATGCAGATTTTGAATTAAGTACATGATAAAATAGGAACTGTTAAGATTTAACCTTGAGAGAATGCAGTCCCTTCATACCTTCACCGATTAATTTGGAATAGGTGCACCTAACTTAGTAGGTAAGGTGCTTTCTTCATTTGACACAATTTCCTTCTTTTTCCAAATCATCTTTAATTTGCTTCTTATTTCCTCAGTGTCTCCTCTAGCCAAGTGTCCAACTTTGTGACAATGAAAACATGCCATACCAGGATTTCTCCATGATATTCGGTTGTTCATTCCAAACCTTATAAAGTAGTTGGCACTTATATGTCCATATCTTCCACAACATTCACACCATATCCTTGTATTGTAATCCCATGGTACTACAGAATACTGTCGGTAAGGATCTGTGTGAGTTCGGTAACCTCTAGCATTTGCTCGGTGTGCAGACCACATATAGTTCTTCTGCTTAAACCAACACTTCTCAGTACTATGTCCATATCTATTGCAGTTTTTACAAAACCCTTTGAATTTTGGCTTCTGATAATTGCTAGCAGACTTTGTCCTACATTGGTTAGATGTGTGACCATATTTATTGCAATTGTAACAATAACCATTGGACCTAGTGACATTCGGTTGCTTACCTTTTCTGATTTGGCACATGTTGGCAGTATGTCCTTGTTTTCCATAGTAGTTGCAAATAGGCTTCTTCCCTTTGATGTTCTTCTTGTTTCCAGCTTGCTTTGATGATTCTCCTTTCTCGGTAGTGTGGATTCCCTTCTCGATAGAGTCTTTTCCTTTGTAACTGAGTCCTGCAACTTTGTTGGGTCTTTTTGTACTAAGTTGCTCATCCAACATCTTTTATGCTTCATAACTCTTCTTCAGTGTTTCTTTGGATTTCTTCTTTGTTTCAAGTTCATCGGTCAACCTTGATACTTCAAGTTTTAATTCTTGATTCTCGTCATCTTTTAGATTTGCTTCATGATGTGCATAACCCAATTGAGTTGACAGATTTTGTTGAATTCCAGTCAACCTTGTGATTTCATCATTCCTTTCAGATACTAATGCTTCAAGTTGTTGTCTTTCTCTTTCTAGATCTCTTAATTTATCCTTGGTTGTCCTCAATGCATCAAGATTTTTAGTCATCTATGTGCTGAAATGTTCATGATCTCTTTTCATTGCTTTTAGCTGATCAGTCAGTGCTTTGTTCTTTTCTTTTAGTTCTCCAATCATTTCTACAGTCTCTTTAGATATACTGTTCTCAGATGATGTCTCAATTTGTTCCACTAACTCTTGAGAGTCCTGCAAATCATCAGACAATCTTCTTCTAACTTTTAGAGTTTTTTGCATTTGTTTCTGCATGTCAGCAATCACTTGATTAGCATGATCCAATTCATTTTGAAGATTCACAATTCTCTGAGATTGTCTGTAGCCTTCCATTGATAAGATCTTTCTCTTTAGGCAATTGAACCCTTTTCCAAGATTCAAGCTCTGATACCAATTGTTAGGCCCAATGTGGAAAGCTAATATACTGAGAGGGGAGGGGTGAATCAATACTTCAAATATTTTCTTCAACAATAACTTTAGTGTTAAGCATAAACCAAAAACTACTGTAACATAATATTGTATGCGGGAAAAGCGGGTCAATAGAACTTAAAATGTGAAAAATGAAGCCTAAGGAGCCTTTCTCACACACCCATAAGACTTCTTGGTGCAATCTACAAAGTCATGAAGTATGGCTCAGCTTCCCAAGGTTGGTTCCATGGTTCTCTATCTCACAAGGTCCCTCAAACAAATTTCTCTACTCTCAGATCACTGAGCAAAGTGGTTTAGAGATGACAAATGCAAGAACGAGGGATGCTTTGGTTGATTTTAAGGTGAAATGCATCCTAAGTTATACATGATCCTATAAATACAATAAACTAGTTTATAAGATGACAAGATTAGTAACAAGACTATCCTAGCATGCTATATTAGTCTATGATTAAGCTAAATGATAAGGAAAATACTCTAAACATGCATATTTAGATTAATTCCTATTTAAAAGAGAGGCTAAATGATGAGCATAAAATGAGATATTTAAGCTTGCATAGATTTGAGTATAAGTGTGATGCTAAAGACTTGGATGATTAAAATGGAGGAATGAGAGCTCTATTTACAGCAAAAATAGGGCAATGGATGGCCAGGATTGAAAGATTTAATCAAGGGTTGAGTTTGAAAGTTGGGAATCCATGTTTGCAATTGGCATCAATGAAATGGTGACAATTGGCAACATAGGGTTGGTTGAGAGGAGATGTAAGAAGCATTAAATGCTTGAGAAGACCTCATGGTTATCTTAGGGGGTAAGGGTTATGGTTAAGTTAAGGTTAGGTTAGGGTTATCTAATGGATAAAGGTTTTATCCAAAGCATAAACTCTTGTGCAAAAGATTAAGGATAACCATGGTCAAAGCAATAAATGCTTGATGAGACCCTTGGGTTACATGGAGGTTGAGTTTAGGGAAATTCTTTAATCATGCTAGAGGGTTAAGTTAACCATTAATGGTTTGGGAGACTTTCAAAGTTAAGTGGTTGAAGCCTTTAAGGGTTTTCAAAGACTTTGAGGGTTTGAGAAGTGACTTCCCCTTTCTTAGGGATGTGACAAAGTTTAGAAGATGGGTTAGGTTAATTTAGAAGTGATTAGAAGAGTCTAGAAGGGGTTAGGAATAAGGTTTAGGAAGCAAGTGGGAGGTGTACGATTTTGCAAGTGGATGAAGGGATAATAGGATTTAATTGAATAAAATGAATTTAATTCAATTTGGTTGTAATTGGGGAAATTAAATAAATTAGATTTATTTAATTTAGGATAAACTCTTTAATTAAATTTGAATTTAATTAAAAGGTGGATAGGGGATTGAATTGAATAAAATGATTTATTCATTAAATGTCAAAAGAGGCCTAGTGAATTTAATTTAAATAAATTGAGTAATTTACTTAATTTAAATAGAGGAATGTGGGTGATTTAATTAAATTGGATTTAATTAAATAGAGAAATGAACATAAAATATTCATTTAGGAATATGGTCATTTTTATACATCCACAAATATAATGCTAAAACAAATAAATAACAATCATACATGATTCACTCCATAACACATATATTTTGGTTATGCAGAAACTCTTGGTTAGAGAGAAAAACTGTGGTGGGGATGGCACCCACAACTTCACTACTTCAATAATAAAGGTTGCTCGGTTAGAGCTACATGTTTAGCTATTTCCGATAGCTTACCCTGTTAGGAGTATCAAGATCATTAGATCTACCTTGCTAAAGGATTTTACAACACTTATTCTAAATATTGCACCGGTTAAAGGCTTTACAATTTATAGACTTTGTTAGAGTCTTTTACCCTGTTAAAGGTTTCTCTTACAACTCAAAATATTACAACACAATATTACAAAATATCTGTAACTTCACATCTAGAATGTTATAGCAGATTCTATGTGCTCAAAGTGAGATTACCTTGCTTATAGAATACCTTAGTAATCCATAGATTAACTCAGTAAACCCTTCTGTTTACTCTATTCCTTGACCATTCTCTGAAATCCTTCCCGGTGACCTCTGTGTCTCTAATAGTCACAATACTCAGTGCTTCCTTATCTATTTCACATGTCTTGCTTCATACACCTTTTTTTTTATCCTCAATTCATGCTAAATAAATAGATCTCTTATGTTGGTGATCTGTTCATGCTTTGATCTTACAAACATGATTCATCGAATGAATAACCATACAAAATATTTCATTGGATAGATGACCTCAAGATCATACAAAATCTTTAGGGTGCAATTTCCTAAGTGATAATGATATCTTGTTCCTCAATCTTATAACATGTTTACCATATGTGTCTAGGTTCAATGAATCTGGTAACATGTTTCACTCGGTGTGTGTTCACTCGGTATATCATTTTTGCTGCTCGGTAGACATAGAGTGTTACTTGGTAGACAGCTCAATGTATACTAAGCTCTGTGACTACCGACTGAATATTTCGGTAGAAATAACCAACTAGAGTATATAGAATAACTTTGAACCTAAAACTAATGGCAACATAGTAAATAGTAACAATACCTTTATTCATGTATAATAAACTTGAGGCTAGGAGACTTGACATTGTCAAGAGAGATAGGGAGATCAAAGAAGTAGCACTTTTTGAATTATGTGGTACTATAAATAATGAGGAAATGAAAAGATGTATAGACACTCCAAATAGGAAAATATTTAGTAGTAAATCCCAACAGATAAGCATTGTAATGGGGAGAGTAAATGAGGTGGTAAATGAGACAAGGGATGGACCAAATTCTTTCAAAAAAACCCAGACTTTTTGACATCTCAAGAAGAATTTGCAAGGGCAACAACTTCCACCATTCCTAAAAAATCAAAAGGGAATGGTATTTTGGGTAGTTCAAATCTAGTTTTGACACAACTGGTAGTAACTATAGATATTCAAATATAATCGACAACTAAGCAGAGTGTACAGTTTGTACTGACACAGATCATTTTTAAGCAAGGTAATGTACAAGACACTAAAAATTTTGTGGATAATACTCCATTGGCAGTAACCAACACTACACGAAGTGGCAAAACCACCGGTGCAATAGAGGTTGAGATGGATAAGGTAAAAGCCACTGAGTCCATACTGGCTGGTAAAACTAATTCCCCGACAAATGTTTTGGCAATTGACACTTCTCAGGTTGAGAAGAAATCAATCTTTGAGTTGAATCCAACTGAATTAATGATGATGGCTGCTTAGAAATTATTGAAGGAAGGTACTATAGATAAAGGATTAATTGATCAATCAGTCTTTGTGTTGCACATATTATTGTGTGACTGTCAGATTGAAGATGGAGCAAGCCCTTCTGATAAGCTCAAGACTCTAGTAGAGCATATATCCAACAATTTTCAAACTCTGAGGCAGATTGCAGACCGACAGGCTTTGGATAATTTCACAGCAGCAAAAAGAACAACTTTTGATCAGCTTATAGAAACAAGGAACAAGAAAATTGAGGACAAACTTATCCCTATTGAGGTTTGTTTAAAACAATGTACAAATATCTATAGAGTGTGTTGTAACATAGAATGTCTTACAACTAATGTAGATAGCAAATTGAAGGAGTTATATAATAAGATGGCTAAAATTGCTAACTCTTTTGATGGATTGACTACACTAACCACATCTATTGATGGACAACTTTTGTCCTTGGAGAACCAATTTTTTTCTTTTGAGAAGGAGAGAGATAAAATCATGACAAGAGAAATAAATCTAAGTGGATTGGTAAGTCCTAGACTAGATTCATTAGGTCTTCACAAGAAAGAGTGCATGGATATAATAGCTAAACCCACACTGGCAGATATTGAAGAGAAAGAAACACTTGCCCACCTACTAAGTGGACTTGCATCTATTTCTGATACTTTCAAATCCGGCTGGGATACATATCTTTAGTTGTTGCAAAAGGTATACCTACAAATCCTGAAGATGACTAAGCTCTAATGAAACTAATAGTATTCTTTTATTCTTTCAATTATTTCACTGGTCTTTGGCATTAATGTCAAAGGGGGAGTATGTTCATATGTGAAAAATATCACGGAAACAAATTTCAGATGGAGTGTATTGCTCAGGGGGAGCATATCAGGAGGGAATTCATTTTTCACGAGTGTTGACATCAATGCCATGTTAGGATTCCCACAGATACTGAGAGGGGGGGTGAATCCATATCTAACTGGTTATAAGACTTTCTTAACTTAAAACATGTAAAGCATATCAATACTGTATACTGGTAAACAAGAAATAATGCAATAAATAGAGATAACAGCAACCACATGAAAAACACACCATAACACAGTAGTTTAACAAGGAAACCCAGTGTGGGAAAAATCTCGATGGGATTTGTGACCCACAATATTCACTTACTGGCCAATAAGAGAATATTACTACTACAAGAGGGGCCTGCACATGCAGGAAGGCCAAGTGCCTAGAGCTCACTGCTCAATTACAAAATGGGAAGTCTGATTGACTTACAAAATGGATTATATAAATCCAATGTCTTGTACTGCTTCAAAATAGCATCTACTATGCCAGATCCAGTACCGGTTTATAGCCATCAATGATAAAACCTTCAATCACCTACAATGTCTCATTGGAGTGTGCATTTGCCAACAATCTCCCCCTTTGGCATTGATGGCAACACTCATGAGAAAAATCCAAAAACTGTCATCCAAAAAGAATATGTCGGTATTGTCTTACCAAAAATGTGTACCAAAAGAATGTGTACTCCCCTTGAGTTGATGAGTCATTTTACTGATTATTTTTCTCATTCCACTACTCCCCCTTTGGCATTAATGACAAAGGTTGTCAAAGTGTCAATGAGTGTGGTTTCCTACTTCATCCTTGTAACCGGTTGGTTACAATCTGAAAAAGATCAACCAAAACCAGATTCAAGCTCTCAATGAACTTTTTGCTGTCTTTTATTGTGGCTTCTGTCCTCTAAATTGTATCGGTGAGGTGTTACATTTGCTCTATCGGTGTTTTTTGTCTTTGAATCAAGGCATCAGATATTTCTTTCCTTAAAGAGGCGAGATAGTCCAGTTTTGGACTAAGTCTCCATTTAAGATCTTTAGCCTTTCCTTTTATTCTTTCTTTGTCTCTTTCCAAATTTAGTAGTTCTTCCTGAAAACATGTTATCTTCTGATCAAAAACTGATAATGAATCAGATGAATTAATGAAATTGTCAGCTAGTTGATTTATTTCTTCCTGTATCTTGCTAATTTTCTTGTCTATATCAACTGTCAAAAAGTTAGTTTTACATGTATCCCTATACAAATTTTTGAATTCCTTCAATGTGCTACATAGTTCCAGTAGAAGTGTGTCAAATTGCCTTGTACACTTCTTTATTTCTTCCTCAAAGAATTTGTGTTTTTCCTTCTCTAATCTCTCCTTCAATGCTTCCTCTTTTATTTGTTCAACTATCACAGTGTTTTCAGTAATATACTTAGACAAAGTGTCAAGTTGACTCAAAGATTCTTTATTATCTACATTACATTTTGGTGCTATCATTTTCAAAATTGGAATGGTGTCATCTATTGCCTTGTATGCTTGTGAGCTACAATCTTTTATCTTCTTAATGGAATCCAATATAACTTCTGTTACATTATTTGATGAGCCAATAATCTATATTCCGCCAGTGGGAGCAGTTTCCTTGCTTGTGATGACCTCTGGTAGGTCAGTTTGTGTTTCCATTTCTTTAAGCAAAGGTTTTGATTTCTCAACTGATGTCGGTGGCACTGTCTCTGTATGAACCTGTTGCTATGATGGAGCCTTTTTCTCTGTGTGAGCCTATTGCTCAGTGTTATCATCTATCACTTTACCTTCTGTACCATCAGTTACCGGTTGCTCATATGCCATATCTGTTTTCCTAGTTGTATCCTTATCTACCACAATATTGACCTTTTGTGTGTCAATGTCCACTGTATATAATACCTTAGAATTGGGATTGGTGTCCTCTTGTAGTATGTCCATACTCTCACTATCCAGTTGATTATCAGTAGTCACTATCGGTGGAGTATTCAGAGGTGGTGGAGATAAGTTATCTTTTATTTTTATGCTAGGTGGTCCACCAACCTTGCCTTTTCCCTTATCTTTATCCTTCTGATATACTTTGATGTGTTTGGGTTTTCTATATTCTTCCTAGTTTTCCTTCTCTACAAGGAATATGACCCATGCATTAGCAGTTTCCTCTGCTGCCTCATTTACTCTACCAACCATAAGTGCTACATGCTGATGTGCAGTCAAAAATACTGACCGGTTAGCCTCTAAGATCAGATCATCTATTTCTTTTGGTGAGTTGACTGGATAAACATCAAGTAGTTTTTCAATTTTCATTTTCCTATCAAGCTCTACAACAGCTTGCCTTCTTGCTTCAAGTCTTTTAAACAGTTCTGTCGGTAATTCATCTACAACTTGCATTAGAAATTTCTTGTAAATGTCCAAGTGTATAATTACATTGTTTTCAACTTTCTCCTTGTCATCAACTGATAATGAATCATATAATTTATTGATGTTTTTCAGTTGTCCATCCTCTGTTATTTCATCTAGTAGTTTGTCAATTGGAGCAATGTTTTATTGAGTCTTCTTCTTGGGTGTTAACATCTTCTTCTTTGGAGTTATCTTCTTAGCCGGGGACCTTACTGCCTATTGTTTCTATCTAGTTCTTTTAGGGGAAGGTGTAGATACCGGTGAAGGTTCTCTTTTCCTCACAACTCTTTTAAATGTAGTTGGCATGTCACTTTCCAAAAAAGTTGATATCGGTGAAAGATGAGTTTCTAGCTTTAGTGTTTCTAACTCATCTTCAGTGATACCGGTTTATTTAAGTACATCTTCTTTGCTAGCCTTTTCTTGCCTAGATCCTCTTCTTGCTATTGCTTCTACCTTCTTTACCCTTTTCTTAGATTGAATTTGATTCTCAATAGTCTCGGCACTACCAAATACCTCTTCTTCAGGTTCCTTGGGTGCTTCCAGGAGGGATTTTGCATGTGTTTCAATTATGTGGTCATCAGTTTCATAACCCATTTCAGTAACCAAAATGGTTCTTGGGACAACTGCCTCCATCCAAATCTCATCCTTCTTAATAACAAAGCATATTTCATCCTTATACTTATTTACAATTGCTTGTGATAGTCTGACTCTAGTATTCATTTGGGCCTTCAATGCCTGAAATTACTCATTTATATTCTTTTCTCTGTTTTCACCCATGTTATTTAGTAGATCAAATAATTGTTTGCCTACCGGTATATCAAAACCAAGATTCTTGTTACTGATACTAAGCATCTGTTTTGTTATGTGCAACATTAGACAGACAAGTAGGATTCCAAATATAAATGTCCCCTTTTTGTCTTTCTTAATTTTTCCAAGATTATCAATAAGCTCATCTTTCAGCCATTCACACACATCTATTTTTGCATTATCCTTGATCATATCATAAGCACTCTTTATGCATAGGCTAGAGACTGAGTTTAACCTGTTTTCATGTGTGGTTTTATAGCCTAAAATCATGCTAATGAATCTGACATTGATGTCGGTTACATCATTCACTCTTAAAGATCTCTTGTTAGATGTTGCACCTGTTAGGTTCATCACTAGGTCATTTGAGACCTTTTTTGTCTAATCAGGTCTGTTACCAATGGAGGGTAACCCTGTCACAACCTTTACTACCTCTTTAGTAATTTTTTTAAATGAGTCTTACCAGAAGAATTCACCATGCACCCTGCTTAGATCTATCCTTATAACATCCTTAGGAAAATATAGAATACTGAGAAATTCAATGAATCCTAGGGTTTCAACTATCTTGTGTTCAAGTTTCACATTACCGGAATCATCACAAATTACAGTCTTATACATGCTCTTGATTTCCTCATCACCTAATTCTTCTATGTGACAATGAATGTACATTCTAGGGTCTTCTGCATAAACTACTCCTTTGGGGATTTGAGAAAATGCACCAACATTATCATCCTTCTTAGCAATTTTGGGAACTAACTGAAATATGGGTCTAGGGCATTTAATCACTTCGACTATAGTAGGGTTTGCTATGAATTTAGGAACAAATGAAGAAGCCATGTATATAAATACCTTTATCTGCCTTAGGAAAGGTTGCTTGCTGAATTGCTTTGCTTCTTTGCTCGAAATGTCTTTGCTCAAGAATTTTCACGCTCTTTGATTGTTTGAATGCTCGGTGAAATGAAAATGGAGCCAAAATACTAATTTATAATGTTATTTTTGCCAACCACCATATTTAATTCTTGTCAGTTAAGTAATGACTTAACTTATCTGCCAGTATAGAAGTGATTTCAACTTCTCACCATCAGCCGAGGGAATAATAGCATGTTTCACATTTGATTGCTAAACCCTCAAGGAAATTTTCTTCAGTTAGATGAAGACTCTCTTGCGAGTGGAATGTTACTCTATTCTGTCGGTGGAGTGTTACTTTGTTTTGCCGATGGAGGAGTATTCCTATCAACATTTAGTTCTAATTTCCTGATCCATTGTTTTGAGAATTCCTGCTTAACTTCTTCAACTTTTTCTTTACTTTCAAACTAAGACCATTGTTATTTACCAGTGAGGACTTGCTTCTAAAACATTTTTCAATATGTCCAATCTTGTTACAAACTTAACAAGTCACATTATTTTTCTGAATAGCTTTTCCATATCCTATGCCGATTTGTGTTCTGCATTGATTAGATAAGTGTCCAAATCTTCCACAAACATAACATCTTACATTCATTCTGCAATTTTCAGAATTATGACCAACTTTGTTGCATTTTGAACATTGACCGATGGGTGTATTGGTATTCTGATAATTTCTAGATCTACATTGATTTTCTCTATGACCATACTTTTTACAGTTAAAGTATTTGCCATTAAATTTATAAGCAGTAGGTTGTCTTACTGGTTTTCTATGATCATGTGTGTTTGCAGTACCAAAGCTTTCACCAGCTTCAAAGCCAAGACCATTAGTGTCACCATTAGGTTTCTGATTCTTCAACAAGTCACCAAGTTCTTCTGAGCTTTTCTTGAATTTTTCTTTATGTTGATTTGCAGCAGCCAGTTCTCCTTCCAAGATACTTTTTTGTCTTATGAGTTCATTTTAGTCATTTTGTGCATGCATTAGATCTGTCTTCAACATATCATTTTCATAACTAAGTCTTGTGTTTTCATTTGCAGCATCATTCAGTCTTCTAGTCAAGTCTTCTTCATTCTTCTTTCTATCTTCAATTTCTTTACAAAATCTCATAGTCATATCCTGCATTTCATTCTTTGTTGTCATGTTTTCTTGTTTCAACTTATTCATCAGATCACTAAGAGTTTCCTTTTCATCATTCTCATTTTTCATCTTTTCACAAAGTTCTCTTCTCTTGTTTCTTGAAATGGTAAGATTTTCTTGAAGTGCTTGAATAATATCCTGTGTAGCTTTTAGATCATCTTCAATTTTGATATTTGTCAATTTTTCTGCATCATAGTCTGAGAGAGTTGCTTCTAATTGCTTCATCAAGTTTTCCATCTCTACCGGTGTCAAGATCTTCCTCAAGCTGTTAGGCTTCTAAAAATAGAGGACCAAGCTCTGATACCAATTGTTAGGATTCCCATAGATACTAAGAGCGGGGGGGGGGGTGAATCAGTATCTAACCAGTTATAAGACTTTCTTAACTTAAAACATGTAAAGCATATCAATACTGTATACCGGTAAACAAGAAATAATGCAATAAACAGAGATAACAACAACCACATGAAAAACACACCATAACATAGTAGTTTAACGAGGAAACCCGGTGTGGGAAAAACCTCAGTGGGATTTGTGACCCACAATATTCACTTACTAGCCAATAAGAGAATATTATTGCTCCAAGAGGGGCCTGCACATGCAGGAAGGCCAAGTGCCTAGAGCTCATTGCTCAATTACAAAATGGGAAGTCTCACTAACTTACAAAATGGATTATATAAATCCAATGACTTGTACTGCTTCAAAATAGCATCTACTATGCCAGATCCAGTATCGGTTTATATCTCAGCTTCATACATAAACCCTTACCCTATAATTCACATAATAGGTCTGCCTTATTTTGCCCATTTTTTTCTTTCATCTCCTTAAAATGTTCTACAATGATCTCTTATATATATGAGTCATTTTACAACTTGCCAAGTCATCTTACAATGATTTTACAATAATTAACAAAATAATTTACAAACAAAATTCCTATCGGCCTCTGTGTCGGTATGCTTCCTTTCACTACCGATGCTGATGATCTGTGTGCCGATGTAAAGTCTAATTTTTCTAGTGCCGGTGGATTGTAAGGTTGCCATCAATGACAAAACCTTCAATCACCTACAATGTTTCATTGTAGTGTGCATTTGCCAACATGCCAAAGGGGAAGATTGTTGGCAATTGACACTCATTGGATTCATTTTATTGTCATTGATGGCAACAAGATATGATGGAATTCATAAATCAGAACTAGGAAGCATATACTGGTAGATATCGACTTTGGAGCATTCTGAGCTACACCAGCATGGGCACTGGCATCAATACTTCTTTGGAAGATGACATCAAGGAGGATTTACTTAAATCATTTTGTAATTACTACTGTCAAGGCCAACATTGAATATCTTTTGTAAATGCATTGTAAGATGACATAAGGCATATCATTTGTAATAGGTATATAGGTCAGTCTATTAGGTTATTTTTGAAAAGTAGAAGATATATATAAATGTGTATAGGAGAATATAACAAAACTATATGATGCAAAAATTTTGTATGGAGATCATTTTGTATGTGAACGCTATATCAAGCAATGATCTATAAATAGCTTGGAAAGAATTCTTGGAGCAGAAGAGATACCGGTAGCAGTTCTGAGTTTATGAACCGGTATAGAGCAGAACCAGAACCGTAACTCTTTTTGGCATAGCAAATGCATTCTTGTGTTCATTTTCAGTAATTTACTTTGGCAGAAAGCTTGTAGTCAGTGAGGCTCTTTAGTGATGAGCAATATGCCTTCCTGCAAGTGTAGGCCCCTATTATATGTAATATCTTTTCATATGGCTAGTGAACTGATATTGTGGGTCACAAATCCCATCGTGGTTTTTCCTCATTGAGGTTTTCCACATATAAACTCTATGTGTTATGGTGTTCATTTATGTGGATGGTTTATTTTCTTCTTGTTATATGTTTATTTGTTTACCGATATATATATATATATATATAAGCATGGTCTAGAAAGTTAAAAACTATTCATTCCAATGAAACACTAATTCACCCCCCCCCCTCTCAGTGTTCTTGGATCCCAACAGTTCCCTTGCCTTTGATCCTACGTTCCTTGATATCTCAAAATCTAACTAATCTACCATACAATTCTTGTAGTGATAGAAATTTTCTCTTGTCACTAGTCATGTGTTGTGAGAATCCACTGTCTATAACCCATTCATCTTTTTTGTCAATTTTAGCAGCTAAAGCCTTTTCTTCAGTATGAGTTTCTTCAATGACAGGTTCTAGAGAATCATCCTTGATACCAATAAAAACCTAGTCCTTACCGAAGGCATATCCATTATCGATTCCACTTAGATTCATCACCATCATCATCATCATCATGAGCATAATAACATGATTTATCCTTATTACTTTTGAATCTAGGTCTATTCTGATTTTCTGGATTAGGCTTATAACTCTTCACAAATCTTTCATGATTCCTAGCAACTCTTTCAGGGCATCTAGAAGCAAAATGACCAATTTTATTGCATGAAAAATATTTAAAAGGGACTTTTCCTTCATACTTACTTCTAGCTGGTCCTTTAGGAATTCTTCTAGCAATCAGGGCTTCTAGCTCTTCAAGTTCTCTTTCTTCTCTTTCAATGTCCTCCATATCTTTAGCATACATCTCTTTCCAATCTTTATTTTGCTTACTAGAGGCAAATGCTTTAAATATAGTCTCAATTTTAGTAGCACTCTGATCTCCAAGTTCCTCAAGATCAAAAGCAATCAATTTACCAAGTAGTGTACTTTTGTAATAGGGGTACTTGACATTGTTTGAAGTTCATTGATTGCAGTAGCCTTCATTTTATAAGTTGAAGGTAGAACTCTTAGAACCTTTGGCACTATCTCATCCTCACTAATCGACCCGCCACAACATTTGATTCCCATAACAATTTCATTTACTTTTTCCATGAAAGAACTTATCTTCTCATCTTCTTCCATCTTAAAAGTTTCAAACCTTACCCAGAAAACTTAAAGTTTTGTAATTTTCATAGCCTGGTCACCCTCATAAAGAGTTTCAATCTTTGTCTAGATCAGTTTGCATTCTCCAACTCTATGACATTCAATATCTTTTCATCAGATAGGGTGCTTAACAATGCTTCTTTACCTCTGACATCATTTTCAGCCTTCTTTTCTTCATCAGTAGGTGCTGGTGTTCTAGAATTAGGATCATGAAGGTATATACCCTTTCTCCACTATCTCCCAAACTTTAGCTCCAAGACATCTGAGATAAATCTTCATTCAATCCTTCCATATTTTATAATTTGTACCATCAAATCAGGGACTCTCCTTTCGATAGGGATTGAATGTAGAACTAGATACAGTTGCCATAGGATCTCCTCAAGTAGTTAAGCTTATGTAGATAGGACCCCACTCTAATACCAATTGTTAGACAAATCTGATATTGTGAGTAAATTGAGAGGGGGAGGGTGAATCAGTTTACCATCAAAAATTAGAACTTAATGCATATCAAATCCATTAAACTGGAGCACAAAGGAACCAACACAATGAAGAATAGAACATGAAATCTCAATACACACAATACCAATATTTTGATGTGGAAAACTTGGTAAAGGAAAAAACCACCATGGGAAACACTACCCACAATTAGATGAATACTCTGCAGTAGTATTGTGAATAATTACAATGGGTTTTGCACCTGCAGAAAGGCTAACAACCTAGAGGACAATTCTCATCAATAAAAGAAATCTCACTGACTTACAAAAAGATTAGACTACAATCCGAAAAGAATGAACTATGAAAGTAGCATATCATAATGCTTGATACAGTTCCGGTTAAACACAAATATCTGCCCTACAATACAAAAACCTTCACCAAATGATATATCACTTATTCTCACATAAACCTTCCTCTGATAATGCATAAATAAAAATGCATCCCATAGATATCGAAATTACATGAATAAGTCACCTATAAATATAGATCATCAACCTTATTGACAAGGTCGGCTAAACCCTAAACCCATAAACCCATAAAAACAAAAATTACATTACATGGTATCACTATACCAATATTATGATTTACATTACATAGAATGGACCTAAATCAAGTAACCAAACAATTCCATCCACCAGAAATTCCGCTAAGACCAAAATCTAACATGCTTCACCAACCGGTAGAAACCCTTAGTGAAGTAACATAGAAATTCTAATAGGATCCAAATAGGACCACCATAACAGCATGACAGCCAATTCAAAGTCACCAAACACTCATAATATGATCAAGAAGAACCTTCAACATGATAGAAACCAATTCCATAAGCCATACCAAGATTGTCTGACCAAAACACCAAATATCACTTACCGGTAAAGCTAATCGGGAAAGCTAGAAGTTAGCTGGTACCGGTAAATACCAAAAGTGATAATAGCCAAAGCACCAAATCATGAACCAATAGAATATAGAAAGAGTATAACCATCCAAAGTAAGGATCCAAAACCAATTCCAGAGATTTGATCATATCGGATCATAATCATAGCCAAAACCAAGATGATCACCAAGACTAACCGGGATAGTGTCCAATCGGGATACAGTGTTGATATCAATGACAAAACTTAACCAAATACAACATATTGCCAACAATCAACACCCAAGTAGAACTGATTTGTGAGGGGCTAGATACTGGCATGCTAGAGGACAACATGGACAAAATAATATGTACAGGGACATTCTTTGAGTCTTTTGAAAGAGAGGCAAATCAGGTAGTGATTAAATATAATCCATATAAAGAAAAGGCTGATGAGGTCATGAATTTTAAATGGCCATCTGATGAAGAATATGGAAAATGTAGTAACACCTACTTGAAGGAGGAGTAAGGACTGTAAATAGTTAGTTAGCTAAGTGTTTGATGTGACAATCTGGCAGGCAATTTTGTCTTCTAGCAGCGGTTACCTTTTTTAGCATGAATAACAACAAGGTGGGCCCATATCTGATCTTCATCGGCAACAACAAAAGGGATAAAGTGGATGTAATTTTTTTTTGAAGCAGTTAGAGATTTTGGTCATGGTTGTGACATTCCATAAAGGGAATATTTTTGTAACAAGATGTCACATGTTATCCAATTGTCTTGTGACATGTGTGTCCTTTGGCTCATAGCTTTTTTCCTCCCATATTTTCTATAAAAGGGAATTCAAGGCCAAGAGACGAGGTTCTGGTTTTGGTTCTGATTTTTGCTAAGTCAGATTCATAGGTTCCTATAGCAGGTTTTAAGTGAAAATGAGCAAATTGTAAAGATTTTACAAAGCAATAAATAAGAGTCTTGTGTCAAGTTTTTAGCAAGTTCTTGAAGGAGTTAAATGTAAATTGTTTTATGATAGAAATAACAAATTTATTCAATAGAAATACAATTTTGATCTATTTCTCTCCGTTGTACAATTCTATCATACTTTGAATGAAATATAATCAATGATTTCTTTCATTCAGTGCATTGTTGTGATGTATGTAATTTTTGTTTATGCTTTGATCTAAGGGATCAATTAAAATACTAAAAAAAGATTGCAGAATGGTAGGGCTTGTTCAAGGATTTAATAAGTAGAGTGAGTTGGGATTGTAGATAATAAATATTGTAAGGCAATATTATCTTACATCTGAATGCTATTGGATAGAATTTTGTTATAATTCATTTTACGTCTTTTGAATTCAAGCACCTAATGGAATAAGGCACTCATTATAGATAACCTTGGTCTTTACATTAATTTATGTGTCCAAATTTCATTTGTATTTGCTACAAATTGTTAATTATCAGAATACATTTTAATTCATGTTCATTGTTATATGTTTTATTCATCTCATTCTCCAATAAGGTTGAGGATCACTGAAGAATTTTTCATTCTTGAACATTCTCCCTATTGTTGAGTCTATATATGTGATTATCTGGTTGGTTTTGGTGTAATTTATGAGTATGGAACAAAGATTATAGATTCACCAAGGGATCACCCTCCTAGGTCTTGCAGAGCCCAAAGTGTAGAAGGATTTGTAGAATCCTTGTCGTAGCTGGTCCAGGTTCTAGATGATATTGATAGTTGGAGTTGGCTTCTCCATACATATTTGAAGAATCAACTTGGTTTATTCCCTATTGTAGTGTAAACCTTTTGGGGAACCAATAAAGTCAAGATCAATTGCAAAGAACATATTTTGAGTTACAAAATTTCATTTGTAACAAGGTGCTTAATTATTATTGCATATTTATTTATCATATTTATTTGTGTAGGTGCTTAGAGAAGGGGTTGGTTCTCCTAGAGTTGGTGCTCAAAATCATCAGGGATTGGTGTTCCTTGGGTTGGTTCCCTAAACATATTATAATTAGTGATTTTATTATGAGGCTAGATTGGAGAAGTAGACTCCAGTAGTTACTCTCACCGAGGTTTTTCCCACATTGGGTTTTCCTCATATATCCTGTGTCCTATGGTTTGAACTATGTGTATGTTTCTATCTTATCAGAATCTTTAGCATTTACACACTTTTGGTTTAAATTCTTTAAAAGATCACCGATTCACCCCCCTCTCAATTATCACTTGTGTTCTTCAATTAGTGTGTCCAATTTCACACTCTCATAGCACTTATTTTAGTCTTTTTATTTCTTCTATGCATTATAAGACCTTTATTGTAATTAATTAATATTTAATTTAATATTATGGGTCTTATTCTACTTTATTAAATCATCACACTTTTATTTTAGCCCTTAATTCTAAGTGTGCCCTTTATCATTTTATCTTGATTTTTCCTTAATCCTTCCCTAATTTCAACTCTCAAAGCATATTTTTCATATCTACACATCTTGGTTTGATCCACTGAGCTAGATTTAGCATTATAATAATGATATCTCACAACTCTAGAAATTTGGAAAAAAGTAGTTGAGACTAGAGCGCTCGTCACTCTGGTCTTGTGTTTTTTTCCCTAAATTTCAGGAAGATGATTGGGTGGTCTTATCCTATTCAAATTTATCTTCATGTGAAATTGTATTAATTCTAGATCGGCCATATGGTGATTTTAATCATGAACTCCCTATATAAGGCATCTTTCTCAGCTCATTTTTAATCTAATCCAATCTAAGGATTCTAAGACTCCAAGCATTCAACCATTGAAGTGTTTATCATCAAGAATTTCCAAAGATTTCAAGGATGCATTTTCTTCATTCAACCATTGTGGAGCAAGTTACATCATTCATATGCAAGCATGTGTGTGAGATTAGGGTTTTTTCATGTTCATGCCATTTTATACAACATATGTGATTACATTCAAGAAGAAAACCATTATTATCAATCATTCCAGATCTAAGGTATATCTTTCCATTTTTTATTTCAAGTATTTGCAATATTTCATTTGAGGTTACTTCCTAAACTAGGGTTTGACTTAGGCAAACCCCTATTCCCAACCAATTTACCTTCTTTAGTGTGTGTAGGAATAGGTATGGAGCTACAATCTTTAGAACAAGATTTATTTACAATGATGAATTGATCCCCCATTGGAGTACAAAAAGTGCAGAGGACCAAACCGACTATCACATCGACCCTAATTTTCACCATTACATTTTGGTGAGCCCGACATGAAAACATGCCTTTATTTATAATTTATGTTCATAGAGTTGAGTGTTTATGCATTTCAAATTCAAATTTATATTTATAAGTTTAATTTGTTATCAAATTTTTAAAATTTAGATGTTAAATTCACAAAAACCCTAATTTTAAATTCTAGAATTGAGCTTGTGGGTTGTCTAATTTGGATTTATTATATCAGATCCGATTATTCATTAATTTGAAATTCAAATTTTCCCTCCTAAATCTCATTTTCAATTTGAATTACATAAATTTAGTGGTTGAATTGACAAAAACCCTAATTTATAATTCTATAGTTAACTTGTGGGATGCATAATTGATCAATTGTGTTTTCAAATCTAGTTCATTGCATTCACTCTATTCATTGCAATTTTCCTTTTTCTAAATTTAGAAAAATATCAAATTTATTTTTACAAGAGGAGGTTATTAAAATGAAAAGATTTATGATATATAAAAATCCCCTCTATGAACCTTTCAATGATTCCTCTCTCAAAGTTTCTATCCCTAAAGTGGACATATTGATGTAAGAAAATATTTTTAACACTTCTCTCAATGATCTCCCTATTTGGGATGAACCATTGGAGGATGGTGTGGATTATTCTCTTAATATGTTTCTCCTCCATTGGGATAAATTGGTGAAAGAGGATGATATTATGGCAAAAGAAGTTGACATGAGTGAGAATTACTTTAATAACACTTCACCTTTTATTCATTTCAATAACCTTCCCCCTAGAGATGAAGCATCAATAAGAAATGATTGTCCCTTTCCTAAGGTTTGTGAAGAAGATACTTTAGAACACAAGGATAATACCATTTCCTATTATGTTTTCAATTCTCTCTCTCCTAAAGATGAAGAAGCTAACCAAGATCCAATAAATATTGTTCATGTTGTTGAAGAACCTAAAATTATTATCAAGGATAAGGTGACTTGTCAACCTAATTATCATGTAGTCTCTTACATATATAGTAATGAAATACATACTTGGGAAGTTGATAAGAATATAAAATTGAAGCACAATATAATTTGTTAGTTCCTACAATCTTCTCTCTAATTCAGAAAAATACACCATCTCCTACTAAACAAGTTCTTAGAGAAGAACTCTTGGAGGATGATTGGGGGTCATTAGATTTCACACCTTTTTGTAGAAAATCTAAGATGATTGAATTTGATACTCAAAAAATTTATCCTAACACATGTCTAGATATTTATTGGACCTTATTAAACTTTAACCCAACTCTACCTAAGAGCAAACCCTCTCCTGATTCTACACATGGATACAATAGAAAAGTTTTTATATGTGTGCAACAAAGTCATGAAAAAAAATACTTTTCTAATAAAAATCTAGGTTCACAACCTATTCCTTTGTCAACATCATCTCCTCCATTGTCTAGTATATTTATAGCTTCTCATTCTCATACGACATCCCAACAAGCTAATGGCTTGTCCAATCTTCTTTATGCAAACTTGAATTCACTTCTCTGCTATAAACTTAAGCTCGGTACCCAGGGACTAGGGTGCTTAGCACCCCTATCACAAGACTAGGGTGCCTAGCATCGTGTTCCTCCTCAGGACCAAGGTATTCACCGTTCATCCTTAGGACCAAGGTGCCCAGCACCCTAGTCCTCCGAGTTTAGATGCAAAATGTTACGTTTCCTTCTTGACTATTTTAAAATCTAGATTCTGAGTTTGTAGCCATGAACACCATAAAATAACATAAAAGTAATAGATAATGATGAATGACATGTTTTTTATGATCATTTCAAATAACATTCAAGTTCTTATTATTTTGTTACTCACTATGTCACATTGTTAGCTTACCTATTTGGGGTTCATTGTCAATCATGGTGCTACAATTTTAAGTGCAATCATACTTAGTGAGAAACATAATATTTATTTATTTGTGGCCCTATGCTTGGGGAGAAAGAATATTATTCTAGATCTTATCTCTTTCTTCTCTCATGTGTCACTATTCCCTTTAGGGGTTGCATTTTTTATGTATTGATATAATTTCTTGCATAGAATGGTATGTCTCTTCTGATTAATCACTCCCTAGGGGAGTTTTTGATCCTTCATGCTAATTCTTTCTCTCTCTTTGAAGACTACCTCTTCTTTAGAGTTGTATTTTACATATATAAAAGTATTTTCTTACATTGATTATTCATCTAAGTATTGTTGACAATTGACACTCAATTGGTTGGTTTTACTATGTTGTCATTGATGGCAACATGGTATCTTATTCCAACTTCATGTTTTGGTTCAGTTGTGTCCTGACACTGGCACTAGCAGGACAAAAGGATTTCTTTGGTTACCGATAATGCACGCTTACATGGTTTAGTAAAAGGTTATTGGTATTGGAGGCTGACATCTCTTGGATCCGGCATCAACAATTGGTTTTAATATTTATGCATTTATGTTGTCTAGCCGACATGTAATTTGATATTGTATATATCAAATTAAGATGACATAAGGCATGAAAATTGTATAGGGTATATAGGTCAGTTGGATTAGATCATTTTGATATATTCATGAAATAGGACATTATGAATATGTGAATGTAATATGATGCGAAATATATCAGAGAGATTATATGTATGTGAGGAAATTGATGTAAGGGTTATTTCGGTAAAGGGTTTAGGGTATTAGATCAACACAGGTAGAGCTTAAATCAGAACTCTATTTTGGCATAGAAGATGCTATCTTAGTAGTTCAACACATCTCTGGATTGCAGTCTCGATTATTATGTAGTCAGTGAGGCTCCTTTTTTTATTGAGCAGTGTGCTCTAGGCTGTAAGCCTTCCTGCAAGTGCAGGCCCCCTTATATTTTGTAATATCTCTTCATGTGGCCAATGGATTGATATTGTGGGTCACAAATCCTATTGTTTTTTTTCCTCTTTGAGGTTTTCCATGTATAATTATGTGTGTTATGGTTCCCATTTATGTGATTGGCTTATTGGTTGCTTCACTTCTTTCAATTTGGTATGTATCGGTATACCGGTTGGTGTATGCATGTTTTAATAAGGCTAAAATTTATTGTTCCATTATAACACTGATTCACCCCCCCCCCCCTCTCAATGTTATTGGATTCCAACAATTGGTATCAGAGCCTTGTGCCTTGGAGGAAGTTTAACAGCTTAAGGAAGATCCTGAATTTGGAATCCATGGATATGGCTTTGGAGAAGCATCTTGAGATGGCACTTGAAGATTATGATGTTGAAAGGTTGAAGAACTTAAAGCTACAAGATGAATTGAATTCTACTAAGGAATTCATTCATGTCCTACAAGAGAGGTTATCATCTATTTAGGCTAGGAGGAAGGAACTTTTGCAAAGTCCAGATGATGAAGAGAAAGGTGTACTTAAGGAACTGATAGCTTTGAAAATTGATTGCCTGAAATTTTAAATTTTTAAGCTCAAAACATTGATTTTCATGTTTTACTTGTATCCTCTATGAATGATCCAAGGTCTAGGGTTTAGGTTTATCAAAACTTCTTACATTTTGTGAAGAGAACCCTAGAAATAATATATTTTGCTATTAATTTTTCCCTCTTAAAGCCAAGGGTACCCTTTCCATGAGTGGGGCCATCTTATTCCCTAGTAAAAATATTGATCAACCGGTTCGTGAAATAATAATTTCCCTACGTCAAGTGCATAAAATTCCTATTACCGTCCCCCTTTTAAAATATTTATGCCTACACTTGTATTTTCCTAAGTCCAAAAGATCCTAAGTACTTTGACCATTTGCTAAAGACATGATGGATCCAATGGCTAGCACCTCCCCATGATCAAAGATGTGAGGACTTTAATGATTGTAGCATCGCGAGATTGTGTTGTGTGTTATCGACGAAAACCAACAAGGTTAGCAGCATAACCGATTGAAAGCATTGTGTTACCGATTTGCAGGGACTAAAGGTCGAGTTACTAACAGTCTCATCAATTGGCACATGCTTAGAATGAATGAAGATGCTTTATCCTGAGGTAAAAGGTGCTTGATTTTTAAGTTCAAGATGAGTCAATGGGCAGTATGCAAAGCGATAAAGATTGAATAGGTCAGACGACCCTCGTATTCCCGTGATGGAAGTTGCAGGGAGATTACGAGTCAAGGAATCACAAAATGATGCCATGTGTCCCAGGCTAATTAGGAAGACCTACGAAGAGGTTGCTGATGGAGCTTGGTCGAAGGATGATATGGTATTGTTCAGTCAAGATTTTGTGGGTCCATAGATATAGATGGAAAAATGTCAAAGTGCTAAGTTGGCAAGAAATGACCATTAGATTTGCCAAGTTGGATAAGATCTATGATTGAGTTTCAAATGAGAAGTTTGGAGGGATTTTGGAGGCACCGGTTGTAGCTCGCTAGAAAAGGTGGAATGAATGGGATTGAGACTTATCGATTCAGGATTGATTAGATAGTCAAAGATGATAGCTTAGAGATGTGAAAGGATTTGGATAATATTTCACTTCAAGTGTGATGAATCACGAGTTCTCTGATGAATTTAGAGATTTGCTTGTTGACAGAGATCCTAAAAAAGAAGAATGTACACTAAAAAAAAGAATAAAATTAGGATAAAATCACTCGCATCAGATGAACCTTGATAGAAGAATACAGTAGATGTGATATGCATGAATTCTAGTGTCCATAGCTAGCAGAGTAAATTGAGAACACTAGACTGATGGTGTGTCAATAATAGGTACTACATGATGAAGTATTGTTCAACTATAAATACAACAAGGTGGTGATCGAATTAGTAGAAGAGTATGAAGCCTTTTCATTCTCTAATTGTAGTTTTTCTTTCTGCATAGGAAATGATGTTTGAACAGGCTTGTAGATGGTGTTACAATACACTCAGTGATACTGGATGGAATTTTTCTTTCATGTGTGAGTATGTCTATTGCCATAGGGGATGTGAAAGTGGGGAGGATTGGCAGAGGGGGCATGAAATTTTTTTCTTTAGAAGAAAGGCCACACATGGCACAACCTCTGTGTCTACTCAGTCTCTGGGTGGCAGAAGGTTCTAAGAAAGAGCCTGCAAGGGAATCAAACAGGAACATGTTTGGGTAGGGAGCGACAACAATCCATCTATGTAGTTGCATGGAAACTGTGACCCCTCCCCAACATATTGTGTTTCCCCTCTAGCTCCCCCTCCCACTACCTCTGATCCTGGGCATGAAGGTTGCATTCCTCCTCTAGCTTGAGGGGAAACTTTACCTCTTGTCGGGATCCTATTTCCATTTCTAAGGAAGGGAAAGGCTCTATTGGACAAAAATGCAACATCTCACACTCCATTCGAAGGTGTCAAGGCAATAACGGCATGGCTCAAATGATTTTGCTCCTACCAATTTTTGGTTAGAGAATGATGATTCATAGGTGCCAATGCATGGGATGTAGAAATTTTTGAAACAAATTTGTATATGGCCTTTTAGGGCTAATTATCAAAGAATGAATATGTTGTTAACAAGTGTCTCATGGCCTGAAGCTTGTTGCTCCCTTGTTTTCTATAAAAGGGAATTCAAGTCCATTAGTTAGGGTCCGAATTTTCTAAGAAAGGTCTTTGTAAAATAGATCTATTTTGCAACGTTAGGTCCAAAGTAGTGTAGCGTCCTAAAATTGTGACACTTGCAATTTTGACCGCATTTGGGTCTTCACGATGGCGACACAACACTAAACCTGAATGGAGACCCCGAAACTTGTCCATAACATCAAAAACTGCATTTTTCCAGCACCCTGGCCTAATCCTCCTTGCACCCTGCTGTCCCAGGAGGTGGGACCAGAGTGCCCAACGCCCTGGTCCCCCAGGACCATGGCGCCCAGCGCCCTGGTCCCTGGCCCTATTTTGGGCCCGGTCTCCTATGGGACTTCGGGCCTTTTTGTTTGCAAATTGGAAAATTATCTTTCCTGGTCGGCCTAAGGTCGGGAAAATCAGTCTTTTAACCCTAATTGGCAAGTATAAAAACTACATTTCCTCTCCCATTTGAAAAGGAGGGACATATGTGTACAAGACATGGAAACGATATTCAAACATTCAAGCATTCAAGCATTCAAGCATTCAAACATTCCTTCAAGCAATTGATCATTCTAAGTCTCCATTCAAGGCTAAGTGTTGCATTCAAGACAAGGATTCAACCATTGAAGAGGAGATCACATACTACAACATACAACATACAACAAACAACAACATCTATACCTTCGCATATAAGGATACAAACATCCTTACAACAAGGTATTAGTACTTGTTTTACATTACATTTACAGCATTTCTCATTTCTTGGTTAATTCAAAAACTGGGGTTTGACCTAAGGGCAAACCCCTAATCCCTAACCCCCCAATCATCTTCGCTTTTCTGTCTATAGGTTGCAGGTACGCGGCTGAAATTGAAGATCTGGAATCCTTGTGCAGAGATGAACAGATCCCCCTTCGTTTCGCGAATTTTTCGGAGGACCGTGTGCACGCCGAGCGCCATCGTCCCGTCAACTTTTACTCAAATTTGCAGGATAGCACCGTATCAACATTTTACTACTAATTCCAGGTCCGCAGCTTCATATCATATCCCTATCTCTGTTTATAAGCGAATCTTTCCTACTTTACATGCATTCCTAGTTCAATCTTTCTATCTACATTCTTTACAAAAGAGGGTATCCTTGATGTCTTAACCCTTGAAACTCATTTAGAATCCAATCTTGCATTGCGTGGGATTGGATCTTGTGGGTTTCAACCCCTCTTTTGAATGTAAAGTCTCCCCTAAGTGAAAACCATCAACCCTAGTGACTCTCCCTTCTCTCTCCTTGGGGTTGGGTAGGGGAGAACAACTAGGATTCGATTTTTCCACTTTACATTTTGGTGAACCCGACGTGAACATCCTTTCTGATTATTCATAGTTAGATCTGAAAATTGGATTCCTTGATTACATTTCCATGTTTGATCTTTGGCAAAATTTTAGAGGTTAATTGCATAAAAACCCTAAATTTTCTTTTTAAAGTAATTAAACTTGTGAAATGTTTAATTGTTGATGCTTGTTTCAGATCTGCCCTTCTATTACAAATTATCAATTCATATTTGTGCTTTGATTTTGAAAATTAAGTGGTTAAGTGTCAAAACCCTAATTTTTGAAACCCTCTTGATTCAACCTTTGACTGATAATTTCACTAATCAAAACACCTCCAAATCGGCTGTAACTTTGGATTCCGCAATAAAATCACAATATCTTTCATCCCTGGAAATTTGGAAAAAAGTTGCGAGGACCGTGTGCACTCCGAGCGCCATCATCCCCGACATTTTTTTCGAAATTTCAGGAGTGAGATCTTACTGTATTTTCCTGCTAAAATCTAGAATTTTGGCTGATTTTATCAATTTTAACACCTTCAAAATTACAGTCAAAGTTGGTCTAGTGATTGCTTGGATTGAGGCTTCTAATCATTCAAAAATTGTTGAAATTGAAATTTGTGTCAAAATTGTGTTTCTTACAGTCCTAAATCTGAAAAGTGTGTTAGCATTCATTCGAAATTTCAGTGATTTATTCAAATTTTTGCAATTTGTGACTTTTGAAATTAAGTGCTTAATTACAACAACTTTGATTTCTGCTTTCAAAATTAAATTTTGTGTGAAATTGAGTCAATTTTCAAATTTCAAAACTTACATTGCTTTTGGTATTCCCTCTAAAATCATAAAATTCAAAATTTCAGTTTCCGTCTATTTTTCAAAATTCAAATTTTGCATTTTTCGACAATCTTGGTAGGGTTCAATTTTGAGATTACAACTTTAATTTGGCCTATCTACAGATCATAAAATCACTCAATTTTTTCAGGTTAGCTGTAAAATTATCATAACTTTCATCCCTGCAAATTTTGAAAAAAGTTGCGAGGACCGTGTGCACCCCGAGCGCCACGGTCCCGGACATTTTTTCCGAAATTTCGGGAGATTGTCCTGATTGTATTTAATAGCTTAAATCTAGAAGATTGGCTGGTTTTACTGAAATTTGCTACCTCTAAAATTCAAAATCTTCTCTCTTTCTTTAGTGCATGAGTTTTACAACAATAAGCCCTACCTACACTATTCCCGTTAGACGAAGCCTTAGAATCAAGTCCTTCCAAGGTTTAATTACTGAGGAGATGGAACCTAATTTGAATGGTCTTTTTAACGAGGACATGGGTAATTCCTCTAATCCTCTTAATGATGAAGAAGCTCTCCATGAGGTTTCTGTAGAACAACTTTCAAAATTGGATAACCAATTTGATGATTTTCGACAATGGATGTCTCAAGAATACCCTGATAGTCAAGCTCTTCCTTTAATTGAGGGTCTAAAACGTATGCTTCAAAGTGATAAGAATGGAATTGATATTTTGCATGGTATTGCACACATTGTGGATTCAAATGTGATGCCTATGAAAAGTTGTGCTGAAACCTTAGGTTATACACAACCTCCTACTCAAGACAATCATTCTATTCCTTTGACGACTCCTATTGCTAGTATACGTACTTTTACATCAAACATAATGACTACTTCAACACAAGACATTCCTCCTATGATCACCAGTCATGGGGGCAATCCCTCTTCTTCAATTAACCCTCTTCCTTCATTCAATCCAGCTTCTTCATTCATTCCTTCAATGAGTGTTCCTATTATATCAGCACAAATGAACATGACGCAAGGGGGCAACTCGTTTAATCATTCCATTACTCCTTGTAGTGTTCCTCCTGTCCAATCATCTCCTATGACTAACTATCATAGTGTCCCACCACCTTACTCTCTACCTTCTTTCAATAACATAACACCTCCATCACAATCTAACACGTCTAATATGAACTCTTCGACTGAAGCGACCATTAACAATCTTGCACAAACTGTCTCTTCTTTACAGCAACAAATTGCCTCTATGAATCAATCTAAGTTTAGTGTGCCCACATTTGATGTTGCGAGTCCACTTTCTCTTGACATTGTTTCAGCTATTCCCCCTAAACATGTTGAAATTCCGCATTTGGAGCTTTATAATGGTAAGGGTGATCCTCTAACACATGTTAAGACCTTTCAAACAATATGTACTGATTTTGCTTATGACCAAAGGTTGCTTGCAAAATTGTTTACTAGAATATTAAGAGACAAAGCCCTACAATGGTATTGCTCATTTCCTTCCTATTCTATTACTTCTTTTGAACAACTTGCAAATGCTTTCATTCAACATTTTCAAAACAATATAAGTCCTAAAGTTACTTTGATTGATTTAATGCATTCTAAACAAGGTGTTAAAGAAAAAGTGACTGATTTCATTGGTAGATATAAGCATTTGTATGCTCAAATTTCCTTTCCAGTGCCTGACAATGATATTCAAAGAATCTTTATTTCTAATTTACAAAAAGACATTAGAGAAAAACTCCTATTTTCTAAGTTTACTTCTTTCCAACAGTTGTGTGCAACTCTTCACAATTATCAACTGACTGTGAGTCAAATGGAACAATCACATCCTATGACTCCGAGTGATAAGGGTGATAGTAGTCAACAACCACTTGGGAAGTTTAAACCGAACAGAGAGTCCATTAAATTCAATGAAAACATCATCAACAACAATGTGAATGCAGCATCAGGTGTGTCTCCTATTTCTAAGTTTTTCAAGAAAGAAAGAATGTTTACTCCTTTGAATGAATCATTGCATAGTATTATGAATAAGTTATTGGAACAAAATGTGCTTATTCTTCCTCCTATAAGGCAAATTGATCCTGCAAAGATTAATTCACCTTATTTTGATAACAAATCTTTTTGTCAATTTCATCGTCAACCTGGGCATGATACTGAAAAATGTTTTGCTTTAAAGGGGAAAATTCAAGATTTGATTGATAATAATACTATTTCTGTTTCTGGAGTGAATGATAAAGGCAATACATCTGTAGCTCCTCCTAACCAAAATCTTCTTATTTTCACTGATCCATTGCCTTCTCATACCTCTAATGCGATTGATACTACTGATTCCTCTATCTCACCTGATGATCTCGTGTCTATGACTCTGAATGTGATTAACTTTGTAGAGCAGCAGAAAATCCCTAAAGAACTTTCCATCACCTTTGATTCTAGCGAAACTATCAGGGCACCTGATGGTCCTTTATATATAGTTGCAAAAGTCAAGAATACACCTTGTCGTGGAGTGCTTATTGATCCTTCATGCATGGTTAATGTTATTACTAAAGAATTTCTTTTTACTTTGCAATTGAATCAAGTTATCTATGACAAAACAGATGTGGTTGTGAAACTATTTGATGCATTTTCTTCTCCTGCAATTGGTTCTATTACATTACCTATTGAGGTCCGTAACAAATCCCTTGATGTGAACTTTGCTATTATTCCATCTTCCGAACAATTTCGTGTGAAGCTTGGCTATCCTTGGCTATCTTCCATGAAAGCTATTGCTTCTCCTATTCACAAGTGTTTGAAATTTCCCCATAATGGTGAAGTTGTTACTGTCAATCATAGTCTCTTTAAACCAGCTGAAAGAACTTCTAGCGTTCCTCTTGATTACTTTTGGCCTAAACAATTCCAATCTCTTCCTCCGCAAAGTGATCATCTTTTCAAATCTTATCAAAAGTGGAAAACAGATATGATCCTATCTCTAAGTGAACCTAGAACACCCAAACTTGACATTCCTATCATTCTTGAGAAGGAAGTTCTTCCTTTGAAAGATAAAACTAATGTCTTTCCTCAAGAAGATTCCCAACCCATCCCTATGGATGTGACTATGCCTATGATTAATAAACTTCCTAAAAGTAGACCTATCCCTCCTCATCATGATGGACTTGGTCTCCTTCCAAAACCAAATATTCCTCCTTTATATGGAGCAGTTCCTCCTCCTTCCTCTTATGGAGAGAAGAGACCTTCCTCTTCTCCTATTGTTCAGCCTAAGAGACCACAACCTAAACACCCAAGTGATAAGGATGAGAACATTCCTCCTCCTCAATCTTCTCAACTTCCTACTAAGACTAGACGAAATCGTTCTGCACGTGAACGCCGGCGAAAACGTCGTCTTAGAGCTCAAACTTTGCAATCCCCAAAAACACCTTCAACAAGCATTATTCCATTTTCTCCTCAGCCGACGATTGAGCCGAAATCTCCTAAACATAAGATGCATGATGGTCTTGATCCTGTGCGAGTTAAAGATCCTATTTTTATAAATCTTGATGATGATATAGATGAAAATGTTATTCATGATGAAAATGCTACTTCTCCTGTTCATTCTGATAGTGAATATGAACTTGTTGATATTGATAACCATTTATCTAACGAATTTTCTAAAGCACTTATCCTAGCTCCTAGACAAGAACACCGCGGCTTGGGATATGAACATAGCCCTTGTTTGGATCTTGTGATAGCTCCATTTGTTGTGTTGGATGTTCCTCCTCTAGCGTGTTCCCTGCCTTCTCGAAACATTGATCAGCAAGATCGGGGGGTAGATGACGTGCTAGACTAGTTTCATTAGCATAGATGATTCTCTCCTCCTCTCTTTCATTACTTCTTCTATGTGTTATTCTCATTCTTCTATTTGTTGTCCTTAGTGTTGTCTACTTGAGGACGATGCAAAGCATTGAGATCTCTCGATCTCTCTCATGTTGACTCAAAAGACACATGTGTTCCCTTCTTCTAGGTGACCTTCCTTGATTGGGGAATGAAGAACAATTATGCATACATACATATGATATACATGAATTATCATATAGCATACTGACCTCGAGGAAAGTGAAGTCACCTCGTGCTTTGTGTTTTATGTCTATTATCCTTGGGCTTATCTCACACTTGGGGGCTAAATCCTTGCGATAACGTGCTCCTTTCCCTTTTTCATTTTCTTATATGTATCACTACCTTAAAGAAATCACCCCCGGTGAGGCATGTGCAATCGCTTTAACGTAGGGGGGCATACATCCCGTTCATATCTTTTCAAGATACTTGAAAATTTCATGACAAATTTAGCTTTGCCTTGAAAATTTTTGATATCTTTCTTGCATGACTCATAGTGAGGGAACCTTGCTACTGATAGTCATGGTTCTCCCTCGTGATCTTCCCTTTTACCTTGTCAATCGAAGTCGTAAGATCCTTAGTCCACTGGGGGCTTGGTATATCTTGCCTTCTTGATGTGGTGAAAGTCTTTCAATGTTGTTTCCTTGTACTTTACCGGAAGTATTGGCGTATGCTTATACTCCCGCTAAAGTGGGGGCTAAATGTAGCGTCCTAAAATTGTGACACTTGCAATTTTGACCACATTTGGGTCTTCACGATGGCGACGCAACACTAAACCTGAATGGAGACCCCGAAACTTGTCCACAGCATCAAAAACTGCATTTTTCCAGCACCCTGGCCTGATCCTCCTTGCACCTTGTTGTCCCAGGTGGTGGGACCAGAGCGCCTAGCGCCCTGGTCCTTTAGGACTAGGGCGCCCAGCGCCTTGGTCCCCCAGGACCATGGCGCCCAGCGCCCTGGTCCCTGGCCCTATTTTGGGGCCGGTCTCCTATGGGACTTCGGGCCTTTTTGTTTGCAAATTGGAAAATTATCTTTCTTGGTCGGCCTAAGGTCGAGAAAATCAGTCTTTTAACCCTAATTGGCAAGTATAAAAACTACATTTCCTCTCCCATTTGAAAAGGAGGGACATATGTGTACAAGACGTGGAAACGATATTCAAACATTCAAGCATTCAAGCATTCAAGCATTCAAACATTCCTTCAAGCAATTGATCATTCTAAGTCTCCATTCAAGGCTAAGTGTTGCATTCAAGACAAGGATTCAACCATTGAAGAGGAGATCACATACTACAACATATGACATACAACAAACAACAACATCTATACCTTCGCATATAAGGATACAAACATCCTTACAACAAGGTATTAGTACTTGTTTTACATTACATTTACAACATTTCTCATTTCTTGGTTAATTCCAAAACCGAGGTTTGACCTAAGGGCAAACCCCTAATCCCTAACCCCCCAATTGTCTTCGCTTTTATGTGTGTAGGTTTCAAGTACGCGGCTGAAATTGAAGATCTGGAATCCTTGTGCAGAGACGAACAGATCCCCCTTCGTTTCGCAGATTTTTTGGAGGACCGTGTGCACGTCGGGCGCCATCGTCCCGTCAACTTTTGCTCAAATTTGCAGGACAACGCCATATCAACATTTTACTGCTAATTCCAGGTCTGCAGCTTCATATCATATCCCTATCTCTGTTTATAAGCAAATCTTTCCTACTTTACATGCATTCCTAGTTCAATCTTTCTATCTACATTCTTTACAAAAGAGGGTATCCTTGATGTCTTAACCCTTGAAACTCATTTAGAATCCAATCTTGCATTGCGTGGGATTGGATCTTGTGGGTTTCAACCCCTCTTTTGAATGTAAAGTCTCCCCTAAGTGAAAACCATCAACCCTAGTGACTCTCCCTTCTCTCTCCTTGGGGTTGGGGAGGGGAGAACAACTAGGATTCGATTTTTCCACTTTACAAGTAGTTCTAGAGACTCATAGGAAATAACAACAACTGTAATGTTGTTTTGCAGAGAAAAAAAGTAATAGAGCAGTTGCACGTTCCCTTTTTCAAGTGGGTCATTCTGAATTTGAATTTGTTGGTTATCATCTAATAAACGATAGCTTATGATATTAATGCAAATATATCTTCCTAATCTTTACTCTCCTACGTGCAATTTTATCTTCTTTTAAACAAATGGGATCAAGGGTTTCGTTTGTTTTTTGCATTGTTATGATGTATGTATTCTTCCATTCAATGCTTTAGTCCAAGGGATTAATTAAAATGCTTGAATGAGATTACAGAGAAAATGAGGCTCACCATAGGATTTAATAAGTAGTTTAGGTGAAGGATTGTAAGTAGAACAATATTGTAAGACAGTATTGTTTTAGGCTAGACTAGCTATTAGATGAAATTTTATGAGATTTTCCGTAACACTTTTCATAGACTCTATAACCCAAATGAATAAGGCACTGGTATTCACTAGCAAATTTCATTAGGTTTTCAGCTTCCGGTTTATCTTCTTTATGATTTCTTAGAATGAGCCTTATAAATCTCAGAATATCATTTGCTAAGATTTATGTATTTTTTGAAAGTTGTTTCACCCTCTCTCATACTCCATCTTAAGGTTGAGTATCACTGAAGCATTTTCCATCCTTGAGCATTCTCCCTTTCTATCGAGTCTTATTATGAGATAATCTTCTTTGTTTTAGTAAGTTTCCTAAGTATCATTGTAGAGAGCGGGATATCTTACTGAAGGGATCACCCTCCCTGGTTCTGCAGAGCCTAAAGTGTAGAAGGACTTTATGTCCTTAATATTGTTGGTCCAAGCCTGACAGATATTGATAGTTGGAGGTGGCTCTCCATAGATATTTGGAGGAAATAAGCTTGGTCTCTACACTATAGCAGTGTAAACCCATTGTCCATTTTGGGAATGAACAGGAACAATGTCAGAAATTAAGTCAGGAAACCATAGTTATGAAAAATGAAATGCAAGTTATAACTATGAGAATGTCTAAGGAGATTGAGGGCAAAAAGTAAAAGGAATAAAATCTTGTTGTATCCCTGAAGAACAAATTTGAAGAATATGGTAGGTTGGTTCATGAAAATGATTTGTTGAGAACTGATTTAGTACAATCCCAGAGTAATGAACAAGAAATTGAGAGACAAATGATAATTCTAAGAGAAGATATAACTACTACAAGTGAGTATAAAGAAAAAATCAAGATTAGCTCAGTACAACTAGATGAGTTATTGAAGAGAAAAAGACGGATTGGAGATTCTAGTGGACTTGGATTTGAGCAAGGATAGAGTTCTGGTACTGCTAATGAAGATCAAAACTACAAGGCACTAGTAAGGCAGTTTAATGTTTATAAATTTAATGGTAGATGTTTTGTTTGCAATAGATTTGGTCACATGGCTACACAATGTAGAAATAGAGCAAATCAGAACCCTAATTCTGCTCCAAGTAAATGTTCTAAATGCAATAAGTATGGTCATAAGACAAAATATTGTAGAATGAATGTTAAATGCTATGCATGTGGAAAGTTTGAACATATGGCTAATCAGTGCAAGTCAAGCAATTTCACCGGTTTTAGCAAAGTAATTAAAAGGAACAATGATACATGTTATGCATGTAATGAGGGTGGACATATTGCTAAATTCTATAGAAGCAAAAATCCACCAGTTGGTAATGGAGGATCAAATGAGAAAAGGAAAGAGAAGGTTAGTGAAATCCGACAAGATCATACTCAAAGATGGGCTAGGAAGACTGAAGAACAATCATTAGATGGAAATGCACCAGTTAGTTATCCAGCAGAAGAGGTTGCTCCTGCACTAGCAGGTAGCTCATCCGATAACTGAGGCAGATGCCTTAGGGGTAGGCAAAATTCATGAAGATGTTGCATATGCCCTGGGAAGATGTTCTAGAAGATGTTCCAGACATTGAAGATGATTATTCAGCATGGATATGTTATGTTCAAGATCTGATATCTTTCATCAGTAGTCATTTATCTTAATGCAAGATTAGGGTTTTTCCTAGAGGTTAAAAGGTCGAATTCACTTCATTATTGATCACCTTGCATTCAGAGTGATTTTAGAGCAACTAAGAGTGATCAAAGGCATTTTAGAGCAATCAGATTTCTTCTTGAGCAATTTCACTGACATTCTAGACATTCTGGAATTTGAAGATGAGATAATTAGGTATGTTTTGAGTAGAGTACATGGGGAATTTATATGATTAGACATACCTTACAAGATCACCAAGGAAGTCATCTGAGCAATCACTAGTTTACCATTGGTTGGGCAACATCTAGATAAGAAGGTTTTGAATGATTTCATGAACAAAATCACTTGTGTGGCATCTAATAGAAGATCTATGAGAGTGAGCACTATTACCAACACAGACATCACATTTAGTAGTATGATCATCGGGTATAAGGTAACTTAGTCAAACCGACTAAATTTTTTTTCCAATTCATGCATTTTAGCTGCATACAAAATGATGAGAGGATGTGAAATTGGATCTATGCGGTTGGATATTAGATGATTTGTTAATAAACCTAGGGAAGATTAAGGGAGAAAAGAAGGGAACCTTCCAGTATGGCAACTTGATAGTCTGCTTGATGTTATTTTTCATGAATGATACACCCAGTTTTGGTAAAAGGCAATGGGCATTTGACATCCCAGTAGGGAGACAATTGAAACAATCAATTGCTACTTTAGGCAGTGAGAGAGATGTTAAAGTACGGGGTTATTATAGGGGATTCCAGAAGTCTATGAAATCTAGGGAAAGGGTTCCTAAGCATATTGTTGAAAAATACTCAACTGACATATGCTTCTTGGTGAAGAAAGATGAAACATTTATGGAAGCGGTTAAGCCCCAAATGATTTGGATTGAGGAAATGGGCTATGAAGTGGATGCACAAATTCTTGATGCCTATGCTAAAATGTCGATTGATGAACCTATTGATGAGGTAGAGAAGCCTTGCGGTACTGCACAACAAAAAACACATGAGGGTGAAAAAGAGTTCAACCAGAAGAAGAGAGAGAAGCAATAAGGAAAGGCTAGAAAATTTGTGGAGAAGGTCTCATAGGACATTAAGACATTAATTGATGTTGTCCTAGAGAAAGGCAAGAAGAGGAAGAATCTAGAAGTATACATTGAGCCTATTATAGCAGAGTCTAAATTTGAGGGTGACACACCATTGGCATTCAAGAAGGTTGTGAGAAAGAAAATAGAGGAAACAAAGGTTGAAGGTAAAAAGCAACTGGTTAGGAAGGTTACATTCAAAATATTGGCACAATAGCTGTTGGGATTCCCAAAGATACTGAGAGGGGGGACGAATCAGTATCTGACCGGTTAGTGAATTTTCTGAACTTATTATATGAAAAGCATTCCAAAATTGTGTACCGGTAAACAAAAATTAATGCAGTAAGTAAGAACAACAACCACAACATGAAAGACACACCATAACACAATATTTTTAATGAGGAAACCCAGTGTGGGAAAAACCTCAGTGGGATTTGTGACCCATAATATTCGCTTACTGGCCAATAAGAGAATATTACTGTTACAATAGGGGCATGCACATGCAATTAGGCCAAGTGCCTAGAGCTCACTGCTTAGTTACAAAAGAAGTCTCACTGACTTACAAAAATGGATTATACAAATCCAATGTCATGTACTACTTCAGATCAGCATCTTCTATGTCAGGTTCAGTACTGGTTTAAGCTCTGCAATAATCATAAACCCTTATCCAAAATCTTCCTTACAATTCACACATTAGGTCTGCAATAATCTAACCATATCCATTTTTCTAAATGATCTACAAGATCTCATACTTATATGAGTCTTACTACAATCTGCCATGTTGGCTTACAAACATATTTTACAATTAAATAAAAAATACAATTAAACAAAATTCATGTCGTCCATGGTGCTGGTAATCAATTTTTTTGGTATTGGTGAACTGTATGTCGGTGTAGAGTCTGTCGGTACCGGTGCCTACCAGTAACATATGATTGTAAGGTTGCCATCAATGATAAAACCTTAAATCACCTACAATTTCTCATTAGAGTGTGCACTTGCCAACAATAGAAAGCACCAAAGGCAACACCTTTAGCTATATCCAGTACTACAAAGAGGAAGAAAAATAATGACACTGATACAACTATTCAATCTGGTAAGGTTCCACCTAAAACTTGTGCAAAATTAGTAGATGAAATCACTAAGGATGGCATGCTAAAGAATGTACAGTTTTACTATGATCACTTAGAGGATGATAAACAAAGAGAGGTAGAGGAAGTCGTCTTATTATACTTGGATATTTATAAGAAAGCCTTAATAGAAATAGAAATTCAAATACTGGCTGAATTATATAATATGTTAGATGCTAGAATACTGTCAGCTATGCAAGAAGACAAGCATATTAAAAATCAAGAATTATTAGTTGTTTGTGTTACTATAGCTTCAGAGGAAATGGAAAGGACACTAGAGGTGAAAGATAGAAAAGTCTTTAATAGAAAACATAGAATAACTAGTCTGATGTTAGGAAGGGTAAATGAAATAATAAAAGAGACTCAAAAAGAATGGGTTAAGTTATTTGGAGAGAACGAAGGATTCTTTACTTCACCGAAATCAAAGACAGACACTGTAGACACCCAAGTTCAAGGAAAAGGAAAGGGGATTATGGGTACTTCACCCTCAATTTTGAAGAACATTAAGATAGTGGAAATCAAGCCCCTAGTTGATATTAATGTACAAACAAACATTGAGATACTGGTTAACACAGAGAGTGAACAAGTTAATGTTGTACAGGATATTAATATTAAGGATAAAATTCCTCTAGATATAAATGTATAGGTTGAGGTTACAATTCCTACAGAGGAACTGATAGTTACATAGACTGCACCAAGTGGTGAAGCCACTGGTGCAAGTGAGGAAGTTATAAAGGATAAATCATCATAGGAGAAGAAAGGGAAAACTAGAAAAGAATAGGTAGTTGGTCCATCATTGTTGTCAATTGACACCTCATAGGTTGAAAAGAAAAACATAACAGAGATGATTCCTACTAAACTCATGATGATGGCACCACAAAAACTAATGAAGGAGGGATCTATAGACAAAGGGATTATTGATCAATCAATCACTTTTTTACATAGACTTGTCCCAAAGTGCAAGATTGATAATGGAGCGAGCCCATCTAGAAAGCTTAAGACAATCACTAAGCATATTTCAAAGGATTTTCAATCCTTACAACAAATTTCAAACCAACAAGGACTAGAGAGGTTCACTCAAGCTAAGAGAGATGCATTTGATCAGGTAATTGAATCAGAGAAGAAGAAAATTGATGATAAGTTGAAACTAATAGAAAATTATTTGAAGTAATGTACAAATATTTATAGGGTATGATGTAACACTGATATACTTACAACTAATGTGGATAAGAAGTACTTTAAAAGAACTTCAAGAGAAAATTGCAAATATAGCTTACTCTTTTGATGGATTAACTCCATTGACTACATCCATTGATGGTTAAATTTTGATTTTGGAAAACCAATTTTTTGTTCTTGAGAAGGAAAGAGACAAAGTTATAAGAAGGGCCGGAAGTCTAAGAGGCTTGGTGAGTCCTCGGTTGGATTCACTCGGTGTAAATAAGAAAGAATGTATGGATATGGTGGGAAAGCCCATACCGATAGAGGTAAATGAGAAAGAATCATTTGCACATTTACTAAGTGGACTTGTATCTATTTACAACACATTCAAAATAGGTTGGGATACCTATCTTGAGCTACTAGAGAAGGTTTATCTGGAAATTTTGAAATTTGTTAAGCTCTGGTAAGATGTTTTTGGGATATTCATTGTACAGTTTTTTTTATCTTTGATATTTTATTTAGAATTTTTGATGGCATTGATGTCAAAGGGGGAGTGGTATAGATGTGAAAAATAGAAGGAGTTGTACACATTAGGGGGATTTATGGAGTTATGGAGATATGAAAATATGCAGTATTTTGCATTAATGAATATTCAGCTCGGGGGGAGCAGGCAGGATGAAACCAGTAGATGAAACCTTGAGCATTTTTCACATGAGTGTTGTCATCAATGCCAAAGGGGGAGATTGTTGGTAGTTGACACTTAATTGGTTGGTTTCAATATGTTGTCATTGATGGCAACATGGTATCTTATTTCGGCTTCGTGTTTTGGTTCAATTGTGTACTGACACCGACACCGACACCGGTAGGACAGAAGGATTTCTTTGGTTACCGGCAATGCAGGCCGACATGGTTTAGTAAAAGGTTAGCAATATTGGAGGCCAACATCTCTTGGATCCGGAATTGGCAATTGGTTTTAATATTTATGCATTTATGTTATTTGGCCAACATATAATTTGATATTGTATATATCTTTGTAAGCCGACATAAGGCATGAAAATTGTATAAGGTATATAGGTTAGTTGGATTAGATCATTTTGATATATTCATGAAATAGGAGATTATGGATATGCGAATGTAATATGATGAGAAATATATCAGATAAATTATGTATGTGAGGAAATTCATGTAAGGGTTATTCTGTTAAAGGGTTTAGGGTTTCAGACCACAATAGACAAAGCTTAAACCGGAAATGTATTCTACCATAGAAGATGTTATCTTAGTAGTTCAACACATCTCTAGATTGTAGTCTGGATTTTTATGTAGTCTGTCAGGCTCCTTTTGTGATTGAGCAGTGTGCTCTAGGCTGTAAGCCCTCCTGCAAGTGCAGGCCCCCTTATATTTTGTAATATCTCTTCATATGGCCAGTGAATTGATATTGTGGGTCACAAATCCAATTGTGGTTTTTCCTCTTTGAGGTTTTCCATGTATAATTATGTGTGTTATGGTTCCAATTTATGTGATTGGCTTATTGGTTGCTTTACTTATTTCAATTCTATATCTACTGGTATACCGGTTGGTGTATGCATGTTTTAATAAGGCTAAAATTAATAGTTCCGATATAACACTGATTCACCCTCCCCCCTCTCAGTGTTATTGGATTCCAACAAATATATGGTGCATTTTCTTATATCTAATCTCTCCTTATAGGTGGTGTAAACCTTCTCATTGTCCCTACACTTGTGGGGCATTGATCTCTCTCTTATCCTTTCTAAGGATCCACTTTTCCTTTGTTGAGTGGTGTTTATTTATGATTTGTTGTCATTCCTTTTGTAAAGTTGTTATTTTCTCAAGGATTATCTCTTATATAAGAGGTGAATGTCTATGGCTAAAACCTCTTTTTCACTTGGCAATGTACATCTATTATAAACCTACTCCTCATATTGGATCAAAATTGTGTCATCCTTCGTCAAGAATCTCTTTCACCTTGAAATAGGGAGAAGTTTTATATTCTTTTTTTTCTTCCCCTCTATTGGTAGAAGATGTTATGTTTATTCAAGAAACTCCTCTTGGAGGTAGATTTATTTTGATTAAGGAGCTATTCTCCTCCAAGGATCCTCCTTGCACTTGTTGCAAGATATCTCTTTTTTAAATCTTATCCTTGCTTGAAGAGTATTTCCTTTTTAGCCTGGATTTATGATATTGTTTTCTAAAGTATATCTCCTTGGTTTTTAAGGTCGGTATCCTTGTTTCTAGCTTCCTTAAGATATCAACATAGGGCTATGTTGACATCTTAAGGGGGGGCACCCATATTTCCCTCTTTCTACTATATTGTACTATATTTTTGGATGTCTTAAATGGGGTGTTTATATTTAAAAACAGAGAAAAAAAACTCTTATACAAGATGCTTCATGCCCAAAACTAGATACAACATTTGATATATGACTTAGATGGGGTATACATCACCGAAACTAGAGAAAAAAACTCTTACATAGGATGTCCTTGAAACCAATTGTGTATCTATCTTAAATGGCATTACACATTCTCAAAACAAACACAAACAAACTCTTATATGAGATGTTCCTAAAACAAGACATTCACCCCTTGGCATTTGAATTTGCATTATTTGTTTTAAGAAGTTTGAAGCATGATCAAAACCAAAGGAAAAAAAACCTCTTATATAGGGTGCTATACACTTGAAACCAGACATCACTTGCATACACATGTATGAGGATGAGTGGAAATAAAAATAAATAACTAGATTGTTCCTACTCTCCTCACCAACATGGATAACCTATAAAAACACATCTAGGGTATTTATCTATGTCCTTTCTCATCATTCTTCTCATGGATCACATAGAAAAACACATCTAGCATGTATTCATCCTCTCTTTCCTTCTTCTCATGAGCTCATAAATTTGTTGGTGGTGGTTCAAAGATGATGCATGCTTTTCTCCTTTATGTGATTCACTTGTGATCTTGAGATGACATTTTAAAGAATTATATTAGTGGTTGAGACATTTTGATTATCAAGGTCTCTTCAGCTAGTTTACTTGAGATATTTTTTTTAGTATTAACTCCTTGTGTTGTGTGTCCTTGCATGTGATTGTGTGAGTTAAGATCCTAAGATTGGAGGCTTGGTTCTTCAAAATTAGTTAAGTCTTATCTTCTTATGATTTCACTCCTATTTTATCCTCTCTCTCATTTTTCTACTTTACTGAGAGTATGATTGTAAGTT
Source organism: Cryptomeria japonica (assembly GCF_030272615.1). Taxonomy (NCBI): domain Eukaryota; kingdom Viridiplantae; phylum Streptophyta; class Pinopsida; order Cupressales; family Cupressaceae; genus Cryptomeria; species Cryptomeria japonica. Next base: position 492,415,193 of record NC_081410.1, on the reverse strand, counting down.
CATACTCCACTAAAGTGGAAGCTAAATGTAGCATCATTAATTGTACACCCTTTATTAGTGTGTCCAATTTCACATTCTCCTAGCACCTATTTTAGTATTTCCCTTTCTTCTATGTATTATAGGACCTTTATTGTAATTAATTAATATTTAATTCAATATTGTGGGTCTTATTCCACTTAGTTAAATCATCATAATCTTATTTGGGCCTTGAATTATAGGTGTTCCCTTTATCATTTCATCCCAATTTTTCCTTAATCCTAACCTAATTTCAACTCTCAAAACATATTTCTCATATCTACACATCTTGGGCTAAGCCACTAAGTTGGATTTAGCATTAGAATCAAGATAGCTTGCATCCCTAGAAATTTAGAAAAAAGTAGTCAGGACTAGAGTGCTCGTCACTTTGGTCTCATGCTTTTTTCCCTGAATTTCAAGAGGATGATTGGGTGGTCTTATCCTATTCAAATTTAGCTCTATGCAAAAATATATTAATTCTAGGTTAGCCTAAAGGTGTTTTTAATCATGAAATCCCTATATAAGGTATGGAATTCTCAACTCATTTCAATCTAATCCAATCTAAGAATTCTAATGCTCCAAAAATTTGACCTAAATCATTCAAGAATTGAAGTGTTCATCATCAAGCATTTTTGAAGATCTTCAAGGCTGAATTTTCTTCATTTAACCATTGTGGATCAAGTTACATCATTCATATGCAAGCATATGTGTGTGATTAGGGTTTTGTCATGTTCATGCCATTTCATACAACATATGTGATTACATTCAAGAAGAAAAGCATCATTATCAGTCATTGCAGATGTGAGGTATATCTTTCCATTGTTAATTTCCAATATTTATAATATTTCATTTGAGGTAAATTCTTAAACCAAGGTTTGACTTAGGCAAGCCCCTATTCCCAACCTATTTCCTTTCTCTAGTGTGTCTAGGAACAGGTACAAAGTTGTGATCTTCAAAATAAGCTTTATTTACAGTGACGAATCGATTTTCCATTGGAGTGTGAAAAGTGTAGAGGATGAGAGAAACCATCACACCAATCTTAACAAATCAAGAGCTCCTTTTGGGAATAGATCTGAATCCTCTTACAATTATCAGATCTAGGTTTGTGGCTTGATACGATGACAGTAGCTCACTGTTCATGTATTTTTACATCAATTTCACATCATTTACCCTAATTTTAGCATCTTCAATAAATCAGTTTAACTCAAGGGAAAGAAGAGGGCACATTCAAAACCCTTGGAATTAATCAAAATCTAGATCAATTAGGTTTAGATCTATCTAATTGCTAGTTTTCCCTGATGAATGGTCCTTAAGAAAAATTAGTGGTTTTACTACATCGAATGGTGGATACCTTAATTTTTACCATTATACCCCATACACATGAAAATCCTTGATTTTCCATTGTACAACTATTTGAAGTCCTATGATGAGAGCCTCATACTCTTTCATATTATTTGTACATAAAAAATTGATTCTGTCTGATTTAGGTATTGAATCCCCTTGAGGTGTCTGTTGACAATTTCACTATCAACCTTAGCAGATATTAGATCCAAGAGTACAGTGCGGATAACATCTTGTGTTATCGTACTCTACAGAGTTAGATGCTTCTTAATCTTTTTAGAAAAGTGCATAACATGAAGGATATGTAAAGTCATATAACCTGAGGGTTATTGATCTATGTCTTACAATAACACCAGCATCTCGTGCAAATAATATGGTGTTTTATTCACCATTCTATTATTGACATTGCATGTTGTTTGACAACCAGATATAGCATAGATGGCTAAGTGATTGGCAAGCTCATGTTCCATAATATGTGGGATGGTGGGAAGAGAAGGAAGTTAGTTCCTTTCTCCCCCCCGTACAACCATAGGACAAAACAAATGATGTTACAGGATAAGGTAGCGTGAGGTGCAAGCTTTTTTCCCATCATCGTGCAAGGTGAAGCGATGTGGCCTTTTTGGCCCAATGGAAACGATGGTGTTTTTTCAGTCTTGACGAAATGTATCGTCTCAATGATATATGAGCAACACATTAGCAGGTGTCAAGCCAAGTAGATATTGGTGGGTCTAGTTTACATGGTAGAGGCCTTTTTGGACTAACTTTCCAGGGCACCTAATGTGCTCTCCCCTCTTGTTGAAGTCCCTTCTCTTGGAGAAATGTCATTTACGGAAAAGTTTGGGAAATGTCTTGATGAATTGGCCTTTTCGATCAAAGCTGTCAAGAGTGATGATAGTGTTTTTTGTCTGGTCAAAAGGCCATGTCTTAGCTATAACCCAAGAAAGATCTATGGTCAAACAACAAGGTGAGATGTGGCTCAGGGGTGTCATGTCAGTCATTGACAACCATCTCATTATAATTTATAGGAAATCTAATGGTGGTGTTTTTAACTCTCTTTGACCCCGTGAGGAGATCTGTGGCCCCATCTCATACGTCCACCTTCACATGGTATGACATATCCGATGGTCAAGTTTTAAACTTCTTGGGGGTTGTTGAGGATTTGAATGCTTTGTAGGTGTTTAGGCGTATAACATGAAGGTTAACAACATCAGGGCCCAATTCTCAATCAAATTTTCATCCCAACTACAATTTCGGTCGTCATTACTTTGAGGTGACTTGCAGGACATTTTTTATTGCTACCCATGTCTTTCCAATGCAGATTGAAGACATTTGTGCTCATGCAGATGCTATCGAAGTGCTTTCATTATAGAGATATCTTCCTTGCAGGAAGATTTTTCTTTTTCCCATGCTGCAGATGACATTCTCAGAGCCATATTTACATGCAAATCAGATCGTCCTACATTAGATCTTCTTTCCCTCCACTCTAATATTGTGTAACTTGACCTCCCGATGAGGTTAGGGTTTTGTTGGTCCATTTTTTAAATTGCCCAAATTTAAACTTTAAAGTCTTTGTTCATAATTAGCCTTTTTCAAAATTTTAACTTCCAAACTTACGAAAATGGCCAACTTTTAGACTTCTGAATTTTCCAAACTTTCAGACTTTCGAAAATGGCAGACTTTCAGACTTCTGAATTTTCTAGACTTTCAGACTTTTGAATTTCCAAAACTTTTGAAAATGGCCAACTTTCAGACTTCTAAATTTTCCAGACTTTTGAACTTCTAAATTTTACAGACTTTAAGACTTTCAAAATTTCTAGACTTTCATACTTTCAAAATTTTCTAATTTCCCAACATTACTGATTCACAAGCCTAAAAATGCATCTAAAAAATTTGCGAATTTCTTAAATCTAAAGACAACCCACCTAATTTGGTCTCAAATGTCCCCAGTTTTAATTTTATGGAAATACAAGCTCATATGATATGTTATTTTAATATTTTCTCTATGGAGCGATATTGTTGGTAGGGCCAGTTTACAAAGGAAGTACCTCAAGTTTGCGAGATATTAAAAAATGGTTAATAAAATCATGTTTCATTTTAATTATCATGATTGATCACAAACGTTCATGGCCACAGGGTGCCTGGCTAACCCACAATGATTTTTACTCAAAAGTAGTTGCACTAGAATTTTTTTTTTTTTTTCAATTTTTCTATAGTTTATCTACAATAATTTTAAACATTTTGTCATGCCAAAAATTTAGGGCAAAAACAGAACAATTTTTTTTTTTAAAAAGATACTAATTTAATTAACAAGTACACTCTTGCGACAAGCGTTAAAGAAAATTTCATTATTAAATTTTGGCTAATTCTGAAACGAACTAAGCTTCGATAATTTGTTATATTTTAATTGCGGAAAACCTACTGATTTAGATTCTATCTCCAAGAGATATTTAGTTAATAGCTTTATTAAATTAATCAAACTAAAAGTATTAGGAGAGATATTTTAATTTATCCTCCATTATGACTATATAGTCTTAGCAAATTTAATTAATTTTCTCTTTATAATTTACCCCAAATCAATATTGTGTACATATAAAATGTACATATATACATATTGATTATGCATATATTTTGTATATTTATAATTTAATTTCTTATTTCAAAAAAAACTCAAAAAAAACATATATATATATTCCCATATATATATATATGGAAACATATATATTTATATATATATTTTACTTATATATTAATATTTTAATTCTAAATTTGAATACCAATATAATTACCAAATTATAAAACCATGTTTTTCCCCCAACCCTAATTAGGGTTCTAATTTCTTATATAAAACATTTTCTAAACCAAATAACATATTTATTTATTTTTAATTTCAAAATGCTAAACTGCCCTAGCCCCTTTCGGGCTAGGGTTTAACCCTTTTTTTTAACAGGTAAAGTTCCTTGCTGGGCCGAAAACCCTACGGGCGGCCATGAAAATTTCTTTGCAGGTTACGGGAGGAACAAGGCAGGTTTAGGCCGCGCGCGCGCCACTGTGTGAGCGCACAGTGGGCGTCGCGGCACCACTGTGTGCCCACACAGTGGCGGCCGTGGTCGTCCACTGTGTGCCCACACAGTGGGAGCCGCAAGCGGCTCCACTGTGTGTGCACACAGTGGGCGCCATGCGGTCGTCCACTGTGTGTACACACAGTGGAGTCCGCGGGGACCCAAAAACTTAAATTTTTTTTTTAATTTTTTTTCAAAAACTATAACATTTAAAATATATATATATATATATAAATATATATATATTTATATATATGTATATATATATATATATATATATATATATATATATTTATATATATGTATATATATATATGTGGTATTTACATAACTTAATAAGCATAGATAAAAAGACAAATCTAAATTCCAAATAAAATTTATATATATTTTTTTTTTTGAAAGAGAATTTTTACATGCAAAATTTTAAGCTAATATAATAAAGGGAAAGATAACATTAAGTTTAATCAAATATATATATATATATATATATATATATATATATATATATATATATATATAAAACAAGCTTTTAAATCAATGTTAACAAAAATACATTTTAAAGTATTTTACAAAGATACATTATAATTTTTCTGGAAATAAGAAATCCATTAATATATTTTTTTTTAAAATAAAATATTCACATAAAACAACTTTTTTTTTTCATTCAAAATACTTAAAAGCTTTCAGCGTAAATAAACTTCTAAATTGTCCGATTTAAAATACAGGTAAAATCTAAATGAAAATAGACCTTTTATTTCTTCCATAATACAAGAAGCTTGCATGCAACACATTTTTAACTTTTCTTTTTTCAAATAAACCAGAAGTAGAAATAACGAGCTTTTCTTTTTTTTTTTTTAAACATCTCTAAGATATTCTACCAATTTACATAATGTTTTCTCTGAATAGTCACAACAATAATACTTCAAGTCTACTTTCACAAATTACAACTTGCTTCTCTTTTCTATGAATGAGGCATATTTCTATAGTAACTTTAAACAAACAACTGCAACTGAACTCAAGTATCTTCCTAAACAATCTTCTGTATCTCTTTCATGGTTCCTATTCTCTTTCCTCTGAATTTCTTGCATAATAGAAAACACAAAAATGACCACGAAGTGCTCTCCTCCCAGCCTAGGCTAACTGGTAGCCACCCCCGAGCTCGGAGAACCAATTCCTAGACGGGTAACAAACAGGCAAACACAAAGAAACACAAAACATACAAATATTCCAGACACATTCCCAACCTGGCTTTCACAGCACCACACTCTGGTGGTGAACATTTTCAAAGGGTGGTAGTGGACCAAATACCCTGAGGAGAATCTGCAAGTATGTAATAACAAGAAGCCACCTCATGGCACAAATAAAATATCAAGAATCTCAACCCCATAATCCTTATGCCCCCCAAAGGCATTCTAGCCTTATAACCCTCCTTATGACCCCCATTGCACAAACAGGCCATGCAGCAAGGGTCACACAAAGATCCCTTGTGATCGCTCTCAAAAGAGAGTCTCTCACTCGAGGGCTGTCACTGCTACCACCCTCAAGATCCTCTTCTCCCCCAAGAGTAAGAGATCTTGAGAAAACTCCCAAAACACATTCATTCATAAAACAAGACACCAAAAGATTTTCAAACATCCATTTTCAAGAATACAGATTTTCTCATTCAACAACTTTCAGAAATAAACAAGAAAAAAAAGACATTAAAAGTAAATATTGAAAACCAACCTTAATCTGCCCAAAGGTTATGATGATATCTGAAGAAGAGCTGCCCAATCCACAATTCTTTTTTTTTCCTTAATCAATTTCTTTATCCCATAACATTATTTTTCTTCCAAATTTTCTTCTGTCTCCAAAAATGGAGAGTGGGTGATTAACCAGCTATTCCCAAAAATCTTCCTTAAGAAGCTCACTCTCTGAGTTCTCACAGGATTCTAAAAAAAACCAAAAAGAAGGAAGAAAGCAAAAATGCAAAAAGACTTTCCTTCCCAAAAGGAAAATATCTTGATTTGATTTCACTTCAATTTTCAATTTTCGCTCAACTCAAAAAAAACCAATTTTTAAAGCGTTAAAAAGATCATTAGAAAGTAGAAACTTGCCTAAAATTACCCCTAACCCCTAGGTATACCTTATGGGCTTCAGGAAACCCTAATAAACTACCCCTAGGTGTTCATTTAACCCATTTTAAACCCCCCTGAAGTTTATTTTCGGGTCAAACATAAGTTGACCACTCCAAATATTATATTCTCAAAATATCTTTTTGACAACACATTATTTTATTTAATAATTAATTATAATTAACACTCTCCCAGCAAGAGACAAAATAAAATATTTAAATTTAAATCCACAAATGTGCCAAGTGACACTAATAAAATACTTTTACAACAATGAACATGAAATTGTCTCTTGAGGTTTTTTACACAATAAATTTAAATAACACATAACACTCATGCAGCATATACTGATACGAATAAAATACAACACAAACGGGGTGTTGTCTCTCCAAATAGACAAACCCTGGCTTACGAACATACATAAGTCTAGGTTTGATTCTCCGTAATTTTCCATGGTCACATGGTAAATTTCCTGCGCATCTCAATTTACACATTAGTACTTCCAAATATCCAAATATAATATAATTCAATAATATAACAATGCACATCATCACTTGCATACAATTTCCATCCGCACAGATTGAATACATCTTTTATCAAGCAAATTTCACATAAGCAATTTCATCCCAATTCACATAAACTAAATATACATCATAGTTCTATATTCAGAGTAAAGTCCTGCAAATTCAATAACGACATCTATCATTGCAATTATCATCCTATCTAATAATCATGTAGTGTTCTATCCCATAAAGCATGTAAGTAAATCATCAAATCATAGCAATGTTATCCAATATCCTGAAATCATATAAGTTCTAAGTCTCAAAATGCATCAAAATAAAGTATCCATAATAGTCTAAAATATAAAATCCACTCAATGTCAAACTGAGTCGAGGTGAGGCCTCACATCCTCCCCCTCTAGGCATGAACTTCCTCCTGGAGTTCATCAAAGAGGTGAGGGTACTATGATCTCATACATGCTGCATCCTCCCATGAAGCCGTAACCTCATCATAACAATCCCACTGGACCCTAACCTGGTCCAGCTCTCGACCTCGAAGGGCCAATGTCTGGCGTGCCAAAATGAGAATGGGCACCAAAGCTAGCTGCCCGTCCGACTCCACCTCCAAGGCATCCCAATCTAAAAGGTGAGACTCATCATAGATATATTTTCTCAAAACTGAAACATGAAACACATCGTGGATGCGTGACAGGCTAGGTGGCAAAGCTAAATGGTAGGCAACTGGGCCTATCCTCTCCAGAATCTCAAAAGGTCCTACAAAGCGAGGTGCGAGCTTAGAACCCTTTCCGTAACGGATCGGACTCTTATGCGGTCGCACTCTCAAGAAAACTCTGTCTCCAACCAAGTAACTACGATCAATCCTCTTTGCATCGGCATACTTCTTCTGTCTATCCTGAGCCTCTCTGAGACGCTGCCTAATCAAATCCACCTGCTGTTCCATATCCCGAACTAACTCAGGACCAATAGCAACTCTATCCTCTATGTGATCCCAGCTCAAGGGCGTCCTGCAAGGCCTGCCGTATAATGCCTGGTAGGGTGGCATCCCCAAAGAAGTGTGATGCCCATTGTTATAGGCAAACTCCACTAAGGGAAGATACTCCTCCCACCGGGTCTGATGATCCATGACATACATACGAAGCATATCCTCTAACACCTGATTGACTCTCTCTGTCTGACCATCTGTCTTCGGGTGATAGGCTGTACTGAAATTGAGCTTAGTGCCCATAGCTGCCTGCAATGACTTCCAAAAGGTAGAAGTGAAAAGAGAATCCCTGTCAGAAATAATCTTGCGGGGTACGCCATGTAGTCTAACAATGTCTCGCAAGAACACCTGTGCTACTGCAGGAGCTATGAATGTAGTATGAACTGGTGAAAAGTGAACTACCTTGGTCAGCTTGTCAACTATCACCAAGATAGCATCATGGCGACGAGAAGACATAGGGAGACCAATGATGAAATCCATGGATATGGTATCCCACTTCCACTCTGGTATAGCATGAGACTGAAGCAACCCACCTGGATGGCGGTGCTCCGCCTTTACCCTCTAACACTCGAGACACCGAGCTACTATCTCAGCAATGAGCTGCCGCATTCCCGGCCAATGATACAACTGCCTCAAGTCTGCATGCAACTTCTTAACCCCGGGATGTGCTGCATAAGGAGCTCTATGAGCTTCCGAGACAATGAACTCTCGCAACCCTCTGGAGGAAGGTACATAAATGCGCCCTCTGTGGCGTAATAGTCCATCGGACTCCAAAGAATAATCCACATATTTCCCTTCTAGAGTGACCTGAGAACGTAACACCTGACAAACCTCTGCATACCGTCCATCCTCTGACAAGTGCCGAAGTATACGGTCCCTCAAGTCTGTGCCCATGGATATGGTGTAAACCTCATGACGTCTCCTACTCAAGGCATCTGCAACTACATTTTCCTTTCCCTTGATGTAGTGAATGTCAAAATCATATTCGCACAAAAAACTCCATCCATCTCCTCTGACGTGCATTAAGGTTCGGCTGAGTGAAGATGTACTGAAGACTCTGATGATCTGAATGCAACTCAAAGTGATGTCCTAGAAGGAAGTGTCTCCACCTCACAAGTGCATGCACTACTGCTGTGAGCTCAAGGTCGTGAGTGGGATAATTAAGTTCATGAGTCTTAAGTTTCCTAGACTCGAAAGCTATGGCCCTACCACCTTGCATAAGAACTGCCCCTAAACCCTCTAAGGAAGCATCGGTACAAACCATGAAATCAGCTGAAGGATTCTGGTACAACAAGGATAGGAGCGCTAGTAAGTGCCTTCTTGAGTTCCTGAAAGGCCTTCTCGCACTTCTCTGTCCACTCAAATTTCTTCCCTTTACGCTGAAGAGAGGTAATAGGGTGTGCGACTCTGGAGAAACCTTCGACAAAACGTCGGTAATATCCTGCTAAACCCATGAAACTCCTGACCTCTGTCACACTGGTAGGCATTGGCCAATCCATAATAGCCCTAATCTTTGATGGGTCAACTAATATCCCATCACCAGAAATAACGTGTCCAAGGTACTTGACCTCAGATCAAAAGAAAGCACACTTCGATAGGCTGCCAAACAACTGGTTATCTCGCAAACACTGCAATACCTGTTTCAGGTGCTCCTCATGCTCCTTCTCATTCCGAGAATATATCAATATATCATCGAGGAACACAATAACAAAATGGTCCAGAAAGGTACGGAACACCCCATTCATGAGACTCATAAAAACTGCTGGGGCATTCGTAAGTCCAAAGGGGACTACGGTAAACTCATAGTGACCATATCTAGTGCGAAATGCGGTCTTGTGGATATCACTTTCCACTATTCTCAACTGATGGTATCCTGACTTCAGATCTATTTTGGAAAAGACTTTGGCACCCTGAAGCTGGTCAAATAAATCATCAATTCTGGGCAAAGGATATCGGTTCTTGATGGTTACTTTATTTAGCTGTCGATAATCCATACACAAACGGAGAGATCCATCATTCTTCTTAACGAAGATAACTGGTGCACCCCACGGGGATATGCTAGGACGGATATGACCCTTCTCAAGAAGTTCCTCAAGCTGAATTTTAAGTTCATTAAGCTCATTTGTGGTCATTCTATAAGGTGCTCTGGAAACTGGCTCGGCTCCTGGTACTAGGTCTATATGAAAATCAATCTCTCTGCGGGGAGGCATTCCCGGTAACTCTGAAGGAAATACATCTGAATATCCCTGAAGGATAGGATGGTCATCGAGCGATGTTTCTTTTTCCTCCTCTTCTCCTCTGTCACTGATAGTGATAGCAAAAAGCTGACATCCCTTCCGCATGCTCCGCTTGAGCTGCATTGCGGAGATCATACGAAGAGACACGAGCCTCTGAATCCCGGTGATAACTATGGGCGAACCATGATCATCCTCACACTCGATCTTTTTCAGGCGGCAATCCATCTTGGCTCTGTGGGCATAAAGCCAATCCATGCCAAGTACGATCCCATAAGATCCAAGTGGAGTCACTCTAAGGTCTACTACAGTGGTGGTCTTGCCAATCTGCAACTGACATGCCCTAACCTCTAATTCCACTGACACTCTAGCCCCTGAAGCTAATTCCACTTCCCAACTGACATCCTGCCTAGTTGCCACTAGCCCGCAACGCTCCACAACCAACGGAGATACAAAGGAGTCAGTAGCTCCTGAATCAAACAAAATAGATACATTGTTACCTCTGATTATACCTGAAGATTCGATAACCGTGGCCTGATGATCGGCCTGGCGGTTGTCAACCGCTGTGAAAACTTTATGGGACCTGCCCATATCACCGACTGTCGGCTCTGAAGCTGCCATCCGCTGACTCCCTGCTACCTGACCCTGAGGGAAATCCCTCACCAAGTGCCCCATGGCTCCACAAGTAAAGCAAGCACCCCGTGCCTGGAACTGGGCACCCTGAGGCCTAGAAAAACCCTAACCTCCTGTCCTACTGGATCCGCTGTACCCACTCCTGGAGGACTGCTGAGTCCCCCCCGGTTGTGTGTATTGTCCCTGTGCCCTCTGATCACGTTTCTGTCCCTGAGTCTGCCACTGCTTGGGCTTGGAGCCCTACTGATACTGTGGAGGCTTCTGTTTCTGGTTTTGTGGTGTCTGTTGTGGAGGAGGGGGTTTGGAGAACCCCTGAGAATTTCGGTTGTTCCCTTTCCAATGTGGTTTCTGGAATCCATAAGTCTGAGGTGCGGGATTTCGGTTCTGATACCGATCCTTATTGTCCTGTGGTCTAACCTGAATTTCCTCGGCAATCAGTGCCTTCTCTACAGCAACCCGAAGGCTCTCTGGAGCGGACATCCTAACAGGCCCGGCTATTCCGGCGTTCAATCCCCTGATGAAGCGGTTTACAAGAAGTTTATCATCCTTAAGATAATCTACATATGGCAACAACTCAAAGAATTTACTCTCATACTGGGTTACTAACAAGCTTTTTTGTTGGAGATCATGAAATTCGTCTATACGACGCTGCCTGAAGTGCTCTGATAGGTACCTCTCATGGAACCTCTCGGTGAATATCTCCCAAGTGAGTGTATCAGGTACTAATCCGCATTTGTACTCTTCCTGTCTCCACCAGGTGGAGGCTGTCCCTCTCAAAAGATGAACTGCAACACGTGCTTTCAAGTTGCTCTCATAAGAACGCAACGCAAAGCACCTCTCAAGACTCAGAAGCCATGCCTCGGCCTCTACTCCATCTGTAGAACCTCCGAAGGATGGTGGTTGGAGGCGCATGACCTCTCTGATGAGATCCCCTGGATCTCGACGACCTCTCTCAAAATAAACTGGTTCCACCGCAGGAGGTGGTCCTGGCATATGCACTGACTCTGGCTCATTACCACCCTGGCTCTCTACAGGAATCGGAGCCGGGCTCCTACTTCGTTCTCTATCAACAGATCTATGACTCCCAGAGTCATGACTCCTTACCGGAGGGTTCTCTGCTGGAATCCTTTCCTGAACAATGCCAATAAGATTCTGAATGGCTGCTAAAAGGTCATGGTTAGGTTCATTTGGCTGTTCGGGAGGTGCTCCTGGGTTCTCCTCTGGAACCGATGCCTCCCTCTCTTCCTCATCGCGAGCTAGGCGCTCACGTCTAGGACCCCGTCCGCGCTTGCGAGCTTGTCGCGTCAACGGAGGCATCCTAAGAGGAAATAAGACAAAACAATTAATTTATTTCTTTTAGAATTAAATTTATTTAAATTCAGAATTCCATTAACAAAATAATTTAAAATATTCTAAGGCGAAACGTAAGTGAGTAAGGCTCCTAGTGTGGAAACCTTGCTCTGATACCAAAATGTCATGCCCAAAATTTAGGGCAAAAACAGAACAATTTTTTTTTTTAAAAAGATACTAATTTAATTAACAAGTACACTCTTGCGACAAGCGTTAAAGAAAATTTCATTATTAAATTTTGGCTAATTCCGAAACGAACTAAGCTTCGATAATTTGTTATATTTTAATTGCGGAAAACCTACTGATTTAGATTCTATCTCCAAGAGATATTTAGTTAATAGCTTTATTAAATTAATCAAACTAAAAGTATTAGGAGAGATATTTTAATTTATCCTCCATTATGACTATATAGTCTTAGCAAATTTAATTAATTTTCTCTTTATAATTTACCCCAAATCAATATTGTGTACATATAAAATGTACATATATACATATTGATTATGCATATATTTTGTATATTTATAATTTAATTTCTTATTTCAAAAAAAACTCAAAAAAAACATATATATATATTCCCATATATATATATATGGAAACATATATATTTATATATATATTTTACTTATATATTAATATTTTAATTCTAAATTTGAATACCAATATAATTACCAAATTATAAAACCATGTTTTTCCCCCAACCCTAATTAGGGTTCTAATTTCTTATATAAAACATTTTCTAAACCAAATAACATATTTATTTATTTTTAATTTCAAAATGCTAAACTGCCCTAGCCCCTTTCGGGCTAGGGTTTAACCCTTTTTTTTAACAGGTAAAGTTCCTTGCTGGGCCGAAAACCCTACGGGCGGCCATGAAAATTTCTTTGCAGGTTACGGGAGGAACAAGGCAGGTTTAGGCCGCGCGCGCGCCACTGTGTGAGCGCACAGTGGGCGCCGCGGCACCACTGTGTGCCCACACAGTGGGCGCCGCTGGCGGCACCACTGTGTGGCCACACAGTGGCGGCCGTGGCCGTCCACTGTGTGCCCACACAGTAGGAGCCGCAAGCGGCTCCACTGTGTGTGCACATAGTGGGCGCCGCGCGGTCGTCCACTATGCGTACACACAGTGGAGTCCGCGGGGACCCAAAAACTTAAATTTTTTTTTTAATTTTTTTTTAAAAACTATAACATTTAAAATATATATATATATATATATAAATATATATATTTATATATATGTATATATATATATGTGGTATTTACATAGCTTAATAAGCATAGATAAAAAGATAAATCTAAATTCCAAATAAAATTTATATATATATTTTTTTTTGAAAGAGAATTTTTACATGCAAAATTTTAAGCTAATATAATAAAGGGAAAGATAACATTAAGTTTAATCAAATATATATATATATATATATATATATATATAAAACAAGCTTTTAAATCAATGTTAACAAAAATACATTTTAAAGTATTTTACAAAGATACATTATAATTTTTCTGGAAATAAGAAATCCATTAATATATTTTTTTTTAAAATAAAATATTCACATAAAACAACTTTTTTTTTTCATTCAAAATACTTAAAAGCTTTCAGCGTAAATAAACTTCTAAATTGTCCGATTTAAAATACAGGTAAAATCTAAATGAAAACAGACCTTTTATTTCTTCCATAATACAAGAAGCTTGCATGCAACACATTTTTAACTTTTCTTTTTTCAAATAAACCAGAAGTAGAAATAACGAGCTTTTTTTTTTTTTTTTTTAAACATCTCTAAGATATTCTACCAATTTACATAATGTTTTCTCTGAATAGTCACAACAATAATACTTCAAGTCTACTTTCACAAATTACAACTTGCTTCTCTTTTCTATGAATGAGACATATTTCTATAGTAACTTTAAACAAACAACTGCAACTGAACTCAAGTATCTTCCTAAACAATCTTCTGTATCTCTTTCATGGTTCCTATTCTCTTTCCTCTGAATTTCCTGCATAATAGAAAACACAAAAATGACCACGGAGTGCTCTCCTCCCAGCCTAGGCTAACTGGTAGCCACCCCCGAGCTCGGAGAACCAATTCCTAGACGGGTAACAAACAGGCAAACACAAAGAAACACAAAACATACAAATATTCCAGACACATTCCCAACCTGGCTTTCACAGCACCACACTCTGGTGGTGAACATTTTCAAAGGGTGGTAGTGGACCAAATACCCTGAGGAGAATCTGCAAGTATGTAATAACAAGAAGCCACCTCATGGCACAAATAAAATATCAAGAATCTCAACCCCTTAATCCTTATGCCCCCCAAAGGCATTCTAGCCTTATAACCCTCCTTATGACCCCCATTGCACAAACAGGCCATGCAGCAAGGGTCACACAAAGATCCCTTGTGATCGCTCTCAAAAGAGAGTCTCTCACTCGAGGGCTGTCACTGCTACCACCCTCAAGATCCTCTTCTCCCCCAAGAGTAAGAGATCTTGAGAAAACTCCCAAAACACATTCATTCATAAAACAAGACACCAAAAGATTTTCAAACATCCATTTTCAAGAATACAGATTTTCTCATTCAACAACTTTCAGAAATAAACAAGAAAAAAAAGACATTAAAAGTAAATATTGAAAACCAACCTTAATCTGCCCAAAGGTTATGATGATATCTGAAGAAGAGCTGCCCAATCCACAATTCTTTTTTTTTCCTTAATCAATTTCTTTATCCCATAACATTATTTTTCTTCCAAATTTTCTTCTGTCTCCAAAAATGGAGAGTGGGTGATTAACCAGCTATTCCCAAAAATCTTCCTTAAGAAGCTCACTCTCTGAGTTCTCACAGGATTCTAAAAAAAACCAAAAAGAAGGAAGAAAGCAAAAATACAAAAAGACTTTCCTTCCCAAAAGGAAAATATCTTGATTTGATTTCACTTCAATTTTCAATTTTCGCTCAACTCAAAAAAAACCAATTTTTAAAGCGTTAAAAAGATCATTAGAAAGTAGAAACTTGCCTAAAATTACCCCTAACCCCTAGGTATACCTTATGGGCTTCAGGAAACCCTAATAAACTACCCCTAGGTGTTCATTTAACCCATTTTAAACCCCCCCGAAGTTTATTTTCGGGTCAAATATAAGTTGACCACTCCAAATATTATATTCTCAAAATATCTTTTTGACAACACATTATTTTATTTAATAATTAATTATAATTAACACTCTCCTAGCAAGAGACAAAATAAAATATTTAAATTTAAATCCACAAATGTGCCAAGTGACACTAATAAAATACTTTTACAACAATGAACATGAAATTGTCTCTTGAGGTTTTTTACACAATAAATTTAAATAACACATAACACTCATGCAGCATATACTGATACGAATAAAATACAACACAAACGGGGTGTTGTCTCTCCAAATAGACAAACCCTAGCTTACGAACATACATAAGTCTAGGTTTGATTCTCCGTAATTTTCCATGGTCACATGGTAAATTTCCTGCGCATCTCAATTTACACATTAGTACTTCCAAATATCCAAATATAATATAATTCAATAATATAACAATGCACATCATCACTTGCATACAATTTCCATCCGCACAGATTGAATACATCTTTTATCAAGCAAATTTCACATAAGCAATTTCATCCCAATTCACATAAACTAAACATACATCATAGTTCTATATTCAGAGTAAAGTCCTGCAAATTCAATAACGACATCTATCATTGCAATTATCATCCTATCTAATAATCATGTAGTGTTCTATCCCATAAAGCATGTAAGTAAATCATCAAATCATAGCAATGTTATCCAATATCCTGAAATCATATAAGTTCTAAGTCTCAAAATGCATCAAAATAAAGTATCCATAATAGTCTAAAATATAAAATCCACTGAATGTCAAACTGAGTCGAGGTGAGGCCTCACACATTTTAAGATGTTTTAAATCTTTTTGAGAGCAACGATTTTAAGGTAATGTGAAAGGGTTATTTCACTCTTTTAAAAACAGACGCAGTTATAGAAACTGAAAAGGTTTATTGGAGAGTCTTTAAAAATGTAATAAGTAGGGGGAGAAAAGGGGAGGAAGGGAACATAGTTTTTCTGCATAGTTTTATTGTATAGGGGGTTGAGTCTTTGAACCCCCATTTTGACATTGAAGGAATAAAGAGGATGTTTCTAAGTGTTTGAATTTGTTAATGTTTTCTTTATATTGCAATGAACTATGCTTCTTTGTAATTACTTTTAGTGTCATTCTATCATATCAAATTGTGTATGTATTTAATTCTGAAGCTTTGAATTTACATTAAACAATCTGTTGAAAAGGGTTTTTGGCTCTTTCTTTCCCTGTATATCATCTGAGTGTGGGATAAGTAAACTTTGATTTGTTTTTTAACATTCAATTCATTCTAAAATTAATCCTTCACATCTACTTTCATGGTTATGGGTAGGTGTTAGTTTTCCTTTTCTGCTTTTTGGTTAAAAGCATACCTTGTGTTTTCATTCATTGTATATCATTCAAAGGTAGTTGTGCCTTATAGAATAAGCAGAGAGAACTTGCAAATACCATCGCAAGTGACTCAATTATTGGTTATATTGTCATTAACACGGGGAAAAGAGTAGAAAATTGAAGTGCAAATCTGTTAACCAACAAATTTTTGGCGACTCTACTAGGGAAACATAAGGTCAGTGCTTTGTTCTCCCATAAATTTGAAGGTACCTCCCTTAGGGTGGAGGTTGTTGACTCTATATTTTATTTATAAATATCTTGGTGGAAGAACTCTAGTGTATGTTATGGCTTTGGTTGCAGCCCATCCATGGGGAGCTCAAATTGGACCCTTGGCTTTGCCTCAATGCTCAACTTTGACTGAAAGATTAAGAAATTTTTTTCCAAATATTGTCGAAGATAAAACAAATGATCCTGATGACCATATCAAATCATTTATGGTTTCTTGTGGGATATTTGGAGTGCAAGAAGAAGATGTTTTTGTGTGGTTGTTTGTTGAAAGCCTTATTGGAGATGATGTGGTATGGTTTCAAAACTTGAAATATGAATGTATTACTAGCTGGGATGATTTGAAGGTAAATTTTCTTGAAATATTTAAACCTGTGGTTGATGCATATGAACTATTGCTTAAATTTTTCCAAATACAAAAGAGAGAGGATGAACCTATGAGGAATTGTGTTGAGAGATTGAGTCAGAATTTTGAAAATATTCCTCAAGAGTATCAACCAACTAAAAAATAATCAGTTATATTTATTTGTTGTTGCATTACATCTTAAAATTAAATTCTTGTTGAAACATATGAAGGTTCAAAATCTAAGAGATGCATAAAAAAAAGCTATCAAAATAGAGAATGATATGATCATAACTGGAATGAAATACATAAGTAAAAGTGTTGTTAAAATTCCAAAATCTAAAGTACTCTTTCAAAGTCAAAACTTTGATTCAAAAAAGAGATCTTTGCAAAGGAGCCTTGTTGAAAAAAGAGCAAAGACAATGTCACTATATCCAATTGTCAAGATCTAATGGTATTTAATGAAAAATATTTTCAGGCGTCTCCTGTAACTAAAGTTGGCACTTTTGATGCTCCAAGAGTTTATTATTTTTATATTGATGAAAGTGATTCCTCTAGAGGTGGAAATGATTGTGTTACACAACTAGAGGAATTGGTGAGTTTCCCATCTTCAACTACTATAGAGCAAGATTTTGAGAGCATGTGTGATCAAGAATTGAATAGAAATTTGTTAGAAAAAAAATTTCTTCAGATTTTGAATCTTTCACATTTAATATTTTTGACACAATTCCAGCAAACAATTTTAATCAGGAAAGCATGAGAAATCAACATGAAGAAGAAATGTGTAACCAAGAACAACTAGGAGATGTCTCTTGTGATGATATGTAAACTGATTATGAATCATTCCAATTCCTATAGGCTGATTGTTTGGGAAATTATGAAAATGTTGGAAAACAAGTTAGGAGCAATGAATTATTCACCAATAATAAAATATTCCACATGCATCCAAGTTTTGAGGAATTTAAATTTGGTGATATAATTTCCAAACACAAGCCATGCCTAAAAGAATTCAGTAGTTATCCCATACTAGTATCTTTTTGTTTTGAAAATAAATTTGATGATGTATTCTTTGAGAGAAAACATTTAGAGGATCCAAGTTTGAACTTGGATAAAAATGTCCCTGCACATCATCCTTACGTTCTTTATGAAGGCTGCCCTATTAGAGGTCTGATTTATTGTTCAAATAATTACACAAAGGATGCTAGGATTCTCAAAGTAGATTCAGAGCAGCCTGCACAACATGGTATAAACACATTATAGTTGGTTTCAGAACTTTGTGATGCAGAGTTTCTCTTTGGATTCAAGGTTTTACTTGAAAATATTTTGTAGAGCATTGTCGATGGGTCTTTCTTCATGGTAGTCACGAGGTGGTAGATTAAAATGATGTTTTTTCTTACCAGCCACATTTCTACACTGGTAGATATTTTTTTTCAACCCGTCAATGTTGGCATTCTACACTCTTATGAGAATTATGGTGTTGTCATTGATGGCAACCTACTGGAAACCATTTGGCAACCTTCTGGCACTCATCTGGTAAAGCCACTAGAAGGCACTGACACTGGCATAGACATATATATACACCAGCAGACACTTCATCAGCAGCGGCTGCAATGCACACCGACACTCCAGCCAACAGGGAATAAACTTTTGTTTATTGTTTTTAATTATAATTATCCTTTGTAAAGACGACAAGGCATATTGTAAAAGACTCATATATATGTATGAGATCTTATAGGTCATTTGGAATAAGGTATGAATAAGAATTGTAAATTATGTATAAGGTGTTATAAGTGACAGCGAAGGTTTTTGGTTATTGTATGAGCTTAACCAGTACTGAACCTGGCATAGTTGATGCTACTTTGAAGCAGTACATTGTATTGGATTTCATAATCCACTTTTGTAGTTAGTGTGACTCTTATTGAGTAGTGAGCTCTAGGCAGTTGGCCTTCCTACATGTGCAGGCCCCTCATTGTAAGTAATATTTATTCATTGACCAGTGAGTGAATATTGTGGGTCACAAATCCCATCGATGTTTTTCCCACACTAGGTTTCCTTGTTAAACATCTTCTGTTATGGTGTGTTTTCTATGTTGTCCTTATTGTTCCTGTTTATTGCATTAATTCTTATTTACTAGTACACTGTTTTGGAATGCAAAATTCTTAATAAGGTTAAATATTATGTAAATTGGTTAGATATTGATTCACCCCCCCTCTCAGTATCTTTGGGACTATCATTAATCCTAACAATTGGTATCAGAGCCTGGTCCTCTATTTTCAAAAGCCTAACAGCTTGAGGAAGATTCTGACACCAGTACAGATGGAGAACTTAAGAAATCAATTGGAAGGAGCTCTTGTAGACTATGATTCAGAGAAGGTGAAGAATATCAAACTTGAAGATGATCTAAGGATTGCACAGAAATTCATTCAAGGACTTCAGGAGAATCTTACCATAGCTAGAAATAAAAGAAAATAACTTCATGAGAAGATGCAAAGTGATAATAATGAAAAGGAAACTCTTAATGAACTTGTGAACAAATTGAGACAAGAAAACAGTAATATGAGGAATGAAATGCAAGATATGATTATGAGATTTTGTAAAGACATTGAAGACAGGAAGAAGAATGTAGATGACTTGATTAGGAGACTCAATGATGTTGGAAATGAAAATCTAAGACTCGGTCATGAAAATGATATGTTGAAGACGGATCTGATTCACATGCAACATGACAAAACTGAACTTATGAGATAAATGGGAATTCTGGAAAATGAGTTCACTACTGCAAATCAACACAAAGAGAAATTCAAGAAAAGTTCAAAGGAACTTGATGATATGCTAAAAAGTGAGAAACCTAATGGAGATACTATGGACTTGTATTTGAAGTTGGTGAAAGTTTTGGTACTGCAAACAATCATGATCATCGTAAACCGGTAAGACAACCTAATGCTTACAAATTTAATGGGAAATGCTTTAACTATAACATGTATGGTCATAAAGAAAATTAGCATAGATTCAGAAACAATCAGAACATTAATGCACCCACCGGTCAATGTTCCAAATGCAACAAAGTTGGTCATAATTCAGAAAAAAGTGCAGAATGAATGTGAGATGTTATGTTTGTGGAAGATTTTGGCACTTATCTAATCAATATAGAACACAAACCAACATAGGATATGGAAAGGCTATTCAGAAGAATAATGTGACTTGTTATGCTTGTAACAAAATTGGACATATTGCAAAATTTTGTAGAAGCAAGACTTCACTGGCAAATAATAAAGGACCCAATTTGAAAGGCAAAGAAAAGGTAGATGAGGTAAAGCAAGAATTTTTAAAACAATGGATTAGGAAGACAGATCAGAATGTTGATGAGACTATCTCTTCACTGGTAGAATAGAGTATTACTCCACCGGCAGGAGATTCTTCATCCCATTGAGAAGTAACCCTTTGGGGGTATTGCAGCAAGTTGAATATCATGCAGATTACCCTAGGTTGATGGTGAGAAGATAGATTGCTTTTCTACCGGTGAGCATTTAATGCGTTTGTTGAAGGAAAAGTCATTATAAATCATCGGTTTTCTCTCATTTTTGATTCACCGAGCATTTAAATTAGCAAAGAGCATGAAATCCGAGAAAAGGCATTCAAGGCAAAGGTGTGAAGCGATTACTTTCAAGCATGCAAACATTATCAAGTAGCTAAAGGTGTTTTTCAAATGGCTTCTTCTTCTGCTCCCAAATTTATTGCAAATTGTACTGTCGTGGAAAACATAAAACACCCTAGGCCCATATTCAAAATTATTCCTGAGATAGCTAAGCAAGATGATTCCATAGGCGCATTTTTCAAATATTCCTAAAGGTGTAGCTTATGTTGAAGACCCTAGGATATATATTCACTGCAGTATTGAGGAATTAGGTTTCCTAAGGAGATGTTAAAGATCTTTACAACCACAACTTGCAATGAAAATGGCATTGTCAAACCTGAGCACAAGATTATTGAGACTTTAGGTTCTATGGAAATCTTGAACATCCTTGAATTTTTGGAGGAAGTTGTGAGAATTGTCCTAAGTAGGGAACATGGATAATTTCTTTGGTTAGATTCAGTCTGCAAATTCACCCGGCAAGCAATTAGGGCAGTAACAGGTTTACCCTCAACCGACAATAGACCAGACAAAACTAAGAAGGTTCCTAATAAAAATTTCATGACCTTAAATGGAGCAACATCTGATAATAGATCTCTAAGAGTAAATGACATCAAGGAAATCAATGTGAGATTCATAAGTATGATACTTGGCTACAAAACTACTCATGTAAACAGACTTAACTCAGTTTCTAGTCTTTGCATTAACAGTGCTTATGAAATGGTAAACAATAATGCAAAAATAGATGTGTGTGAATGGCTAAAGGATGAACTAATTGATAACTTGAAGAAGATAAAAGGTGATAAGAAAGGGACATTCCATTTTGGTAATCTCTTAGTAAGCCTTACGTTTTATTTCTCAAAAGAGATCCCCGGTATTGGACATAAAGACTTTGGATATGACATACCGATAGGCAAACAATTGCAAGAAGCTTTCATCGGCATGGGTATTGCTAAGGAAAACAATATAACTAAGTATTTCAAAGCTTTCCAAACCAAAATGAAAACAAGAGAAAGACTACCAAAGAGTGTAGTAGATAAATATGATAAGGAAATCTGTTTTGTAATTAAGAAAGATGAAACATGGATGGAAGTTGTATTACCTAGGACTGTATGGGTAACAGAAATGGGTTATGAGGTAGATCTGAACATTGTTGAAACTTATGCAAAATCCTTATTAGATGCACCTATAGAACCATCAGAAGAAGTTTTTGGTAGTGCATAAAAAATTGAAAGTAATGTAAAAACAATGAAGCAAAGGAAGAAAAGAGAGAAATACATAAGAGATGCTTCTAAGCAGGTAAAGGAAATAAAAGAAAATATTATGAACATTTCTGGTATAAAGGCAAGTGAACTAGAAGGACTGCAACCAAAGGCACACATCTCACCGGTTGGCACATTATCTAGCAGTGAGACACCTGTGGAATTCAAGAGAGTTGATAGGAAGAGAAAACCCTCACCTGTACCCTCTCCTCCACCCAAGAAAACAAGAACCTTGAGAAAGAAACAACAAGCAGTAAGGCAACCAGCAAAGAAACTAATACCCAAGAAGAAATAGAAACAGGTTATACCACCATTGGAAAATTTGTTAAATGAAATAACTGATGACAGTAACTTGGAAAATGTGAGCAAATTGTGTAACACAATCACTGATTCAGAAAAGGAAAGTGTTGAAAACTGTATAGTTCTACATCTGTATATATATAAGAAAGTCTTAATTGAAGTTGTAGATGACTTGCCAAATGAACTATATACGAGGTTAGATGCAAAGAGGACAGTAATGGAGTTAGACAAGAAACTTAAAATTGAAAAACTTCTAGTTGTACATCCAGTTAACTCTAAAGAAGAAATTGATGACCTAATCTATGAAGTTAACAGATCAGTGTTTGCTAGTGGTCATCGACAAGTGAGTTTGATGGCTAGTAGAGTTAATGAGATTGCACAGGAAACGACTAATAAATGGGATATCTTTTTTGTTGAAAAGGAAAAACAAGAAGAATTGAACAGGCCGAAGAAAACATTCAAAGTCTATCAGAAGGATAAGGACAAAGGGAAAAGTAAAGTTGGTGGAATACCAAACATAAATATAACTGACAACTTACCACCACCCTTGGATACCACACCGGTACATTCTGTTGATCCACCGGTTATTGACAGTATAGGTATAACACATGATGACACTACCCTGAATCAGAAATCCTATTCACCATGAAAGTAGATACTCGGGAAGTGAACATTGTTGTGGATAAGGACAATGTAGAGGTCAAGGATAACATTGCTGATAGTGGTAACATTGCTAAGCAACCGACAGAGACTACTAAGGTTGGGATTCAAACAAAGAAAACAGAGAAAACACTGCAAACTGAACAACCATTGGATACTAGAATAAATATTGATGGTATTGATGCTAACACTAAGAAACCTACTGAGAGAGATACCGACAGTTGAGCACATAGAGAAACCCACAGAGAAACCCACAGAGAAACCCACAGAGACACCAACAGAGGCACAGGTACATATTGAGATAGTGAAACCAGTAATCACTGAGAAACCCAAACCATTGCTAGTTGAAATGCAAACTCAGACTAATCCACTGGAGGATAACACAAGAAAATTGGTTACTAATGTTGGAAGCACTAAGGTAATTAAGATAATTGGTCAGACATCCAGTACTTCATTAAGTGAATTCGGGCCTACCAATGTGACTGAGGTACTCGTGGACTCTATCAAGAAGATAACTAACTGTAATGCATTGGCCTATAAGGCAATTGATGATACAATACCAATTCTTAAGATGATTCTACCAAAATGTAATATAGATCATGTAAAGGATTCTTTAGGTCAGTTGGACACATTGTCCAAATTCATTACCGAGAATGTAATAATAGTTGTTAACATGAATGAGGACACCTTCAAAGAGAAAATTGAAAAGGAAAAGGAAAAATTCTTTGAGGATACAATAAAGAAATGCACAGATAATATAAACACACTTTTACTGGCACTTAATACTACAATTTTGGAATATAAGGAGTTGTATAGGGAAACGTGTAAGCCACATCTGTTAACAAAGGAAATAAGTAGGGTACATAAGGAAATAGATGATATAGCTGATAATATAATTGGTTCCTCCGAACCTATATCAGTTATTGAGCAAGAAATAGCAAGATTTGAGGAGAAACTGGAGAAATTTGAGAAAGAAAAAGAATGGATTAAGGCAAATGCCAAAGAGCTTAAGTGCAAACTTGGTTCCAAGCTAGAAAATCTTATCTCTCTGAGAAATTAGATCTCTAAGGCATTACTTCAAGGAGAAAGATCACCGGAGGAGCATATGCATCATCTCACTGGCACGATCCAACAGACTCAGGCAACCTTGAACGACAGCAACAGATTCATGCAGAGCTTAAATTTGGTTTTGACAGACATATTTCTGATTGTAACCAACCGGTTACAAACTTTGAGGTGACATTTTTGCACTCGTTTGACAATTTTTGACAACCTTTGTCATTGATGTCAAAGGGGGAGTAGTGGATAGAGAAAAATGTTTAATCAGAGGAGATTATATGCTCAGGGGGAGCACATATTTTTGGTAACTTTTTGGACTTCACTTTTTGGAACAGTTTTTGGATTTTTCTCATGACTGTTGCTATCAATGCCTCAGGGGGAGATTGTTGGCATTCTACACTCGTATGAGAATGATGGTGTTGTCATTGATGGAAACCTACTGGCAACCATCTGCCAACCTTCTAGCACTCATCTAGTAAAGCCACTAGCAGGCACCAGCACTGGCATAGACATCTACATACACTGCCAGACACTTCATCGGCAATGGCTATAATGCATACCGGCACTCTAGCCGATAGGGAATAAACTTTTGTTTATTGTTTTTAATTATAATTATCTTTTGTAAAGCCGACAAGGCATATTGTAAAAGACTCATATATATGTATGAGATCTTATAGGTCATTTGGAATAAGGTATGAATAAGAGTTGTGAATTATGTATAAGGTGGTATAAGTGATAGCGAAGGTTTTTGGTTATTATATGAGCTTAAACCGGTACTGAACCTAGCATAGTTGATGCTACTTTGAAGCAGTACATTGTATTGGATTTCATATTCCACTTTTGTAGTTAGTGTGACTCTTATTGAGGAGTGAACTCTAGGTAGTTGGCCTTCCTGCATGTGCAGGCCCCTCATTGTAAGTAATATTTATTCATTGGCCAGTGAGTGAATATTGTGGGTCACAAATCCCACTGAGGTTTTTCCCACACCAGGTTTCCTCGTTAAACATCTTGTGTTATGGTATTTTTTCTATGTTATCTTTATTGTTCATATTTATTGCATTAATACTTATTTACCGGTACATTGTTTTGGAATGCCAAATTCTTAATAAGGTTAAATATTTTGTAAACTGGTTAGATATTGATTCACCCCCCTCTCAGTATCTTTGGGACTATCATTAATCCAAACAGTCAATAGCTTCACTTAGTCAGATGTGGGCATGATCTAAGGTAGGGTCTTGATGACCATGTACATATTTAGGTGGTTTTTGTTTTGAGTTTCATTTTAAGTTTTGGATTCTTGGTTTTCGGTGTGCCTAGTTCCCCTCCGCCTGTTTGCCAAGCAATTCCCCATTATCTGCTTTATTCCCCAATGGATAATGCATTGGTTTTGCTTGAGATTCTAGGTCTGTTGCTTCATCCTTCATATTCCTTGTCCCCAATCAGAGCCAGTTGTTGGCCCATTTTTGAACTTGGCCAATTTAAAATTTAAAGTCTTAGTTTATAGTTTGTCTTTTTCAAAATTTTAACTTCCAAACTTATGAAAATGGCCGACCTTCAAAATTTTGAATTTTCCAGACTTTCAGACTTATGAATTTCCCAGACTTTCGAAAATGGCTGACTTTTAGACTTCTAAAGTTTCCATACTTTCAGACTTCTGAATTTCCTAGACTTTCAAAATTTCCAAATTTTTAGACTTTTAGATTTCAAAAATTCTCGATTTCCCGACATCATTAATTCACAAGCCTAAAAATGCATCCGAAGAAAGTTGCAAATTTCTTAAATCTAAAGACAACCCACCTAATATTTTGGTCTCAAATGTCCTCAATTTTAATTTTATGGCCATACAAGCTCTTATGATATGTTATTTTTAATATTTTCTCTATGGAGCAATATGGTTGGTAGGGCTAATTTACAAAGGAAGTACCTCAAGTTTGTGAGTTGTTAAAAAATGGTTAATAAAAACATGTTTTATTTTAATTATCATAATTGTTCGCATAATTTCATGGCCACAGGGGGGGGCGGTTAACCCACAATGATTTTTACTCAAAAGTAGCTACAAGAGAAATTAAATTTTTTGTCAATTTCTCTATAGTTTATGTACAATAATTCTAAACATTTTAAGATGTTTTAAATATTTTTGAGAGAAACAATTTCAAGGGAATTTGGAAGGGTTATTTCACTCTTTTAAAAAAAGAAGCAGTTACAGAAACTGAAAAGGTTTATTGGAGAGTCTTTAAAAATGTAATCATTATGGGGAGAAAAGGGGAAGGAGGCAGCATAGTTTTTCTACATAGTTTTATTTTACAGGGGGCTGAGTCTTTGGACTCACATTTTGACATTGAAGGAATAAAGTGGATTTTTTTGAGTCTTTGAATTTATTAATATTTTCTTTAAATTACAATGACATGTTCTTCTTTGCAATTACTTTTAGGGTCATTCTGTTATATCGAACTGTGTATGTATTTAATTTTGAATCTTTGAATTTACATTAAATTATCTATTGAAAAGGGTTTTCTACTCTTTATTTCCCTGTATATCATTTGTGAGTGTGGGATAAGTAAACTTTGAGTTTTTTTTCTACATTCACTTCATTCTAAAATCAATCCTTCACATCTACTTTCATGGTTATGGGTAGGTGTTAGTTTGCCTTTTTTTTTCTTTCTGGTGAAAATAATACCCTATGTTTTCATTCATTGCATATCATTCGAAGGTAGTTGCACCTTGTAAAATAACTAGAGAGTACTTGCAAATACCATTGCAATTGATTCAATTTTTGGTCAGATTGTCATTAACATGGGCAAAAGAGTATAAAATTGAAGTGGCAAATATGTTAACCAATAGGTTTTCTGACTACAATCAATTCTGAGTTATGCGTAAGCTATAAAGGAAAAATGTGTAACCCCTTTTAAGGATCTTTTCTCTTTGTCTATTGCAGAAACTATGTTCTCTGCACTTGCAAAAAATATGCCTTGCCCTTTCATTATAAAATTATATTTCTTGCCCTTATTTAGTTCTTACATTCTGTGTAGCTTTCTTACCTTGTTGTCTAAATACATTCTTGTTTCCTTTCCTTGGATGTAGGTGATTGTACTGATTTTCAACCTCCACTCTGCTTCTTGGAAACTGAATAGGATAGAATATTATGCACATCAAGGTAATTTTTTGAATGTTTTGTGTAGCCATAGACAGGGAGATCGTCATTTCCATCTGGGTGCAAACCCCTTTCCATTTCTTTCTTTTTCCCTTACTTCTATCCATTTTCCTTGTCAGACCAATAGAGTAGGATTTTATTTGTGTCAGGTTGGTCTAACACTTTGCATCAGATTGAAGAGGAAGTTGACCTTCTTAGGAGATTCAACCTCACAACAAAAGTCCCACACTAATAAGGTTGTTTCCATGTTGCACAAGGTTGATGGCCAGGATTTCTCATCAAATGGGTGAAATTTTGTGACAATAGTTTTTGACATGTCCAATGGGACACACTTTCAACATATTTTCTAATGATTCAATGTTGCTCTTAGCAATCTAGCCTTTGGAGGTAGTTAATCAAGCACTTTGCGACTCTAAGGACAAATTTTGAACTCTTGGTGAGAACCAACTACCACTTACATGCCAAGAATAAAAACCAGATCATCTTCTAGAGGTAATTTCCAATGCTTTGAACTTTCATATTCAAATTCTAGAACTAGAGGTAAGCATTCCCTGTCACCTACAAGGGGAACCCAAATAGAAGCATCTACACCCCTAGGGTCTCTTTCTACTCCACCATTCTTAAGATTAACACAACCTAAGGGCCTTTCCATCCATATCAATAGACCCCTATTTTCTATGGCAGTGCTAAGAGCACACACATTTGTCACCTTTAATGGTGGCAACCCTTTAATTCTTTCCTAGAAAAATGATATTTCAGTGGTTGCCTTGAAAGGTATTCCATATTTTATAGGAGAAACCTTTGTCACCCCTAAGGAACACATTCAAGATGTGTCTAGCATTTGTACCATTTTTTATGTTACAAAAGGAAATGTGGAAGTAAGGCTTCTTACCACTTCTTTCAAAGGGAAATCCCTTTAGTGTTATAGAGGGTTTACTCTTGGTACAATCCATAATTGGGATGAACTAGGGGAAAAGTTATGCAAGCATTTCGAGGACAAAAGTGACCATTTGTCACTTATGAAGCAGCTAACTACAATCAAAACAGAACCCCATGAATTCATGGGTGATTTTAACTATGGGTTTCAAAAGACATGGGATAGAATCCCATCATTAGTAAAGCCTCTAGCAAACCATGCATTTTTGTATTTTTTTTTAAGGCTTCAAATAGTGATATTGCTGCTATGATTCAATCTATGGGAAGAAATAACCTTCTAGGAGCATGTGATATTGCCATAAGGGTAGAAAATTGCTTGATCCATGCAAGAAATTTGTCTCCTAGGCCTTCAGTGCCCTTATTTCTAGAGGCTCCTACCCATCAACTTGTTTTGGGTCCTATTTCAATGGCTTCCACAAGCCATTTATTTACATCTGCACCTATTCCACCATCATCAGAGTTGCAAGAGCTTAAGACTCTTATGCAGGGACTTGGCAATGAGATGGAAACTATGAAGAGGCAAAAATTTCAAAGCAATAAGCCCTAACAATAGCAAAATCAAAATTATTAGTAGAAGAGATCCAATTTCCAAGGGTAGAATCAATGGAGTAATGTTAGGCCTTAAGTAGCTTGAATGCCTTAGGTGCGAGTACCTCAAAGGCACTAGTGCCAATTCAGAACAATTGTTCTTAGGAGAAAGATTGGTGTACTCCATACAATCAGCCACACAGCTTGGCCACTTGTCAAAATGGTGAGTTCTCTCAGGCCTTAGTGGCACAAAATGAGCCAACAACATCAAGGAAAAAATAGTTTTCCAATGGCTCTAGTCATCCATAGGGAGATACAACTCTTGTGAATTGGCAGAAGGCTAATTTCTATGGAATAAATCAAACAAGTGGAGACAATGTGGCCAGCAATACAAGATCAGAAACTAGAACCATAGACCCTAGTGTTTCTTCTACCACAACAACTCAAAATTCATCTGTGGTGGCCATACAATCTCTAATGCCAAAAATCCCTCATAAGGTGGCTGCTTCAAATAAAGAACATGATGTGACTCAAAAGGTCATGTAGGTAGAGTCACCTAAGGCTCCTATCGTATCAAAACCATGTTGGCATAAGACACTATTTTGGTGATGCTCCGGTGAATATTGATGATGTCTAGTGCATGAGATCTCTTAGGAGTTGTCATTGATGGAAACTCAACCTTTTGATCTTATCTTGTATGGAGTTTGGGATATCGAGATGTCTTGAGTAAGTTTTGGTATAAGTCTGTCGGTGATACTCACTGTATAGTTTTGATGAGCATTTCTCATTTCCAGTGATGTGTTTTTGGTTTCAGTGATCAGAGTTAAGTTTATTTATTATGAGAAGTAGATTATCACGCAATCCTATCCTTTGGTGTTGTTTCTTAAGCATGTTAGAAGGCCGGGTATTTGATAGAGCAGTAAAACAGGGTTATCTTCATAATTAGTTGTGTAACATATGGAACAGATTCTTTGAGGTGATTTTAGTGGTTTTTGGCAAGTTAGAGGCAATTGGACTAACTTATGAGAAGTCTGTGATCATATATTTTGGATCCAAAATATGGTTTTGTGAAGATTAAAGCTGACTTGAAGCTACATGTTTCATATTTTGATATTTTGAGAACTCAACTTGTGGGAGATCAATTTTGTTCATATGGATATATAAGATTGACTTGGATAATTCTTTTGTGTGGTGATATTATATGTGATATGATTTTGGGAGTGATTGAGCACAGTTTCACATGTGCACCTTAAGTTTTGGTGATCTAGTAATCAGTAGTAGACTAGAATAGAGCAATTAATCAGAACAACAACAACGGATCACTTTGTGCCAAACCAGAACTATCATTTGGCATAGTTAGATGCTTCTCTTTAATTCATTACTCATTGTAATCATTTTGTAATAACCTATAAGGTAGTGAGCCTTCCTCCAAGTTGTAGCCCTTTTGTAATTAAGCAGTGAGCTCTAGGTAGTGTGCCTAAATGCATGTGCATTCCCCTCATGTAATATTGCTCTACTATTGACCATAGTATAATACTATTGTGGGTTCAAATCCCACCATGTTTTTTCCCTTTCCGGGTTTCCACATGAAAATATTAGTGTTATGGTTATGTGCTTATTTTCTTTTTGTTTCTACATTTTAGTTTCTTACTTGTGCATCTGGTTGATAAAAAATCAGGTTAACAAATTTGATAACTGTAGAACACTGATTCACCCCCCTCTCAGTGTTCATTGATTCTAATAATTGGTATCAAATCCTAGTTCCTGTGAGGAATCCTAACAGCTTGGCGAAGATCCGGAAGATTGAATCAATGGACTCCGGTTTGTAGAGAAAACTTAATGTGGCACTTGAAGATCTTGATAGAACAAGAAATGAAGTAAGTTCCTTGAAGAGAAAGTTGAGTGCAACTAAAGACTTCATTGAGACCCTGAAAGATCAATTGAACACTTCTAGAGAAAAGAGAAACGAGCTAATGGATAATATGTAGAAGAGAGAAGAACAAAGTGTTGACAATCAAACCTTACAAAACAAGACAGATGAATGTGAGAAGTTGGTTAGGGAGAATGCGGTTTTGAAGAATGAGATGCAATCTATTGTAATGAAGTTGATTAAGGAGATTGAAGACCAGAAGAAGAATGAAGAAAGCTTGACTCAATCCTTGAAGGATAGATCTGATGAATGTTGCAGATTAACATATGAAAATGATCAGTTGAATATTTAATTCGCACAAATAAAGAATGATGGACAAGAACTTGAAAGTGTATACACCTAAAAATGTTCTGAAGATAGTTAATTAAATATGCAGTTATTTGATTAATTCCCATTCCCAATTAATTGAATTCACATGCAATTTAATTAATTTCTTTATTCATCTACTAGTAAATAAATCTAAATGATTTATTTATATAGTTCATCTCACATCTCCCTTTGATTAATTAATTCACAATTAATTAATGTCTCCCCATACTAATCAATTCTTCTAATCCCTAATTAAGATTAACAAACCCAAGTTTGTTGAGATTAATTACCATTTTTCAATTATTTGAATTTCTAAATTCAAATGAGCACATGGATCCTAACTTTAGCCACCCAACCTAACCATCACCTAACTTAACCCATTCAATCTAATCTTGGGTCTAACTAAACCTATCCTATCTTGCACATTCTAACCTCCTTATCCTAACCTCACATGGTGTGGATATTCTCTCCTTGAGACACATGGCACTTTTGCCACATTTCTCCTCCCTTGGACACTTGCCCTCTCATGAGCAAGGCTCCTTGACACTTGTCACCACAAAGATGACAAGTGTCCCTTTCTCCAACCTTTTCTCCAACTTCCTCAATCTTGGCCCTTGATATCTTCAGATCAGATCTGGACCGTCAATTCCTGCCACCTCATCTTTGTCCTTGGAATTCCTATAAATACCCCTCATTTTGGAGCAATATGGATCCCATCTCATATCAATTTAGGTATCATTACTATAGGCAATTTGCATTTCGATTATCTAGTAATTAGATTTGGAATTGATCATACCATGTTAATCTAGTTTCTTACATCATGCATTTCATATCATCTCCATAGTCAATCATGATCAAGTAGCTACTCAACTCTTGAGTTGCCACTTTGGAGGTCATTGCACTGCTAAGAGCCCATCAATTCAACACCTTCAAGGTCCTCAAGAATAGAGGAAAATGGGACATTTCAAGGAAGGCTTATGGTTTGCATATTTGATTTAGTTTTTCAATTAAGATTTTCAATTATGTTTTTATTATCTCATTATATGTGTATGCCTCTTATACTAACCACATTTTTAGCATCACATTAATTGGCGCCCACCGTGGGGCCTAGCCCCTTTTATATTTAACAAGTTTGCTTGTAGGTAATTTCATTGACAGGTTGATTAGCTCTCTCGGAGTGCAGATTAGCTCTCTTGGGCTCCCGAATCATGTTTTTGGCATCTTTTGGGGTGTTCCGGCACCTCAAATGACATTTATGGGAGATTCCTCAACTTTATTTTTATGTTTTTCTATACCTTAGCACTTTTCGTCTGTACTTTAGCATTTTTGATATGTATGGTGGCATTTTTGGCAAATTTGTCAGTGTTTTCAGTCTGTTTAACAGCGTTTCTGGTTTGTAGAACAACGTTTCTGGTTTGCAGAACAATGTTTCTAGTGTGCAGAGCAGCATTTCTGGTGTGCAGAGTAGCGTTCTTGGCACATATGATGGCATTCTTGGTCAATTTGATGGTGTTTTTAGTTTTTTATTAATTTTGCAAATATTGTATGTTGTATTCCTCATTTCTGCTTCTGGACTATCATTTTCCCGAACCTAATTTGCAGATTGTTGGTTTTGCAAGTACTTATTTCACTGTGAAAGACCGGAGTTATAAACTATTTCGCCACCAAAGAATATAATATAAACTACTAACTTTGTTTGCAGCCGCGGGATTTTGCACTTATATTTGTTAAATTAGGCACATAGACTAATTACAATGGAAATGAACAAACATGTCTTATGTGTCTTGATGATAGGCGAGTATGCTCTCACCTTTCTTAGGTGATCAGAAAGCTAGACTCATCCTTTACTTTCAATAGTGCATATCTTTAGCGGGCCTGTCACAGTGGGAAAAAGTAATCACTCTGTGAGAACGACCCAAGTGAGTACAGCTGGACCTGAGCATTCCAACTCACTATAATAAATAGGTCTCTAATGATTAAAGTCTCAGAGGATGGGATTATTTGATTTTTCTCTTTGAGATCTCTCATATTGGGCATTTTGTAGGGCCTCGCGGTCTCAAACACGTTTACGTGACAACAGCTTGTTTCGGTACCTTGTCGGGCTATAGGCCTCAATCATGCTTGCGTGACTTCAAGGGGTAATTTCAAATGGAATTCCTGACTAAGAACCATAAACATAGAAGCTACCCAATTCACCTCTGAAAGGGTGATAATATTTGTGCAAGAGAGATAGTAACTCTCCCAAGACACTTGCCATATCATGCCCCCATTAGCATTTGGAGTCGGATAATATGGCATTGAGAATCCATTGCGTGAGACTCATCGTCCATATTCTGATTAGCTATTGGGTGTGTACCTAAGTCGGCAAGCAAAGGTTTTTATTCTTAGGCAATCTCCTTAGGATAGATTGATTGATGTGTTTTTAATTGTTCAAAACCTTTGGGACAAAAATACAATCTGATTTCTATGTTTATAAGTCAAGTCAAGATCTCATCCATTGAAATACAACAAAAATTGCAAACTCAAACCTCAAATTGTCAAATTTACAAGTTTCACAGTAGATTAGCTCTTTCAGTCCAAACAGTAGCACATACGGTTCAAACAGTTGCACATACAGTCCAAACGGTCTCACATACGTTTCAAATAGTCACATTTACAGTCCAAACAATAGCTTTTTCAATCCAAACAGTTGCTCTTTCAGTCCAAACATTAGCGTTTACAGTTCAAACATTAGCTCTTTCAGTCCAAACGGTCGAACCTTCGGTCCAAATAGTTGCATTTTCAATCCAAAGGTCAACTCTCTTGGTGTTAATGTCAAATTTCTCATATTTCAATATTAACTCTCAAAGGTTGAGCATATTATAGATTTGGGTCAAAATTATAATCTCCTAAGTTCAAACACTCAATTTGCTAAACCTACATATCATTATTTGAAATTTAGAGTCACTGTATTGCAGAACAGAGTTCCTGGTCTGTCAGTCAGCGTTTCTGGTCTGTATGTCAGTGTTTTTGGTCAATATAGTAGTGTTTTTGGTAAGTCTGTCAAAGTTTTTGGTCCAAACAACAGTGTTTCTGGTCTAAATAGTAGTGTTTCTAGTCTAAACAGTAGAATTCCTGATCTAAACAGCAGCGTTTCTGGTCTAAACAACAGAGTTCCTGGTTATTTTGTCAGTGTTTCTGGTAAAATACATCAAAATCAGAAAACAAAAACAACCCATTTCTCAAACAGTCAAACATAGAGAGTAGGTCATCTTGTTGGGTCATTCAATCAGGTTATCTTCTATCAAAAACAGATTCAAGAACAAGACACACAAAAGTCTCAAGTATTCACCTCAAACAAGTTAAAGATCAAACACCTTAAAGTGCAACACCACATTGTCTTTGATAAACTGATCATTCAAACATAGTTTCTCATCAGGATCTATCATCCTTCAATCATGAAACTACAATGCTTGATCAAAATAACCTCGTTCTCTATCATATGATATATCATTCCTATTGAACTTGGTCATATCAAAAATCACAAAATTTGCACTCCAAAAACTAAGATCAAAAAACTTGTAAACAAGAAAATACTTGAAAAGATAATTTCGTGTCTATACATCCACAACTTTCACCTCAACAATTGATCACTTATAACGACACATTTCTCAAGATTTAAACCTCGAAAAACTTTCAAAACACGTGTATGCCCGTTCTAACCAGGGCTCAAAGATGAAAGATTGCAGAAACAGAAATCGAAACTTTTGAAATAACTAAAGACTATAGAAACATGGAACACAAAGATGAAATACAAGTTGAAGAGGAAATAATAGAACAACATGTCAGAGACATCAAAAAAGATCCTCAATTCGAAAAATTTATGCAAAAAATATTGGAGGGAGAAAAAGAAAAATATTTCCTAATGTTAGCCAAATCTGGTGCTACACTCCCCCAAGATTTTGATGTAAACAAATTGACACAAAAGAAAAGTGATCCTCTTCCTAATAATGAACAATATGAGGACATCTTTGGTTTCAAAATGAATAACACGTCAATTCCTAATAACACCACAACCAATGAAGAGACTTACATCCCCAACAGAGATGAAGTAGAAACTCTAAATAATGCTCAATCTAATGAGGATACAAGAAGGACCAGGGATGAACCAAGAAGAGATCAAGATCCTCCTAGAATACAAAATCAGGGTTATGCTAGAACAAATCATGTTGATAATCCTATCATGACTCTCACACAACAACTACAAACATTGCAAACACAAATTCAAGATATGCAAAGAGGAAATGTTAGACGATACTCGCTTCAAGAAATATGTCCTTATCCGTTTGATAGAAACCTCAACATGATACCTTTTCCTATAGGTTTCAAGACTCTGAGGTACAAAAAATATGATGGAAGCACTGACCCTCAAGATCACATAAGATAATTTTGCACAATGAGCATGGAGTTTGCACATGAAGATACATACTTAATGAGACTATTTCCAAAAAGCTTAACTGGATTAGCTATGGAATGGCTCTCCAAACTTCCACCAGGAATCAGATCATTTTCAGAGTTGGTGGATAAGTTTGTATCCCAATACGCTTATAACATCCAACATGAAATAACCATGCTAGACCTGTGTAACAAAAAACAAAAAAGCGGAGAACCCTTCATGACATTCTTACAATGATGGAGGTGGTCAGCTTCGAGGTATCCTCGTACAGTGCCGGAGTATGAAAAAATGGACATTTTCATAGACAACTTAAACGATCAAATGAGTTATTACTTAAAAATGCAAGGAAATCAAAGTTTTGCAAAAATGATTGATAATGGAATCAGAATGGAAGAAGCCATGATAAAGAAAGGTGTGTTGAAAATATTCAAAGAAGGAGTTCACCCTCCTAACAACACTAACAACAACAATCACAATGATAAACCAAAATTTTCGAATAGAAATCATAATGTTGTCAATGACAGGATAGTGGATAAAAACAATGTAAAACCAAAGCAACCGGTTTTCAACTTATCTAATCACTCTGCAGCAGCTCAACAAAACAACAATCACCAAAAAGAAACTATCAAAAATTTCTTTCGAAGACAATTTACAAACATTAGTGAACCCCTTGGGTCTGCATTAAAAACACTCATCGCAAACAAATTGATTACGTTACCAGAAGAAAGAAACTTTGAACCCAAGGTAAAACCTGCTTGGTGGAATGACAACCATTACTGTGATTTCCATTGAAATAAAGGACACCAAACAGATGCTTGTCAACGATTAAAACATGTCATCCAAGATTTGATTGATAATGGAATAATAACCATGGATGGACATACAACAAATGAATCTCACACAACTTTCAAAACTCCACTTCCAAATTATGAGAAGGGTGAATCATCA
Source organism: Cryptomeria japonica (assembly GCF_030272615.1). Taxonomy (NCBI): domain Eukaryota; kingdom Viridiplantae; phylum Streptophyta; class Pinopsida; order Cupressales; family Cupressaceae; genus Cryptomeria; species Cryptomeria japonica. Next base: position 492,378,719 of record NC_081410.1, on the reverse strand, counting down.
ATAGGATAGAATGGTAAAGGTAAAGCAAAGGTAAACTATGCTATGCATATGACAATGTGGTAAATGTAATCGTGGTTAAAGAGAAACAACATCACGAACCCGCTCATGTTTTCACACGAAGCAAAGCCAAAGTAGTTTTGCCAGGTCCTACAACAAACATGTCATCCACTACCAAACAATGCAATCTAGTGGATCAATTACAGAAAACACCCGCACAAATATCCATCTTAGAATTGTTAAAGCTTTCACCCGCACACAAATAAATTCTTGAAAGAGAATTAGTAGATACTACAGTGTCCAAAGATCTTGATATTGATCAATTCCAAACCATGGTGGGACACCTCACAACTCCTCACTGCTTATCATTTACCGAAGAAGATGACATGTCCTTGCAACATCCCCACAATGCTCCTTTGCATATTGAAGTCCTCATTCACAAAACGCGAGTTAAATGTGTTCTAATAGATGGTGGAGCTGACCTAAATATTTCTTCATTGAGTCTTGTTCGTGCCTTAAGATATTCAAAAGATGTAGTTGATCCCCGCAAAAAGATCACCATAAAAGCCTATGACGAAGAAGAATGTTCCTCCAAGGGAATTGTGATACTACCCATCAGAGTGGGACCTTTACAGAAAAACACAGCATGCCAAGTTCTGGACTTGAACTTATCATATAATATACTCTCGGGGAGACCATGGATACATGACTTGCAAGCTGGCCCAGCAACCTATCATCAATGTGTCAAATTTCCCTATGATGGACAAGAAATCACAATATCTACAGATTCAAATCCATTCCAGTATTGCAGCAATCTAAAAATGGCTTAAGAAGTCATTGTTCCTCATAATAGGGAGGCGTCATCTTCGAACACACAATCCAAAGAGAAATCCTTTGCCTCTATTTTATCAAGTATGGAAAAACAAATGCAGTTAAGAGATCGAGGAAATGGAGAACATTCAATATCACAATTACCACTCTCTCCTGAATCCTTTGGAAAACCATCAAACTCTAAACAACAACCAATTGTGAAACATCTTCTGATATATGATGGAGCATTTATTAGTGTTGGAACCTTGTTAGAGGAGACAAAAGACAAAGATGTGCTATAGTGGCTATACAAAGATGAATAAATTCAACAAAAGGTCAACAATGTCAGAATACCTACAGAAAAATATGGAAAAGGATTCAACATTCTTCAAAAGATGGGATACACTGGAATAGGTCCTACAGGAAAAAGAAAAGAAGGTATCTCAGAACCTATCCAACCTCATAATCAGCAAGCTACAGACAAAGCAGGCTTAGGGTATGGACAAGTTACTCTACCAGAAGACACATTTTCTAACCAACAAAAAGAAGAATATGAAAACAGACAAGAACAACTTGCAATTGAAAGGGAAGAAGCATCTACAAAGCAACAAGCACAACCAAACATGAAATGGAAAAAGAAACAATCCTCAAATCAACAAGAGAAACAAACCAATAATACCTCCCAAGCAGCATTAACTCTTAATCAAAACAAGCATGAACCTAATACTAATCAAGAAGAACTAATAGTAAAGTTGACAGAACTCAATCTCAGTCCAGAAGAAGCTGAATATGAAAGAAGGAAAGATATAGCAAGACAAACAGAAGAAACACATCAAAAGCTATATGAACAAATTTGTAGATTGCAAGCTACAAGTGAGACAGATTCTGACGAATGGGAATGGGAATTATATCATTCTGAGGAATCAGCTGAAGAAAATTGCTTTAAAGAAGATGTAGGAGTCGATGTATTTCACATGTATGCAGGACAAACGTTAGGAACTAGTTCACTTGAATTAGAATCACATTCGGCTGATGGACTTAATTGAGGATGATCAAGAACTCCTTGGGTGAGATCATTCTGATGAGGGTACTGTTCTAGACATTGACATACATATCAAAAACTTTGATAACTCAATCATGATCCTAAATATTCTTGAAACATCTCAACCAAATGATCCTTTACCTCTACTCCACCCCGAACTTATTGAATGGGAAAATGAAGGACATACTGCCATTGATACCTTTCCAAATGACTATGCCATATCCGTATATCTTAATGCAATTGAACCCGCAACAACTTCCACCAGGAATTTCAGCAACGCATCTTCCAGTCAAGTGGGTGCCAAATATCCTAGTCGCAAAAGCAAAAATAAAGAAAACAATATCAGGTCTAATGTTGAAAACCATTTCTTGGCAACATTAGATCAAGAAAAAGTAAAAAGAAAGGACGCATCTAATAGTGAAAACCTCCTTGAGGCGCCGAAAGATGGGAGATTTGACACTTTACCTGAGTACTATCAAGAAAGGTCATCAATTTTGATCGAACCAATAGAAGCAGTTAATATTGGGACAACAGAGCAACCAAAGATCCTACATCCAGCAACTTCTCTATCAGAAAAAGAAAGGAAAGAATATATGGAATTCTTTACACGATGGCAAATCAATTTCGCTTGGTCATATGCAGACATGCCAGGATTAGATCCATAGCTTATTATGCATCACTTGAATGTCAATCCAGGAGCCAAACTAGTCAAACAAAAATTAAGAAAGATGCATCCACATATTGCTCTCTTGGTCCAAGCAGAACTAAAAAAATTATTGGATGTAGGATTCATCAGACCTATAGCATATCCTCAATGGGTATCAAACATTGTTCCTATTTCAAAGCCAGATAAAAGTATCAGAGTATGTACAGACTTCAGAGATCTTAATAATGCATGTCCAAAGGATGACTTTCCTTTTCCTAACATGGACATCATTGTAGATTTAATAGTTGGACACTCCATGTTTTCTCTAATGGATGGTTTCTTCGGATACAATCAGATTAAAATAGCACCCAAAGATCAAGAAAAGACAGCTTTCACATGTCTGTGGGGTACTTTCTGCTGGAACGTCATGCCTTTTGGATTAAAGAACGCAGGTGCCACATATCAGAGATCTATGACAACTATATTCCATGACATGATGCATACATTCATGGAAGACTATGTGGATGACATCTTGGCAAAATCATACAACAAAGAAGAACATATCAAAATACTAGAAAAGATCTTTGATCGGTTAGAATAGTACAAGCAATGGCTAAATCCTAAGAAATGTGCATTTGGTGTCACTTCAGGAAAGCTATTGGGATACATTGTTTCAGCTAGAGGTATCGAAGTAGATCCAGCTAAGGTCAAAGCAATCATGGAAATGGAATCTCCCAAGAATATAAGTCAACTTAGATCACTACAAGGAAGACTGCAGTCAATCAGAAGATTTGTGGCTCAATTAGCAGATAAATGTCAACCATTCACCCATCTATTACATAAAAATTTTCATTTCAAGTGGGACCATCAATGTGAGGATGCATTCAACAAGATCAAGGCATATCTCATGCAACCACCCGTTCTAATGTCACCAATTCTAGACAAGCCATTATTGCTCTATGTATCGACCACTGAAGTATCATTAGGAGTTTTGCTTGCACAATAGGATAATGAAGGAAAAGAGCGAGCCATCTACTACATCAGCAGAACACTAGTGGGATACGAGCTCAACTATTCCCCAACAGAAAAAGCATGCTTGGCGGTAGTTTTTGCTTCTCAAAAATTAAGACACTATCTACTCTCTCACTCCATCAAGTTGATAGCTAAAATCGATCCATTGAAATATTTGCTCAGCAAGGCAACATTGACAGGATGACTAGCAAAATGGATCATTATCCTAAGTGAGTTTGATATTGAGTATGTAGATAGAAAATCTATCAAGGGACAAGTCATCATAGATCAACTAGCAGAGGCACCACTTCAAGATGATCATCCTCTATAGATTGAGTTTCCTGACGCTGATATCTTAACAGTCACAACAAAAGCATGGCAACTATACTTTGATGGTTCATATACACAGCACGGATCAAGAGCCAGAATCCTATTTATCACACCACAAGGTCATACCATCCTGAAAGCATACAAATTAAGCTTTCCATGCACCAACAACACTGCAGAGTATGAAGCTTTGGTAATAGGTATCAAAATGGTTGTAGAATGGAACATTACACAACTTCAAGTCTTTGGAGACTCTCAGCTTGTCATCAATCAAATCAATGATGACTATCAAACAAAAGATGACAAACTCATGCCTTACAAAAAGATGGTGGATGACTTCAAGAAATATTTTTTTGAAATCACTTTTGAACAAATTCCAAGAAATGATAACAAAGCAACAGATGCCATGGCAACACTTGCTTCTCTATTACAAACACAGAAAAATCAAGAGTGTTATGAATTCCTGGTTGAAGAGTTGTTTTACCCGTCTCATAATTGTCCTGATTCCCAAACCATTTGTCAACTTATAGGACATGATTCCTCCCGCTATGGCCAAATTTACACATACCTGAAAGATAACATCTTACCTCCTGACTTATCAAAAAATCAAAAGAGAAACTTTATTCGCCAATCCTCCCATTATACTCTTGTTGCAGATACCCTATTTAAACAAGGTCTAGATGGTACTCTTTTAACATGTCTCGAATAAGAAGAATCTAAAAAGGCCTTAAAGGAAGTCCATAACGGCATTTGTGGCACTCATTTAAGTGGTCTTACCCTTTCGAAAAAACTCATACGCTTGGGCTATTATTGGCCAACTATGGAATGGGATTCTTTTTAGATAGCTAGAACGTGCAAACAATGTCAGATCCATGAGAACTTGATCCATGCACCAGCACAAGAACTTCATGATTTGGCAACATCTTGGCCTTTTTGTCAATGGGGTCTTGATCTAGTAGGAAAGATAAATCCTTCTTCATCTAATGGTCACAAATTCATCCTTGTAGCTACAGAATATTTTAAAAAATGGATCAAGGCAGTACCTCTCACAAATATCATAGGAAAACAAATTGTTGCATTCATCTTGAATTACATCATCTATCACTATGGAATACCAATGACCATTATCACTGATAATGGGCAACCATTCAAGAATCAGGATGTACAAGAGCTATGTGAGAAGTTTAAGATCCAACATAGATTCTCCACACCCTATTATCCACAAGGGAATGGGCAGGCAGAAGCATCTAACAAAACTATTCTGAAAATCCTCAAAAAGACAATGAATGATGCTGGGAAAGATTGGCATATTCAAATAAACCCTGCTCTCTGGGCCTACTGCACCTGTATCCGCACACCAATAGGTGCCACACCTTTCTCTCTTGTATACGGATCAGATCCCATATTGCCTATCGAAGTAGAGATTCCCTCTCTACGTGTGTCACTAATTGATCTCATCCTAGATGAAGAACAAAGAGTGTCTAGACTACAAGAGTTAGAACTGATACATGAACGAAGACAAAATGCCTTTGACCATTTAAAGGTATATCAACAAAGAATGTGTTGAAGTTATAATCACAAGGTCAAACCATGAATCTTTCAAGTGGGAGAACTAGTACTAAAGGAAAATCCATGAAATCAGTCAGATCGAGAAAAGAAGGGAAAATTTGAACCAAACTGGTTAGGTCCATCTATGGTCACAGTAGTATTCAGGTCAGGGGCATATCAGCTATCAACACAAGACAAAGATCAGCTCGAGGAACCCATCAATAGCATGCATCTAAAGAAGTTTTATGTCTGAAAAATCCAAAAACAGTAAAAAAGAAGAAAAATCCAAAAATAATGAAAAAGCAGAAAATCCAAAAATAGTGAAAAAAAAAAAAAACAAAAAAAATCAAATATGAGAAAAAGTGCAATAAAAACAGATGGTGAAAACCTAGCAAACAGGTGCTATCTGTCGGCTAGCTCTGCCATCTACTGGTTCACGCTTCTTCCGCTTGCATTCTTTCCTGTCGGCATTTTTCATATTCATCATAAAGCCTTTGTACATATGCAGGCATCCTAGATGATTTCTCGTTATGGTTTGGATCATTGACTATATCATAATAAGGCTTGTTTCTAGGTTGGGGCAAAATCCTAAACTTGGCTGGGGGCAAAAAGTTTTGATCATTTTGAGCTTAATCAAAGTAGGTAGAACAACAGTCAGACAATGCTTGTCAAGTGAAAAACTAAGATACATCCAACATTGAACATAAGATCACATTGTCAACCATTAACTATCACATATCAATCTAAACATGACAAAACACATATCAATGGATGATATATCTTGACTCATGATCTTAACACTTTGGCATTAATGGTTCGACTATTTTTGGATTTTCGCTATCATGATTTCTAAGTAACTCCAGGATGTCTTTGACTAGAGGAACAAGGAAGGAACATGATATTTTTCTTGTCTACTGTCTATAAATTAATCATTAATATGTGCAAAGTTGTCTAAGGAAATGATCATCAGAGTATCATGGAAGACATTTCAGACTGGCATATAGAAATGGTTAATACTGCCTGTTTTACGCAAGCAACACTCTGGTCATCTTGGTTCAATTATACCTCGATGCTTGTGCTAACTTGCAATATCAAAACCCAGGAAAGTAGTGCTCAGGTCATCATGGTTCAATTATACCATTGATGTTTGCACTCACTTCCCACATTTTAAAGGCTCAATGATGAAATAAAGTAATGACTCCATGACCAGTCCGATCATCGCATTGCATTTCATGTTTTGCATTTGCATTTTAAGATAGACCTGCATTTCATTCTGCATGGGATCACAATGCTCATCTTTTCTAAGGCCAAAGCTAACATGGTGTTATCTCTCTTATTACGTGATTGAGTACATTGGACAATAACAAAAATAATCAATTCATTCATCCTGCATGATAAGTTAGTTCATCTCATGTAACCATTGTATACCAAGGCATCATTCATATAAAGCATAAACTCATTCATTCATTTAGTAGGATCATTGCATGACATTCATCAAATCTCAAATCATATAAAATAGCACCATTTTATTACATTGCATCCATCTCATATTAACATGCATGAGAAAATCATAAAAAAATATCATAAACATAGAAAGCATTGCAATCGCACAAACATCACATAGAAATTATAAGCATCACCATACATATTTGCATTTGCATATATCATGTAAATACTGCATCATCATATATCCATCATCTAGAGTTCATAAGCATGTAGAAATTAAAGCATACATCAAGTGTACATCATGAAAGTAACTACACATCATAATCATATACCAAATAGAACACATCCATCATCTCATAGGTCATGTAGAATGAATAGGATCGACTGCATATCATATCAATAAAACAAGACCAATGTCCAAGGTACAATGATATCACAAAATATATGAGATACATCACAAATATACATCACAGGAATCATCAATATCTCATCACAAAAAGGTGTGTACATAAATAGATCAATGTCCCATATCAGTGTGACCACTCGGACGTGAAGCAAAACTCTATCCTAATGCGGCAGGTAGAGTAGTGTCAGCTAGTACCCCTGTACCTGAGTCCCCACCTGGGGGAGCTCTCTGAAGTGGCCTTGTCACTCCTTGACTCTTAGTCTAGCTCTGTCCCGATCTCCTGCTCAGCTGTGAAAATCCTGGAGCCCTCCGCTCAGGAGGAACAGAAGTAAAGTATAATGTCCTGTAATAATTAGCCTCTCAGATCCCTTGGCATATCATCTTTAGGGTGCTCTTCCCTAAAGTAGACCCTCCTGACAACTATACCTATGTCTCAGCCTATTGAAACCTATCCATAGTTGCATCATTCTTGATTAGGAAAGAAGCCATCTGAGTCTCTAGTTGGGCCATTTGAGAGTCCCTCTCTGCTAGTTGACTCTCTAGCTGCTGAACCTAAGCCTATAAGTCTATAATCTGAGCCTGCTGCTGATGCGATGATATCCTAATAAGGATCCATCGAGGTGCCTTGGCCTATGGCTGCTCAACCCGTGATACTGTCATAGATACCTACTCAATCGGGGGAGCCTCCTGCTCTAGAACCTGATGCTCCTGATCCCCTGGACCTGATCTCGTGTGTCTGACCACCTGGGCCATCCAATCTGTATATACATCCCTAGAAAATCTGGAACTGCTAGCTCCTAGTGTTCCTGTCGCTGCCACTACCACTGCTTGACCATCTCCCTCATCATCATCTCCCCCATCCCCTCCATCATCATCCCCAGCACCCTAATCTCCTGAATCTCCTCCAAATCCATCTCCATCTCCGCTATCATCTCTGTCTCTACCATCCCTCCATCATCTAGGACCTCTGTGTTGTGGCCTCTCATCATCCTCATCTAACAATGGCTTTGGCTCATCCAGACGTGTCAGCCTTAGAAACCTATGTACAATACAATGCACGGTGTACTCATGTGTCATCCCGCTATCCATCACACCTAGAATATAATCCCAATCCATAGGCCCCAATGATCAATACTCTGCGCAGGCATGGTCATATGAAATAGAAGGCCCCCAAGTAGCCACATCCAATCTCCGATGAGTATAATGAGCTATACCCTATGGTATCCCCTGTATCCTACCATACTATCTCAACACCCTCATACAAGAGAATCGCTCGATGACATAAGGTGTCAAGCCAATCAGATATCACGTCATGAATACATATGGCATCTCCGCTGCATCCTTGGGCCAAATCTCGCAGTCCCTGTATGGCCTCCATATCACAATATCTAGGTCATCCAAGGTCCATCTCCAATACTCTAATTTGCCCAGCTTTCGCTAGACAATGACACCAGGATACCCATCAGCATAAGGTCTGCCTACAGGTCTCTCTCTGCTTTCCAATGGTTGCGTGATAGGTAAATGCTCCTAGGCCCATATCTGAAGCACAGACACCCCTATTGATAATGCAGCTGATCCCTGGTACACAACTCGATGCAAGTCATGATACAAGTGTGCTAACATACATGATCCCCATGAAAATCGGGTCCCCTCCGTCACCATCTACTCAAGTAGATAATCCCATCCAATAGATAATCCCCTTGACCTATGATCAAGACAAATGAAGCCTCCAATAAATCCAGCAAGCATAGTCATTAACGTGGCATACCCTAGCTCTAACATATCCTGCCATGCAATTGTTGGCATTATGAGAACCAACATAAGCCTTATGTAAACTGGCATGAAGACATAATGATATTGTATGTTGTCATTGATGTCAATATGAGACATAGTGTAAACCGGCACATGAGATAAGAGAAGAAAGAGATACTGGCATATGTGTGAACCGATATATGCCTAAGTGAAGCGGCACAATTGTTCAAAGTGAACCAGCATGCAGTTCTGGGAACCGGCACATGGAAGCACTGTATGACTACCGGTTGGTAAGGTAGCTTCCACTTCAGGGTTTCCGGTTGGAGTATCTCAAGTCTGTGTGACTCAATCGGTGATCTTTGTGTGATGAGTCAGTAGTATGATGGAGGATAGATTGTGCTGCCACGTAAGCTCTGTGCGCGTGAAGGATCTTGCATGAAGAAGACTATTCCTATCTACCTTGGAAATGTGCGAAGTCTGTCAAATAGTGATAACGCGTGATGGGTTATCAGCCGCCATAAAAATGGTGGATAATGGATGATGGAGAATGTCTTGAGATCGACTCAAGATTGGTGCATTCAATGCAGTATGTTTCAACGGTCAAGATCAAACCGTTTGAATTACTCAACCTAACAGGTTTAGGGTTTAGGGTTTTTGCTACCGACCTGTATGTTCCCTATAAGGTCGATGCTAGGTTTCTGTCTAAAGTTGTTGGCAAAAAGTAGTGAGTGTGTATCCAATAAAAGTGATAGAAGATTCTTGCCAGACCATAGGAGAAAAGAGATACCTGCAAAGTGTATGTGCAGAAGGAGAAGAGGAGCCTAAATGGATCTGTATTAGTGTTAAGTACTGTTAACAGATCATTGTAATACCTGTTCATCTCTAACCACTTCAACAGTTGCAAAATCCCCTAATAGGGTAGCCTTAACTGGCTTGATTCAAAATCCCTTAACCGGGTAACTCAAAGCTAATGAGTTCTAAGAAGCTAGAAAAGCTTAGGAGATCCTTTCAGCTATTGAGATCTTAAAATCCTCTAACAAGGTGACCCTACAGGGTTTAACCCTTAATCGGGTATCCCTTAACCAGGTGATCCCTAACAGGATTGGTTCCTACCAGAACCTATTGTAATGTTCTTAACTAGACAAGGCTCCTAACAGAGCGGACTTCTAAAGAGTTCAAAAAGCAGCTTGTGGGTATTCATCCCCACCATGGTTTTTCCCAGTTGGGTTTCCATGTGAAAAATATGTGTGTCATGTGAAATGCTTTTGTCTTGTGATGCTTTGTTTTATCTGTTATGCACATGAAGTTTCTATGTTTTATGCCTGTCTATAAAACATATTGAACTCACTGTTGTGAAGATTTGATGGTTAGGTCTACTATTTCATGCATGAGAATATTATGATAATGTGGTATTGAGCTAAGAGAAAAGCTTAGTAAGTGACCAGTTCATGACTGATTGAGTTATTCTAGATGCTACCAGTTGCATTCTATTTTACCGATATCTTTGTTTATCAATCATTGAGAGTGGTTGCTGTCAAACCGGTTTTGAACTGTATTTGTGTCTATACTGATTCACCCCCGCCCCCTCTTAGTACCGGTTTCGTACTAGCGGTTCATCATTGAGTTATCAATTGGTATCAGAGCACTCTAGGTCCTCTATGTTGTAAGCCTAACTGCTTGAGGAAAAGATCCTAGCTAAATGATGAAGAGGGAAGGTCCAAAGTTCAATAGGGAAAACTTTGGTATATGGAAAGACAGGATGAAGATATTCATAAAAAGTATGGGTGTTCAACACTGGAGTTATGTTGAAAATGTATATGTTGTTCCTACCGGTACTCTCACTAATGACCAAAAGAGAGAGATGCAAGAAAACAGGCAAGTCATGGAAGCCCTCATCAGTAGTCTATCTGACATTGAGTTTATTGATGTTTAGGACAAGGCAAATCCCAAAGAAGTATGGGATGCTCTTGAAAATATCTATGGTGGTGATGAGCATGTAAAATAGGCTAAGGAAGAAGGCTTGAGAGGAAAGTTTGAAGACATGAGAATGGTTGAAGGAGAGACCATTCAGTAGTATGGAGTAAGAGTCAAAACAGTTGTTGGAGAAATAAAGAGTGCAGGTGGCAAAATAGATGATTCCACTATGGTAAGTAAAGCCCTGAGATCCCTGTTGCCAGTCTATGAAATAAGGGTTGTTGCTATTCAAGAGCTGAGATCAATAGATAAGTCTAAGGCATCCTTGGACTCCATCATAGCCAAGTTGATAGCCTATGAGCTAAATAGCTTTGATGGTAGTGTTCAAAAGTCAGAATTAGCTTTTAAAGCTTTTGCTATACCATCCAGAAAAGGAAAAGAGGCTAGCACTAATGGGGAACCTAGTCAGAACAGAGAGATGAAGGATGAAGAGTTTCTAATGGAATTTGAAGCTCTTCTGGCCAGGAGATTCCCAAAAGGAACTGGTAAATACAAAGGTAAACTACCTTTGAAATGTTTCTCCTCCAACCAGATAGGACATATTGCTATGAACTATCCTAATAGTGACAACAAGGACAAACTGGAAAGGTTCAAGAAATTCAAAGGAGGAAACCGAAGAAATTGTTTTGTGGCAGTTGATGAAGGTGTCACGGATGAGGAATCTAAAGATGAAGAAAATGAAGACATTGCGTTCATTGTTGTAAAGGAAGATGTGACAGATAAGAAGGCTCTTGTCTCCTGGTTTGATGATTCCAATGAGTGGATCATTGACAGTGGCTGCTCTCACCATATGACTGGTGACCGGAGCAAGTTTCTATCATTAGAAGAGTATGATGGTGGTGTGGTTCACTTTGGCAATGATGCACCATGCATGGTCAAAGGCAGAGGGTCCATCTCCTTGAATGGAAAGAGTAGTGCTGACAATGTATATTGGGTTGATGGTCTCAGACACAACCTTCTAAGTGTTGCCCAGTTAAATGACAGTGGACTCGCTCTGCAATTCAAGAATGGAGTTTGCAGAATCAAAGGTAAAGATGGTAAATTGGTAGCCACTGGCATGCAAACTAAAGGTAACCTATTTCATCTAAATGCTAATATAAGTACATGTCTTATGGCTAAGCCTGATGATAGCTGGATATGGCATACGAGATTCTGCCATGTGAACTTTGACAACATTGTGAAGGCTAGTAAGATCAAGGCAGTTAGAGGGTTGCCGGTGTTGAGCAAACCGGATAATACCTTGTGTAGAGAATGTCAATTGGGGAAAATGTCTTCCTCAACTTTTAAAGGTAAATCTTTCACTGCTGACAACTTGCTTGATCTTGTGCATACTGATTTATGTGGTCCTATGAAAACTAGAAGTGTGCGGGGTGATAGGTACTTCATGATTCTCACTGATTACTGCTCAAGAATGATGTGGGTCACATTCTTGAAAGACAAGTCTGAAGCTTTTGGGAAATTCAAAGCTTTCAGAGCATTAGTGGAAAAGGAAAGCGGTAAAAGGATCAAGTGTCTTAGAACTGATCAAGGAGGGGAATTCACTTCCAGTGAATTCAACAAGTACTGTGAAGAATTTGGCATCAAGAGATAGTTGTCTGCCCCTAGGACTCCACAGCAAAATGGCCTAGTAGAGAGGAATAACCAGACTGTGGTTGAAGTAGCTAGAACTATGTTGATCCAAGGAAAGGTTGATCACACCTTTTGGAGAGAAGCGGTGAGCACTGCAGTTTACACTATGAACCGGGTACTCATCAAAAAGGGCAAGGACAAAACTCCTTATGAGTATTGGACCGGTAAGACCCCTGTGGTAAATTATTTTAAGGTCTTTGGTAGCAAATGTTATATCAAGAGGAGTGAACATCAGGGCAAATTTGAAGCTAAATGTGATGAAGGAATATTTCTAGGATATTCCACCAAGAGTAAAGCTTTCAAGTGCTACAACAATAGGACTCAGAGAATTATGGAAAGCATCAATGTAAGAATTGATGAATCCTCTAAGAAGATTGAGAAAATCAGCAGTGAGCAAGTTGTAAATGAACCGGTTGCAACCTTCTGGGAACCGATTGTCAGTCAAGCAAGCACCAGTAACAGTGTTCCTGAACCGGTGAATGTTGATACTGATGAAGATAAGGATGAAGAAGAAAAGCAAGAAGAACCAATTAAGACCATTCCTCGGTATGTCAATTTGAATCATGATCCCAAGCAGATCATAGGTGATAAGGATGCAAGAATCCTTACTAGAAGAAAGATCAGAGAAAACTTATGCATGATCTCTGAATTTGAGCCTAAATCATTCAAAGAGGCTCATAATGATAAAGACTGGATCAAGGCAATGGAAGAAGAACTTGACCAGATAGAGAAAAATGGTACATGGTCCTTGGTACCCAGACCAGAGCATAAGAATGTCATTGGCACCAAATGGGTGTTTAGAAATAAGTTGAATGAGGATGGCACAGTGATTAGGAATAAAGCTAGACTAGTATGCAAAGGATATGCTCAAGAAGAAGGTGAAGACTATGGGGAAACCTTTGCTCCTATAGCTAGATTGGAAGGAGTTTGTATGCTTCTTGTATATGCAGCTTTTAAGAGATTCAAGGTGTATCAAATGGATGTAAAATCTGCATTCCTAAATGGTGTACTTGAAGAGGAGGTATATATTGAGCAACCAGATGGGTTTACCCTATCTGAAGACAGTGACATGGTATGTAGGCTAAACAAAGAATTATATGGTCTAAACAAAGCACCTAGGGCATGGTATGAGCGCCTACATTCCCATCTTGTGAAGATTGGATTTGAGAGAACAAGTGAAGATAGTAATATCTACTTGAAGTCTAAAGAAGATCAGATCCTGATCTGTGAAGTCTTTGTTGATGACATCATCTTTGGTGGAGATGACAAGATGAGTCATGAGTTTGCTGATGAGATGAAGAAAGAGTTTGAAATGTCACTCATAGGGGAGATTAAGTTTTTCATTGGACTGCACATCCAACAGATGAAAGATGGAATCTTCATCACTCAGTCCAAATATGTCAAAGAGGTGTTGAAGACTTTTGGCATGGAAGATAGAAAACCGGTTGGTACACCGATGGTGACCGGATGCAAATTGACAAAGGAAGATGATTCCGCACTGGTTGATGAGAAGGAATACCGATCAATGATTGGTAAGTTGCACTATGTAGTGCATAGCAGACCGGATATTGCACATGCAGTTGGCATCATTGCAAGGTTCCAGAAGAGTCCAAGAGAATCTCACTTGAGTGCAGTCAAGTGGATTCTTAGGTAGCTGAAGGGAACAATTGACTATGGATTGTGGTACCCATACAGCAATAATTTCAATCTAAAAGTATTCACAGATGTTGATTGGGCTGGTAATGTGGATGACCGGAAGAGCACAACTGGTGGTGCATTCTTTCTCGGTGGTAGACTGGTCTCATGGATGAGTAAAAAGTAGAGTTGCATCTCTCAGTCTACAGCGGAAGCGGAGTATGTTGCAACTTTCATGAACTGTACTCAGGCAATCTGGATGAAGCATGTACTGGAAGGCTTCAAGATCCATGTACCTGAACCGGTAAGTATATTCTGTGATAACACAAGTGCTATCAATATATCAAAGAATTTGGTTTTACATTCTAGAACCAATCATTTTGAACTTAAATATCATTTCTTGAGGGAAAAGGTTCAGAATAAAGAGATTTCACTGGAGCATGTGTCTAATAAGGAGCAGTTAGCAAACATATTCACCAAGCCTCTCCCAAAGACAACATTTATGCATTTGAGAGGTGAATTAGGGGTATTGCCCCTTCAGGAGGTGAACTAAAAGTGGTAGTTCCACATCAGTCGGGTACAGGATAGACAAATCTTTGGTCGATTGGTGTGTTTAAGGATGCTACTCCTCAGGGGGAGTAGCATAAGGAAATAGTTGTGATTGTACCTCCACTTTGGCATTGTTGTCAAAGGGGGAGAAGAAGTGAAACGAAAAGACATCTACAGCAACTAAGGAGAAGATGTGAAGCAGAGAAGATATCTTTTGTATATTGCCATCAATGCCAAAGGGGGAGATTGTTGGCATTATGAGAACCGACATGAGCCTTATGTAAACTAGCATGAAGACATAATGATATTGTATGTTGTCATTGATGTCAATATGAGACATAGTGTGAACCGGCACATGAGATAAGAGAAGAAAGAGATACCGGCATATGTGTGAACCGGTATATGCCTAAGTGAAGTGGCACATTTGTTCAAAGTGAACTAGCATGCAGTTATGGGAAGCGGCACATGGAAGCATTGTATGACTACTGGTTGGTAAGGTAGCTTCCACTTTGGGGTTTCCGGTTGGAGTATCTCAAGTCTATGTGACTCAATCAGTGATCTTTGTGTGATGAGTCAGTAGTATGATGGAGGACAGATCATGTTGCCACGTAAGTTCTGTGCACATGAAGGATCTTGCATGAAGAAGACTATTCCTATCTACCTCAAGAATGTGCAAAGTCTGTCAAATAGTGATAACGCGTGATGGGTTATTAGCCGCCATGAAAACGGTGGATAATGGACAATGGAGAATGTCTTGAGATCGACTCAAGACTGGTGCATTCAATGCAGTATGTTTCAATGGTCAGGATCGAACTGTTTGAATTGCTCAACCTAATAGGTTTAGGGTTTAGGGTTTTTTCTACCGACCTGTATGTTCCCTATAAGGTCGATGTTAGGTTTCTGTCTAAAGTTGTTGGCAAAAAGTAGTGAGTGTGTATCCAACGAAAGTGATACAAGAATCTTGCCAGACCATAGGAGAAAAGAGATACCTGCAAAGTGTATGTGCAGAAGGAGAAGAGGAGCCTAAACGGATCTATATTAGTATTAAGTACTGTTAACAGATCATTTTAATACCTGTTGATCTCTAACCACTTCAACAGTTGCAAAATCCCCTAACAAAGTAGCCTTAACTGGCTTGATTCAAAATCCCTTAAATCGGGTGGTCTTAACCGGCTTGCTGTAAATCCCTTAACCGAGTAGCTCAAAGCTAATGAGTTCTGAGAAGCTAGAAAACCTTAGGAGATCCTTTCAGCTATTGAGTTCTTAAAATCCTCTAACAAGGTGACCCTACCGGGTTTAACCCTTAATCGGGTATCCCTTAACCGAGTGATCCCTAACAGGATCGGTTCCTACCAGAACCTATTGTAATGTTCTTAACCGGACAAGGCTCCTAACAGAGTGGACTTCTAAAGAGTTCAAAAAGTAGCTTGTGGGTATTCATCCCCATCATGGTTTTTCTCAGTTGAGTTTCCACATGAAAAATATGTGTGTCATGTGAAATGCTTTGTTTTATCTATTATGCACATGAAGTTTCTATGTTTTATGCCTGTCTATAAAACATATTGAACTCACTATTGTGAAGATTTGATGGTTAGGTCTACTAGTTCATGCATAAGAATATTATGATAATGTGGTATTGAGCTAAGAGAAAAGCTTAGTAAGTGACCAGTTCATGACTGATTGAGTTATTCTGGATGCTACCGGTTGCACTCTATTTTATCGATATCTCTATTTATCAGTCATTGAGAGTGGTTGCTGTCAAACCGGTTTTGAACTGTATTTGTGTCTGTACTGATTCACCCCCCCCTCTCAGTACCGGTTTGGTACTAGCGGTTCATCATTGAGTTATCAGCAATATCATACCCGTCAATCTTGTCATCCTCAAACATGCGACAAAGTGCCTCTATCCCACCCCGCTCGCTGAGATCATAATATACTAAATCGCCCATTATAGGGATCTGCAAAATTTGGTAGACATCCTCAAGTGTCACCATCATCTCTTCAGTTGATAAGTGAAACGTGTTATGTTCACTATGCCAGCGCTCTGCTAAAGCTATTAGTAATCCCTGATTTATCAAAGGTCGGGGAATGTCAAGAAGGGAATACAGACCACATCTACTAATGCGGTCTCGCTCCACCTAGCTAAGGTGGGGTATCAGCATCCATGTCTTCAGGAAGCGCTCCCGAGACTGAAAAACAGTAAAGTGCTCCTGCAATGAAATCACCTCATCATATCAGTTTCTTGATTTATCTATCTATCAAATCTATCTATCGATCTATTTTGCTCAATTGAGATTTTTATCAAATCTCATTGGGCCCCTATCAATGACACTCATCTATCATGAGGTCATTATTAATCTTATCTCATCTCGCGCATGCATTGAGATAATCAGAACTGATCATCAAATTTATCAATCAGGAGCATCTAATTTTATCAATTAGATAGCTAATCAAATCTAATCCTATCAAAAATCAAAAAATCAAATCCAATTGGCAGCAAATTCGACGAATCGACAAATCAAATCATTCTCTCAAAATCGTCAAAATGATCAAAAATTTCCAAAAATCAAGTCAAAAAATAAAAAAATCGGAAAAACCAAAAAAATCAAAAAATCAAAAAAAAAAAAAAAAAAAAAGGGTTTCCCCCCCACCCCCCGGTTGACGCCTACAATGGCGCCTAAGGCGCCGCCCACAGCGTCAACGCCGGTTGCGGTGGCGCCAAAGGTGCCTCCTGCAGCGCTGATGACGCTGGCAATGGCGCCCGCGGCGCCTCCCGTAGTGTCGGTGGCACCGGCAGGCCTCCGCCTCCGCTCCTCCTCCATCGCCCCGCCATTTCTCTCTCCCGCCCAAATTTTTTGAAAATTTTCAAAAACAAAAATAAAAATGCATGTATAAATAATTTTTTTGAGATGCGAATGGAATTTTTTTTTTTAAATCTGAAAAACCCATTTCCCTAATCAAAAAACCCATCTCAAAAATATAATTTTTTTCCCAACCCATCTGGTGAAAACACTAAAAAAAGATTTTTTATGCAGACAGCTAAATTTAAAAAAAAAAAAAAATCAACAAAGCTAGGTTTTCTCGAAGTACATACTAGTGGACTGTATGCCGGAGGATGCTCTTATCGCTGAACTCGCTCGAACCTATGCTAGTGATATGGGATCACCATTTCCTTCCTTCAGAGAAAATTTTCTCCAACAATTATAGTGCACAAATGAGGAGTGGAAAAAGGAGGTCACCTTTTTAAACTCATAATGGGGCATTTAAGTGGGATTTTTATTCCACTTATTGTTAATTATCTAATCAACTAATCAATCTGGCAGGACAGCATTTTCAAATTTCTTATCAGGAAATGAATCGGATTGACTCTACAAATCTCTAAACATCGAAAAATCATTAAAAAATCTACAAATTTCAAAAATTTTAAAAAAATCAAAATATCGCAAAAAATTCAAAAACATTCGAATATTATCCGATTCATCTCCCGAGGGGGCATCCTCGCATCA